>NW_008708400.1:5140491-5153518 GCF_000327385.1 Lottia gigantea
TAATAGAAAATCACAACACAAAGATTATAAGCTATCTGAACTATCTAGAAGGGATGTCAAGTAGATAAACCCAAAAGCAAAGTTACATTTAGTTTTTTTCGGGTGGTTAAGCATCCATCCTCACTATACATGACACTATTATATAAATCATTGTAGTCACATGTGCAAGACTCCTTTAAATTTTATTTCAATTTTCTACTTATTTCTGTAAAAAAAATTATATGATCTTACCTTTCAAGATTTCAATATAAAATAATGAATTCGAATATTTTCAGTTTTCTTGGATATGACGAAATATTATCAATATCAATACTGAATGCACGTCCGCTTCCGATGAGTGACTTTTATCTAATGACGTATTGTAAATAAAATACTCTTTTTATAGTTTGATACACAGGCATCTGTTTTTATCAATAGTCGACTCTCTCTATAGGTGTCTAACGCTTGTCACGTCCATCTCTGCTTCAGAGGTATTGTGAATCTTATAAGTATTCTTGTAAATGTTTTCATTGTTTGAAACTATGTTGCATATAATTTGACTTAAGACACAAAATGATTATGTCTGATTTGACGCGTCGTTGAAGAAAGATTTTTAATATGCTAATATGCACACGACATAGATAACTATTAATACAGCGATGATATACTACCTCATATACTAATATGTACGTATAAAAACATATTTTTTAGGCTATGGGTAATCCCCTCCTATTTATAGATTGAAAATTTACTTATTATTGACCTATTAAATTGTGTGGTCAGATTAAACTTATATTGATAACCTTTATCAGTGGTGCAGTGAGCATAATGTTTATATCATTTTCAAAGGACATTTTGAATTTTTCGTCGGTCAAAAAACCCTAGAGAGTTGTGTCCTTTAAGTTATCTGGAAGCTTAAACTAAAAAAAAAACCTGCCGAAAATTTTTAACACCCAAAACAATTTAAAAGTTCCATAATTATACATAAAATAGATAGTAAACATGAATAAATTACAGAATATTAAGTTGATTGTTAACACTAGAGTTCAGTGACACTTTTTAGATGATGGTCTGATTCCATTGCAACTTCAGACAAACACAAGAGCAAAGAAAAGACAGTTCTCCATAATGAATCCTGGATTGATGTCACAACAGATTTGAATAAAAACTTTGCCCTTCGAAATAATTCCCCAAGAGTCTAACGCACTTTCCCATTCCTCTCTGATACGCTTGTATGCATTTCTCGGATACTCTATTGTCGACTTTTCTTGATGTTGTCAACGTCTTCAAAACGGGTCCCTTCGATTATTCCCCTTCAGCTAATAACTGCCTTTAGACCTAACCCGATAAAACACCGCGTCACGAAATTCCAGCGCTTTGAGATGGTAAAATTTGATTGGTTAAAGCAGATGTCATCGAGTTAGGTCAAAAGGTTAATTTGACGAACGTTCAAGACCCTAACTGCAATGGTTATATTAGAAATAAAAGCTAATAAAAAACGGAACGAAAGTTTTGTCTAACTTTAATTAGACTGTCTCTCTGCATCACTGACTGAGAAAAGGTGGTTGAAAAATTCCGACTTCTATTGGGATTGAACCCACCGAAGCGTCGAAGATCTGATCTTACTACACCAAGTTTTGGTGTCTTTGGGTGTATGCTGCCCGATTAGCTATCTTTACCCTCCTCATTCCTCCTATACTACTTACAAAACAAATTATGGATTGTGTCATGGAGTCCAACAAGATAAAAAAAAAAGAACAAATTTATACATATTTTTATTGAGAAAATAGAATTCAAATAAATATTCGCCCTACAACAAATTCTTCCAACACGGCATCCTATGGAGAGGTCGTTAAAGCTGGCGATCTGCTGCCCATCTGGTGCTTGCTCCATGTCTTCAATCCAGGCATCCTGGACGTCAACTAGGACTGAAATTGGCAATCCTGCAGTTCGTCTGATGTAGGTCTGAACACATTTACACATTACACAGATTTGGTTAGGCAACTTTTCAGTCATTCTTCCAAGAAAAATAATTAAAGGTATTCATTCGTTATTTACACACGGTTTCGTCTCCAAATATCGGACATTCATATACTATTCCACAATGCTGCAGATATATTAAGAATGAATTATTAATCTTATATGGATCTCACAGTTTAGACTTAACACATTATATTATTATCATATATATTATAGCGATATATCAACAATACATGACTCGATGTAGGAGTCTAATCTTGAATTAGGCAGGATTGTCAACCTGTATTTTGTCCTCTTAAACATGATATTATCCTAGGTAAATGGTGGTATAGGAGGTTCTGTAAGTCTGGATGAAGCCGATATCTTATTGAAGGCTGATATTTAAATATTCTGAAGAAATAGTAAGTTGGTAGTTTAAAATAATCAGTCTCTTTCTCATGTACATATAAAAACTCTACAGATTTAAAATCGTCAGTCTGTTTAAGAAGATACTGTCCATTATACAATGAACGCAAAATACATTCATCATTATCAAAGGTTTCATAACGAAACCAATACGCATAATGTTCTTCAAGAATATGCTTCTTATTCCATGACCAGTTTTCCGGTAATTCCACCAATTCTGGATCAAGACGTTTATGGCAAGTTTTAGCATTGGACACAGGAAACCGCATAATATAAATTTTACGATTTACTTTTTTCACAAAACACCTCAAATATCTTATATTATTGTCATCCACCACGCAAGTCTTTCCCCAAACTTCAATGCAATTGTCTTTATTGCTCGGCTGTACTGTGATATCTCGACTATTAGTGAACGTGATACAATCATCAGCGTTCTGTAACATGATATGGTGTGGCTCTCTCTTTTTCCATATTTTTCTTATTTCAAGCAAGATCTTTTCTGGTAACGGACACGGCATCTTGTAAAAACTAAAATGATAATAATACAAATGTCTTTTTTACTCACTATTTATTAAGAGTAAGATTTTCCTGCTATCACGTGTATCACAAGAAGATTGGATTATTTTTATGTTAAATAGTAAAAAGGGTAATCTCCGTCTATGTATAGATTTTTTCTTATCACTGACCTACTCAATATTTGGGTTCAATTATTTTCTTATTTAACGTTTGCTTCCCACGACTAAATTTTGAATACTGCGGTTATGCTCAAAAATCCCTCTCTTTTATAGTTTCATTGGGATAGTCTTTGACACCCAGACTTCATCCTTTTCCAATGATATTTATAAATTATATAGACGTCATCGGTGCATAGAACTGTATACTGACTATATGATTGGTTGTAGCTGTGCGAAGACAAATTGGGGCTAGGTGATAGAGGCTAGAAGCGGAAATTTTGGGAATCTATTTTTAACATCATCTCTTGTTACATTAGTTCGATTTCTTAAAACTATTTTCTTGAAGGGCAAAGTGGTCCCAATAATTTTACATTTTTAGCAATCTTTGTCTGCTATAAATAAAACAATACAATCCTGGAAAACAGTGTGTATATCATTATGATCAATATGTTCAAAAAAAAAAAAAAAAAAAAGAATGTAACATGGGTTTTGTCCACACTTTCAAGTGCAATATTTTATGTTCATACTACCACCTGAATACTTTGGGAATTTCATAGAAACGATGGGGACTTCATAGAAAAAGGTTGAGAACTTTATAGAAACGTTGAGAACTTTATAGAAACGTTGAGAACTTCATAGAAACGTTGGGAAATTTATAGAAACTTCGAGAATTTTATAGAAATTATAGTCCGTCTCAATAGCTTGACCTATATTTTTTGACATGCTATTTTCTTCGGGGCAGTGCAATTTTTATTCGATGACTTTCATATTTTAAGTGTTGGACAACGATATCTTGAAGTATATCTGTGAGAATTTTGAAAGAGATCAGTATACCAACAGTTGAGATACTACCTGTTGAACTTTTTTGGACACCCGATATATGACTGATTATTTACAATATCTTGGTGTAATAGTTCAGAGAGTATTATTTTGTCACTTTATCTAATTTTCTGGACTTATCACGTGTATCGTCAATAGAGTTAGAAAACATATGCTTTAGGCTATGGGTAATCCCCTCCTATTTATAGATTGAAAATTTACTTATTATTGAATAATAATATAATATATAATCAAAATCAAAATATATATAATCAAATAATATATGAGAGATTATTTACAATATCTTGGTGTAATAGTTCAGAGAGTATTATTTTGTCATCTAATTTTCTGGACTTATCACGTGTATCGTCAATAGAGTTAGAAGATAGCTTGCGATGCAAGGTAACATACGCCCACTGGCAGCTGTCAGAAATGATAAAACAGTCTTTAGTGACTAAAGTACGAATTTTCTCATATTAAAGAAATTATTTATGCTGAATAATTCCACAAAATTTTTTAAAATCAATATCAATAACCCAAATACAACAAACAATTAAATCACACAGCTCTAATCAAGGGCAACTTTTGACGCATGTTTACAAAGTCAAGGGCAATAACTCAAAAAATGTTCATCAAAAATATGTCTTGTTAGAACTAGCTGAGATCTTATCAATTCCAATGATCACACCAAGTTTCATCAGCAACGGATGAAAACTTCAATCCTGCTCACGAACAATTTTTAACAAATTTCAAGGCGTTCTAAGTCAAGGGCAATATCTCAAAAACCGTTCATCGAAAATATGTCAATCTAAAGCATCACACCAAGTTTTATCAAAATCAGATAAAAAAAAAAAAACTGTCGTCTCTATAGTGCTCACAAGAAATGTTGACGAACGGACCGACGGACCGACGGACCGACAGACAGGGGCGACGGCAATATACGACCACATATTCATGTGGGCGTATAAAAACATATGCTTTAGGCTATGGGTAATCCCCTCCTATTTATAGATTGAAAATTTACTTATTATTGACCTATTAAATTGTGTGGTCAGATTAAACTTATATAGATAACCTTTATCAGTGGTGCAGTGAGCATAATGTTTATATCATTTTCAAAGGACATTTTGGATTTTTCGTAGGTCAAAAAACCCTAGAGAGTTGTATCCCTTAAGTTATCTGGTAGCTTAGGCCTAAAAAACCTGCCGAAAAATTTTTACCGCCAAAACTATTCAAAATTGTTACCGCCAAAACTATTTTTATGTTTTTAAGTTTTTTTTAGTTTGTTAAAAAGTAGTCACGTATTTTAATTTTCTACTTATTTCTGTAAAAAAATTATATGATCTTACCTTTCAAGATTTCAATATAAAATAATGAATTCGAATATTTTCAGTTTTCTTGGATATGACGAAATATTATCAATATCAATACTGAATGCACGTCCGCTTCCGATGAGTGACTTTTATCTAATGAGGTATTGTAAATAAAATACTCTTTTTATAGTTTGATACACAGGCATCTGTTTTTATCAATAGTCGACTCTCTCTATAGGTGTCTAACGCTTGTCACGTCCATCTCTGCTTCAGACGATTTTCTACCATTTACGGTAATGAAATATAATCTCAACCTTATATGAATCGTTTCATTGAATATTTTCCCTTAACACAAGACCTATTTATGTCTCCCTCAGTGTTCCTCTTCATAGTAATCTAACTATTGTTCAATATACTAAAAAACTGTACACCCATCGTTTCAATGTATCTTATGATTTTAAATTTTATGTATTCAAAATAAAAATGTGATCTTTGAAGATAACATAGCGTAAAACCCTACTTTCAATTTGTTTGAATATTTGTGGTAGTAGTAAAGAGGGTAGGTCTATAAATAACCTGGTCTCATCCTATATTCATAAACTTTCAAGTTGCTTTTATTGCGCAATAATGACTAAAATCAAGGACAAACATATCTACCCCTACGACATACATGTTCAAAAGGTGCTTGAAGCAATGTGACTTTTCTTTTATAAAGATCTTGTGACTTGATTCAGAATCCAAAATTTGTTTAGCAGCTTCAACTAGTCCTTGTCTCACGTCTTCTCGTTCAGAATTTCCCAATTTCTTTGCTTGTGATTTCTCATCCTTCACTTCCGATATAAACTGTGGTACTGTAGTTTCTGGTATGCACTATCGTGTTTAGTTCCGATTGAAAGCAAAGTCGTAATTTGTTCCACTTGAACTATAGGTCAAGATATTGATACGGACTATAAGTCCAGCTATTGATACGGACTATACGTCCAGCTATTGAGACGAACTGTAGGTCAAACTATTGAGTTAGACTATAGGTCAAGCTATATAGACTGAAGGTCAAACTATTGGACAGACTGTATGTCAAGCTATAGAGATAAACTATAAGTCAAGTTATTGATACGGACTATAAGTCAAGCTATTGATACGGAATATAAGTCCAGCTATTGATACGGACTATAAGTCAAGCTATTAATACGGACTACAAGTCAAGCTATTGAGTCAGACTATTTGTCAAGCTTGTCAAGCTATAGAGATAGACTGTAGGTCAAACTATTGGACAGAATGTATGTCAAGCTATAGAGATAAACTATAAGTCAAGCTACTGATACGGACTATAAGTCAAGCTATTGAGACAGATTTAGGTCAAGGTATTGAGACAGATTATAGGTCAAGCTATTGAGACAGACTATAGGTCAAGCTATAGAGCTCGTATTAAAGCCCCATGGTCCCCGTGAAAAGAAACGAAAACGTGTTAGACTATAGATCGAGCTATTGAGATAGACTGTATGTCAAGTTATTGAGACAGACTATAGGTCAGGCTATTGAGACAGACTATAGGTCAAGCTATTGAGATAGACTGTAGATCAAACTATTGTTACAGACTAAAGGTCAAGCTATAGAGATAGACTGAAGGTCAAGCTATTGGACAGACTATAGGTCAAGCTATTGAGATAGACGGTAGATCAAGCTATTGGGACAGACTATAGGTCAAGCTATTGAGACGGACTATAGGTCAAGCTATTGAGACAGACTATAGGTCAAGCTATTAAGACAGACTATAGGTCAAGCTATTGATCAGTCTCTTCACAAACTGTCTAAAAACTGCTAAAGCCTTTTGGTCTTTAGATTAACAGATCCATTCAATCTAAAATTGCATCATGTGAAGATTTTCATGAGGAAAGGACGAGATCAGCTATAAAATATGCTATCAAACCACTTTGTACACAATATACCCTCTTTACTATTTGAGAACTTTGAGTTTATTGAAACTCTATGTTTCAGGATGTACGATTTTCAAACTAATAAACCATTTCAGCCGAATAGGTTAAAATTCAGGTCACCAATTTTAACATCCGACCATTTCCATAACTACAACTAAATACTATCAACCATTGCCCCCTCCAGATATTTGATTGTATTGTATTTATGTAAAATAAAATACGAAAGATTGTAATGTGACCACTTATTACTTTGCCTGGAAAAAAAATAATGTGATAACCAAGCATTGATCATTAAGTACTATAAAGACTAATTAATATTTACACTGATTGTAAAAGTTATACATTAGTAAGATAAAGATGTAAATGATAATATATTATGAAAATATCCATCAAATTACACGAGAACTAAATAACGCTAGTTAAAGAATAGAATCCGAAACTTTCACATATCAAATTTTAAAAGAGAAGGATTTCGTAACAAAGTTTCATTATTAAAAAGTCAGTCATCGGAAGCGGACCTCTTGTCAATATTAAATTGTAATAAATAATTTCTCAGGTCAGTAACAAGTACATTTGAAATCTATAAATAGATGGGATTACCCTTTTAATATTTAGCATAAAAATCAAAATAATCCATTCTTCTTGTGATACACGTGATAGCAGGAAAACAGAATAACCCAATAAACTGTTACTCTGTAAACCACCAAGATATTGGACTAATAAATAGTGAGTAAATAAGACATTTGTATTATTATCATTTTAGTTTTTACAAGATGCCGTGTCCGTTACCAGAAGAGATCTCGCTTGAAATAAGAAAAATATGGAAAAAGAGAGTGCCACACCATATCATGTTACAGAACGCTGATGATTGTATCACGTTCACTAATAGTCGAGATATCACAGTACAGGCGAGCAATAGAAACAATTTTATTGAAGTTTGGGGAAAATATGGTTTGATGGATGACGGTAGTGTCCACTTTTTAAGATGTTTTGTGAAAGAAATAAATCGCAATATTTATATCATGCGGATTCCTGTGTCCAAGGATAAAAAGTGTCATGCACAAGTTGATCCAGAATTGGTGGAATTACCGGAAAACTGGTCATGGAATAAGAAGCATATTCTTGAAGAACATTATCCGTATTGGTTTCGTTATGAAACCTTTGATAATGATGAATGTATTTTTCGCTCATTGTATAATGGACAGTATCTTCTTAAACAGACTGACGATTTTAAATCTGTAGAGTTTTTATATGTACATGAGAAAGAGACTGATTATTTTAAACTACCAACTTACTATTTCTTCAGAATATTTAAATATCAGCCTTCAATAAGATATCGTCTTCATCCAGACTTACAGAACCTCCTATACCACCATTTACCTAGGATAATATCATGTTTAAAAGGACAAAATATACAACGTAGGCCTACTTGATAATCCTGTCTAATCCAAGATTAGACCCTTAAAGGATCAGGAATAATTTGAGGAAAGCTGTTCATAATAGGTCGGATAAAAGTGAAAAGTGTTTGTGCCATTATGGAATATAAAGAAAATCTACGTGTCTATGTAATTATAAAATTCATTGCTATTCCGAAACTTAATCATCTATGGGAAAATATTTAAAACATTGTTTAATAAAAACAAAATTGTAAATAACATTAGTACATGTATGTTGATTTATTAAGGAATCATATTTATTTGTTCGTTTATTCTTTTTCATCAGATTTTTTATGCTTAATACCTGCGTATTCTTAAGCTACTTTGTCAGTTAGCCTACGTGACCAACGACAATGTCGACCTTGGAATTTGATTTGCAGATCCATTCAATCTAAGGACCTAAGGTTGTATCATATGAATATGTTTATGAATATAGGATGAGATAAGCTTATAATTTAGGCCATCACACCACTTTGTATTGTTACTTAAAGTTTATTGAATCTATATGTTTCATCCTCTACTTGCTTCAAATAAAAAAAAAAACACATTGGTACCAGATTGCTATTATATCCCTGTCACCAAACTCAGTGGTGCATTTAGGGTACGGCCATCTTAAGAGTCTTTTTAAGGGGGTTTAAACGATGTATCGGAAAAATATCATCTTTAGGGAAATAATGGTATAATTTTATTGATATTCCTAGAAAAATCGGTCAGACAATATTATTATGTCATACTAGATGTGTCATAGTGTGATTTTACTTCCTAATTTCCCTCGTATAAGGCAATAATGCTGATATGTACAAGAACGTCCTAGGATTGTTTTCGTTGAAATACAGGAGAGTCAGAGAACAGAGGAATTTGGAGAATTTGGGATGCGTTGAGCAGTGTTGTCTCTATGAATCAGTGAGTGAATCCAACAGACAATTCTTTCACTATGTCATATAATCTGAAAGTTGTAAAACCGGTTCAGCCTTTTTTCCGGCGTGGAGGCAATATTTAGACGACTATAATGCCTTGGCTTAGATATTTCTAACAAAATAACTTTTTTTTCTTTTTCTTTTTTGTACGATATCCATTTCAAAAACATTACCCATTTTGAATACTGCATATTGATTCAGTGTTAGCGGGAACAATTCAGTATGGAAGGTATTATAAGCAAAGCAAAGCTAGTAAGAAAGACTGGTGGAAAGAAAACCCAGAATAACAATGAGTCAATGGATCTGGCTATTGATCTCCAAGTTACATTCGGTGAATTCTTTGGACCCTCTTCATCTTTTCCTTCAGACGTTACCGTAATATTGTCCTTACGTCTTCCACAACATGGTCGCAAAACACGCATGTACAAAAACAACCAGGAGCCAGAGATTTTCTGTGTTTTGTTGTGTATCTTTGCAATCAGAATTGACATGAAGACGAATACAGCACTGAAGGCAAGAAGGCATGACATATACACAGAAAGTGATGACGTAGTTTCAGACGTCTGTGGCATCCTATCGTTAATGAATCCAAGAAACACTCCGAACGCCAATAGAATGGTGACAGAGAATGATATTTTTTCTCCTGTTTCCGCAGGTACTAAAAACACCAATACGTTTATATTGGCCAAAATCACTAATGGTATAATGATACTTTGGATTAAAACTGTAGCTCGTCGTTTTAACCTTAGAGTTACCACTATCGTTGGGTGAGGTTTCCCTTCAGTATTCAAGAATTTTCTTTCTAGAGACGACCCAATTAGCTCCCATTCGCCATTTTCTTTAAAGGTATCTAAGTCTACGTGATCAATATACGGCTCAAGATCCACTGATTCGATCTCGTGTCCCCACACAAAAAATTCCAATTCACAGCTTTGTACATCAAAAGGAAATGACTCCACATTCATCTTACAAGAGGTCCTG
Source organism: Lottia gigantea (assembly GCF_000327385.1). Classification (NCBI taxonomy): domain Eukaryota; kingdom Metazoa; phylum Mollusca; class Gastropoda; family Lottiidae; genus Lottia; species Lottia gigantea. The sequence continues at coordinate 5,150,930 of NW_008708400.1, forward strand.
AAAGCAGATCCCGGAGTCCATCTTACAGTTCCATTTGAACAGACGGTAGGGTGTAAAAACTGGCTATCGATTGGTTTCAGTTCATCGATGCTGTTTAAAACTGCAATACTTGGATTCCAGATTTTATGAGGTGGAACTGTTGTCTTTACCAAACCACCGTAGTCGGATGGCAACCATTTTAGATTCTGATCCGTCCATTTGACGCTGAGCCATGCAGTCGAGTATAAAGATTCCGACAATTCCTCAAAGCTCGTGATTGCCAACAAATGGAACGATATGGATACAATAAGGGTGTCGCTAAAATTCAAAACGGGTCGAATTTCTGGATTATTTGTGTCAATCGTCTCCTTCATCCATCTGTCAACGTCAAAAAACGTTTGGCCGTAACATCCATCGAATAATAAAACAACTGCGAAAATCAGTCAGCAATGCCATTTTTTTCATATTTCAGATTTACACTTTGAGGGAGTGAACGGATCGATTCTCACTGAGTTTATGATATCTTATCCTGAATGATGCTCAGTTAGTGTGATATAACTAGATCCTCAATTGTCTCCTCTTTATTCAAATTATGTTTCTTATGAAATATGTGACATAATATTTCCACTAAGGATATTAAATCCTCACTAAGTCTGTAATATCAGATCCTCACTAAGTCTGTAATATCATATCCTCATTAAGTCTGCAATATCAGATCCTCATTAAGTCTGCAATATCAGATCCTCATTAAGTCTGTAATATCAGATCCTCATTAAGTCTGCAATATCAGATCCTCACTAAGTCTGCAATATCAGATCCTCATTAAGTCTGCAATATCAGATCCTCACTAAGTCTGCAATATCAGATTCTCATTAAGTCTGTAATATCAGATCCTCACCAAGTCTGTAATATCAGATCCTCACTAAGTCTGTAATATCAGATTCTCGCTAAGTCTGTAATATCAGATTCTCGCTAAGTCTGTAATATCAGATCCTCACTAAGTCTGTAATATCAGATCCTCACCAAGTCTGTAATATCATATCCTCACCAAGTCTGTAATATCAGTTCCTCACTAATTCTGTAATATCAGATTCTCGCTAAGTCTGTAATATCATATCCTCACTCAGTCAGTGATATCATATCCTCACTAAGTCTGTGATATTAGGTCCTCACTAAAAATGTGACACCACATCCTCATATAGTCTGGTATTTCAAATCCACAGTAAGACGGGGATATCAGATCCTTGCTAAGTCTGTAATATCATATCCTCACTAAGTCTGTAATATCAGATCCTTACTAAGTCTGTAAATATCAGATCCTCGCTAAGTCTGTAATATCAGATCCTCACTAAGTCTGTAAATGTAATATCAAATCCTCACTTAGTCTGTAATATCAGATCCTTGCTAAGTCTGTAATATCATATTCTCACTAAGTCTGTAATATCATATCCTCACTAAGCCTGTAATATCATATCCTCACCGAGTCGGTAATATCAGATCCTCGCTAAGTCTGTAATATCATATCCTCGCTAAGTCTGTAAATGTAATATCAGATCCTCACTAAGTCTGTAATATCAGATCCTCACTAAGTCTGTAATATCATATCCTCACTAAGTCTGTAATATCATATCCTCACTAAGTCTGCAATATCAGATCCTCACTAATTCTGTAATATCAGATCCTCGCTAAGTCTGTAATATCAGATCCTCACTAAGTCTGTAATATCCTATTCTCACTAAGTCTGTAATATCATATCCTCACTAAGTCTGTAATATCAGATCCTCACTAAGTCTGTAATATCAGATCCTCACTAAGTCTGTAATATCACATCCTCACTAAGTCTGTAATATCAGATCCTCATTAAGTCTGTAATATCAGATCCTCATTAAGTCTGTAATATCACATCCTCGCTAAGTCTGTAATATCAGATCCTCACTAAGTCTGTAATATCCTATTCTCACCAAGTCTGTAATATCATATCCTCACCAAGTCTGTAATATTAGACCCTCACTAAGTCTGTAATATCATATCCTCACCAAGTCTGTAATATCAGATCCTCACTAAGTCTGTAATATCCTATTCTCACCAAGTCTGTAATATCAGACCCTCACTAAGTCTGTAATATCATATCCTCACTAAGTCTGTAATATCAGATCCTCACTAAGTCTGTAATATCAGATCCTCACTAAGTCTGTAATATCATATCCTCACTAAGTCTGTAATATCATATCCTCATTAAGTCTGCAATATCAGATCCTCACTAATTCTGTAATATCAGATCCTCGCTAAGTCTGTAATATCAGATCCTCGCTAAGTCTGCAATATCAGATCCTCACTAATTCTGTAATATCAGATCCTCGCTAAGTCTGTAATATCAGATCCTCACTAAGTCTGCAATATCAGATCCTCACTAATTCTGTAATATCAGATCCTCGCTAAGTCTGTAATATCAGATCCTCGCTAAGTCTGTAATATCATATCCTCACCAAGTCTGTAAATGTAATATCAGATCCTCACCAAGTCTGTAATATCAGATCCTCACTAAGTCTGTAATATCATATCCTCACCAAGTCTGTAATATCAGATTCTCGCTAAGTCGTAATATCAGAT
>NW_008708400.1:5155124-5156999 GCF_000327385.1 Lottia gigantea
ACAATCTAAGTCTGCGATATAAAAAATACTCCGCGTTCGTTATATAGTATCAACAAACAATAAACTGTTAGTTTAGAGTTCACTGTTCACGCAATTATATCCAGAGAGTAGCACATGTTGATTGATTCCAGACTGTTTCTATTTCTAAAGCTGCTCTTCAATCAAACTTTCATCAGAATAATTAAATAGGCCGATCTTTCACAATATTGTGAGATATATACTACCATAAATATCAGTAATCCGAAATATTCGTATATGAGATAGTGAAACGCAGCTATTTATAAACCTAGGCAACTCGTAATGTTCAAATAACATACAAATTTTAGGTTTAGTTCATTTTACCCCTTCGTAGAAAGTCATTATGTGAGAAAAATAAAGTTGGAAACAGTCTCTTTAATCCTCATAGGATGAATTACCCCAGAAATCGGATATCCACTAATAGTTGTGATTGATATTAAATCAGATAGTATTATCAATAATGTATATTAAATGATGGTTAATGATATCAATATTCTGGTAGAGTGGTAAATATCTCAAGCCACACTGTCCGTGTATATAGACTTATGGACATAGACATTCACGTTAGAGTTACATGTACAAGGTACAATGAATATAATCTTCTAATCTTTCGCTTACAGTCTCAATAGGTGCAATACCTCTGAAAGGGATAGTAAACATATTTGGGTACACTTTGATATCTTGAAAAACGAAATATGACGTCACTATCGCAAAAACTCCACTTTATCATAATCTAGGTTTGAATTTTGTTCACTATCGGAACAATAATCGGATTGGTCCCGATACATAAAAAAGACAAGATAACCTCTTTACAATCCTGTATCATAACTGTTTTTTAACCAAATAAATATTTCAGAATCCCTTGGCCTGAAATACGTTTGAAGTATATACATGTAGGACCCAGTGCCAATTCAATCGCAGTTGCGATCTACCCGATTTGAACACATTACCCCCAAACTATTAAGTGCCTCATTTGTAGGATTAAAACTAATAACAAACCAACAAATTTTTACTTTATATAAATATCATTGGCATGTGTTTACATTGCAACGGAGTTTAGCGGCGTATTTACGAATCAAGTGGTTATCTGCTGAAATACAGTTTCCATTAGCTTCTAGTATACCTCTTGGCTCACACCGCCAAATATCACCCGTCGTTTCCTGCCAAGAACTCAACTTGGATTTCAAGCCATTTAAGATGTTGTAATAAGAAGGATCTTCAGCAAGGTTCACTAATTCAGATGGATCGGAAGTGACGTTAAACAGTTCAAATTCATGTCTAAAGTAATAGTCCTCAAGGAATCGAATCCAGCCTGTGTTAAGACCAGCTTCAGTGTTGTTTAGAAGCTCCATGAAAGTTGGAGAATTAAAAACATCCTCAGCCATGGGATATGGAGCCATATAGTTCAAGTTATGGATAAGTCGAAGGTCTTTGGTTCTAAGAACTCTCATTGGGTAGTACATGGTAGCTTCGTGGAGATTATGACTGGCAAAGACATGGCCATACCCCCCAGATTCTACATTAGACAAAGCCGGAAGTAGTGAGTTACCAGTGAGCTTGACGTTTTGACCAAAGAGTTTCCATGATGGGTACTGAATATCAAACCAGTCTAAAACCGTGGGTACCACATCTGTTGTGCTGACTAAAGCATCAGACTTCTACAATAAATAAAGCATAATTTCAACATATTTGTTCCATGAATTCCAATGCTTATTCTTTACTGGCCTTGGAGATGTTGAATATTATACAGTCTAGACTTCTTAGCGCAACCTGGTACACAAATGAACGTAACATTCTTGTACCCACCTCATCGAAAATTGCTCATCAATCCCCTGAATTAATTTTTCGTTTTCAAGC
>NW_008708400.1:5158279-5593709 GCF_000327385.1 Lottia gigantea
CCATTCGTCCAGTGATAGTATAAAGATTAGCTAAGTCTTGTCTCGCAGCAGGTTTATCTGGAACATATTTCTCTAACATGACATCTTTCGGATCATAATAATCCGGTTTCCAATCCGGTATACTGCCGTTACTTTTTGTCGGATCTCCGAATCTCTCACAGAATGTTCCGTACGGCTCAGGTGAGCGACATCTATGAACATCGTGGAAGGCAATGTAAAGGAAGAATGGCCTACAATAATTTGAAAGCCAATTATTGGACTGTTTCCGTACTTGAATCAATGATACACGTGTTAGCTCGGTGCGCTAGGTTATTCTTGACATGTTAGACTACGTGTGATCTTATTATATTCATAGTAACTTTTGATGTTCCTGCAATTGCAAATACTATATTTATAGAAATTGCTCGATTTTATATTGTTTATTTAATCTTTCTGTGGTATTGCATTGTATGAGTAAAAGTATAGTATGTATGGTTGGTATTGCGGAGTATCTGCCTCAAACAGAGCCGATTCAACCTACACATCTGTTGATGGGGCATGCTACAAAATTGGATCGATTGTACATTCTTGATTTATTATTACCCCTTTGAACTGGATTAAATCGGATCAGTTAATTGTAGCCTCTGTACACCGACGAGTTTATATATACTATATCAATTGTGTTCAATTGCTGTGTATGTAATCACATGAACAGTTTGTACATACTTGTCTCCATAAGATGAAAGGAATCGTTCCACCTGATAATTCATAAATGTGATATTTCGTCCAATCTGGTTCATATCATTCGTACTCTCCGTTTCCATAAAATCAAATGTATAAACAGATTCTGGTTGTACGTGATATTTACCAATAATACCTTAAAAAGAAACATAACTATTTTGATTCATACATAACTTGACAATAACAGTAATCAGATTACTATATTTCTTCAAACCAAACTGGATTTAAGCTTTGGAGAATAAGCCCTAGTAGACAGCTTAAAGTATTTCAGAAAACAACAATATTCAACAGCAATTAGACAATCGTGACCTATAATTAAGCAGATGGTATTGGGTACAGTAGTATTTTTTCTGGTATTCAAATGAATGAAAGAACCCAAAATGCACTATGCACGAATTTCTTATCCCTGTGCTGTCTTACCTGTCCTGATGCCATTATCGCCTAATATTTTAGGTAAACTGATGACATTATCAAAAGAACTGAAGTGGAAACGTCCTGAGGCCAAACCATAGATACCATTCTGATGCTGTGGTAATCCAGTTAACAAAGCTGATCTGAAACAGATAGTTTTTATATTTGTGAATCCACTAGCTGTACCATCATCTCAGTGATATGAATAATCATATAGTAAAACAATGGAATACAATAGATCTAATCGAATACAACAAGAGAGAATCAAGGGGATACAGCAGGGTACAGATATGTATACAAACCTGCTAGGAGAACAGCTACTGACTGATGTAAAACCATGTCGAAATGTTACTCCATTAGCGGCTAGTGCGTCAATATTAGGTGTTTTACAAACTGGGTTGTTGTAGGCTCCCATCTGAATACCAGCATCATCACCTTCAATGACATCAACAAAATGAATGAGTTTTATTATGATTACTTTATTGTGCTAATAAAGACAGTGAGGTGCAATGAGTCATGGGGCCTTCATTTTTTGAGTAAAACATTGTAAAAACAAACAACAGAGATCCTCCCATTTGGATCAGAATATGAATCTCCAATGTTCAACCAAGCAGGCCCGTAGCCAAGAGGGGGCTTGGGGTGGGTGGCTTGGGGTGGATAATCAAATCCTGCCCCCCTAGAAAAATGTACCGGTCACTTTTTTAAAATACACCCTTTTCTTTTTCCTGAGTCAATAGGAGCGGCAGGTAACTGAGTCAGAGTGAATAGCCAACAGTGATCATTCAGGCATTTTATGGTGGAGTTAGTGCACCAGTCAGCTGCATTGTCGATCATATGATGAGTATTTCGATATTTTGATTATACGTAACGAAAAATAAGGTTATGGCTTTCAGGGCTGCGTTATGCGAAATGGTTCAACAAAATACTAAGTATTCCTATCTGTAGACCTACTTAAGAACTGTTTTTGAATATCTTTCTGTTTATACTTAGCTGAGGATGAAACCAGATATCATAGCTTTTCATAACATTTTTAAATTTAATTACATTAGAATAGATAATTTGATACAATTGAGTTCGTTGATAATCATAAAAAGGCTGCAGTAAAGCGTCATTGGTAACAAAATTATTGATCTGATACTGGATTGTAATCTGTCCCGTCTCAAAATTCAAAAGATTTTAGCCATTTTAGTAACAGCTGGTATGATCGATTTCCATGGCTGGAGTATTCAGTGTCAAGGGACGCCCCTTTTTGATTTCAATGTCGGGTGTTTCACATTACATCTGCGGGTGCATAAAAATTCATCACTGAAGGCTACACAGATTGGAAGCATGCTGTGGGTGATACTGGAAAGGGCCTCGAGAAGCATAACAATTGAGGTGTCAAAACAATTTCTCCAAGATAACGTTGCCAGTACAGAAAATCAGGACTCCAATCTTGTTCTTCAAAAACTATACGAGCAGAAATTGGCTTTCCCTAAATTATATGCACTGGCTGCAAGCGTCGCCACATTCGGTTTTAGTATCGCTGTGTGTGAAAGCAGCTTTTCAACTCTTACTCGTGTTGACTCACCACAACGACGATCTATGACTCAGCTTCGCCAGCGCAATCTTGTTCTTCTTGCCTTCAACAGGAAGCGTACTCAGAAAATTAACTTGGACGTATTTGTTCAACGTTTTGCCATAAAACATACCCGACTACGTTTAAACTAAAACGGCAATAAAAATGTAACATATTATTTGTGTGTTTTAACAAAAATAATCTCCAATCTAAAATACTCCATGAAAGTCCGTTTCCCGACGTTTAATCGTCTGTCAAGGTGCTTTGCTAAATTGCCCCCCTCGATTGCACGTTTGATTACAGAAAGCTGCGATAGGGATACTGAGAAATGTTAGAGGACAGAGAGATTACAGAAAAGCTGGGATAAGGATACTTAGAAATGTTAGGGAACGGAGAGATTACAGAAAAGCTGCGATAGGGATTCTGAAAAATGTTAGGGGGTGGAGAGATTACAGAAAAGCTGGGATAGAGATATTGAGAAATGTTAGGGGACGGAGAGATTCCAGAAAAGATGAAATAGAGATATTGAGAAATGTTAGGGGACGGAGAGATTACAGAAAAGCTGCGATAGGGATACTGAGAAATGTTATGGGACGGAGAAATTATAGAAAAGCTGGGATAGAGATACTGAGAAATGTTAGGGGACGGAGAGATTACAGAAAAGCTGCGATAGGGATTCTGAGAAATGTTAGGGGACGGAGAGATAACAGAAAAGCTGGGATAAGGATACTTAGAAATGTTAGGGGACGGAGAGATTACAGAAAAGCTGCGATAGGGATTCTGAGAAATGTTAGGGGATAGAGAGATTACAGATTACGGGATAGAGATATTGTGATATGTAAGGGGGCGAAGAAATTACAGAAAGGCTGAGATAGGGATATTGAGATTTACTGAATCAATCTTACCGAACATTACAACCACATTTTTAGCATCGGATACAAGAATCAAAAGACTTATAGCTAGATACAACATAGTCCATCGGCACGTATCTAGGCTACATTTCGCCATGTTTGATTATTATCGGTTGTATATTGAGATAATAAGGTATTGATTATCATGTTCTATATTAGAGATAAAGTCTGCAGTGGGTCATCTTACTTTTTAGTAATGTGTGTCGGGACACTGATAGTTTCTTTTTGCACCAGGGCCTTATGTGATAGAGCATATTTTGCGATTATTAGCGTCATTAAACACTCAGATTTAGTGGATTTGCAGGAACCACAGATGTCTTATTGAACATTGGAATAGTGCAAATTGAAGCTGTCTCCGATACACATAAAATTTCTAAGAAAACAATTCCTTTAATATTTGCTTTTCCGATTAATTGAGTGTTAAAACGGCCTTAATATTAAGACAAAGTAGAAACGGATGATGACACATCTTAAGTGTGTTACATCGCCAAATTGACATGTTCTCCACATTAAAGGGACAGATTTGCCATTTTTATACGCCCACATGAAATAGGAGTTTTTGACCTCGTTCTAGAAAACGCTTTCAAATTTAGCTCTTTAAACAATAAAAGGCATGATTCCTGCCAGATTTTGGTTTTATTATACATACGCACTGAAGGTTGATATTGCCTTCTAGAGTTTCACAAGCTACAAATTGAACAAGTTTTCAAGAACAAGGACAATAACTCATACTCAATATTATTCAGTATCGCCCTAAAGAGTTCAAAAGAAGTGTTGAAGGTTGAATATTTCATACTGGTGACTGTACTGCTAAACATTTTTATTAAAAATCAAAGCTGCCAGTGGGCGTAAATTAACTTGCCTGGCAAGGTATCTTTGGAGGTTGATTCGGATCTTAGATATATGTAAATAATCTTTAGAACAAGGAGAACTGCACGAAAATCGCTTAATTCCTTCAATTATATATATAATATAATATAGTATCTTTACTCAAATCACATTGAGACACATGAATATAACATACACATCATATTTACAGTTAGTGACAGTATGGATTAATAATATCTACAGTTAGTATAATCTGACACCTTATAACATCTATAACCTTCGGTGTTCATTTAAATTTATGTACAATAATAGAGATCAATTTACATAGATTCTCCAACTCTGTACCTTGGCTATTAAATAAGTTATACATATTAATAACTGAAGGATGCTTGAGGTAATAACTTTTCACAACTTTAGTGCGTTCGTTCTTGAGGATTTGGCATTTGAAAATGTAATGGAATTCATCGCCTACTTCATCTTTATTGCAGAGAGAGCAAATACGATTTTCTACTGGGATATTTATGAAAACCCCGGTTTCAATTGGAAGTCTATGACATCTAAATTTACTAAAGAAAGTATTGTCTGTACTTCAGAGGTAAATCAATTAGGTAATGTTCAAAATTGAACGTGGATTTAAACAGCCGATAATTTAAGCATTTACTAGAATTATGTACAGTGTTATTCCATTCTTGTTGATATTGATCTTTTAGCCTTAACAGTAAAAATTGTTTCAACCAGTTAGCATTAATATCACGGGCTTGGGTGTCCCAAATATAAGACAACCCAGCACTGTCTAAAATGCTTTTTATGGAGTTCAACCATATATTAGACTCGTATGATGTATACAGAGCATTATACAATTCACAGGCAATTTTCGATTGAGGACCAGTTACAAGTTTATACCAGTAATTAACCATTCTATATTTTATATAAATTTGCAAAGGGTATATACACCAAGTTCACCATAGACCATGACATTTGGGGTAGAAGTTTTTACATTCAGTAAATATTTACTATATATCAAAGTAGGAATTTCACTTTCTATTTCTAATTTATATGTCTTTTCTGTATATGGCAAAGTCTCAAGAATAGACCTGTCGTCATCTTAACTTTCAAACAATCCTCAAATTTCGACTGTGAACTGTGAACACTATTACTGATAAGCTTAGCTAAAAAAAAAACATACCGTTTCGGAGACAAGGGTATGAATGGTCAAAGGGATGGCGAATCAGTTCCTTTAAGCAATGCTGAAGTATAAAATCAGAAAATCAGTTGCACTTTCTATACCTCTCCATTCATTATCTTTTCAATGTCAATTTATCTAAATTTGATTTTTTGATCGTGACACCGTTTCTAAAACAAAATGTAACTTGAATCAATATAAATTCTTATGATCTATATTTAGTTTTATATTCGTCAATATTTCATTCTTTACTATGGAAGTCACTCGCGGCCATCTCACAACCTCTGAGTACCAGCAAAAGTGGCATATGGAATCAATACATCCACATCAAAAAAATTTTAATTAACACAATAAAAGGAATTTTCCAAAAGGCAGTGGCAGAAATGACAAACCAACACAATTATTGACACTCAATGACAAATGCATATTGGAGTGTCATTGCATTTGGATAACGACGATCTCAATATGTCAAATGACCACAATCAGCTTCCGTAGAGATCAAATAAACTTTCAAACAATAACGCACCTGTATTTTAAATGACAAATTACTTTTATCCCGAAGTAGTGACATCTTTAAGCTCCTACTCCCGTCACGTTATAACATAACGTAGATGAAATGTCTTTGTTTCTTGTATTATAGTCCGTATTTTGACGTCAACGTGGCCTATCGTACTAACAAAAACAATCCGGATTGAGTTCATTCATGAAGTCGACAAATTAAAAAACCCGGAAAATTACGGATAAATGTATTCTGAAGTAACTTGAATATTTCTCGGAATAGGATTAACGGATTCAAGGCATCGACATGTTGAAATTCTTAAGTATCTGTGCCTTATGTGTACTAGGACTATCGATGGTTACTTCAAGGAATATTAACCTATCTTCATTTAACGGACGTAAGTGCATTTGTTTAAAGGGCTTGGGAATCTGTCTTTGAGCCACCTTCGCCTAAGCACCTATATCACAGACACAAATCTATAACAATTACTTTTCTTTGTTCTGTGGATTTTAATCTTGTAGATCTTTATAGGTTATATCTTTTTTGATATCTTTGATACATTCTTTGCAGTGTCTGCGCATTCTATCTTTATTGTTACATCATGTTTAGTGTTTGTGATACGAAGCTTTAATACACCCATGTACTGGAACGTTTATTATATATTCCGAAGCAATAAGATTTCTTGAAAATATTTGACTTCATTCATCGTAGTGGTGCAATGTAAATAAACTGAATGTACTGTGCCTTGAATACCCCTTAAACTTTGAATTTGTTGCTCATGAAATTGTTTATATTTCAGGTAACAGAAGAAATGTTCCTCTGGTTACAGTTGACATCCTACCCACGACCGAAGATCTTCAAGCACTGAAAGAACGTATCAGAAATTCACCAAGAGCAGTTAACATATTACCAGCACCAAAGAAGATCTCTAAAAATACCAAATCTAAATTCGGAAGACCAGTCTCCGAGGTATCAGCATTGACTAACATGATTGTACGGGCAGGCGCCACAAGACGTAAGTGTTCATTTTATTTTGTATCTCAGAGAATATTGTCCCATCATACATAATCGTAAATCGTGTACTCTGGTATAAAAAATCTTGTTTAGGTGGTGTGCATATGGCCCATGCCTATGGCACAAAATTCTTGGGCATCCATAAATGCTTTCATACACTCAACTCATGTTTCATCTGAAGACGATCTTTTATTTTTCAGAGAGCTTGTCGGTAGTTCCTCTTGGTCCTAGTTTGTCACAAATGACAGATCTAGGTAAGTAACAATACATCTCAGTGCATGTTTTAATCACAGTCCGTTGAAAACCGCTAACAATGGCTAACTCTCACAACTGGTAACATATGAACTAACCGACTGAACTCCTTTTGCCCTATTAATACATATAAACTGTTACCCTCAGGTCCAGAGCAATTATAAGCTAGAGTAGGGTATGTTTACAGGGACGCCTGAATCTATTTCTGACAATAAAACACTATCATTCAAAACTGTCAAATTGTAGTCTGGTATCGTTGGGAAACCAAAGTCAAATGAAATTTCATCCTCAAAATTTGAAAATGTGGATTTCTTTTGTGTTCCAGGATCTTCCCTGACCAGTCTTACTTCTGATACCATTGCTAGTCAGGTTTCTCCTGATTACCTTCCAGAAGGAATAGTGTTTGGAACGGGAGTACCAATGGTACCGGGTAGCTCTTCAGTTGTTGACGGTACCCAGGATATGATACCGACCAATCGAGCTCTGCATCCGAGCATACAGCACAAGCTTCAGGGAACAGCAGATCATCCTTTCGTGGTTCATGTATCAGATCCTACGATGGAAGTACATCACGTACCACCACCATCCAGCTCAGTACCAGAGAATGGGGTCGTTTTTGCTGGTGCTCGTTCGCCACCCACTTTAGGGCCAAGCCTGGTGGATCAGATTGGTATCGAGACTCCAATAGTTGAACAGGGGCTACCTACCATAGGAGAGCAGGCACCACAATGGGTGTGGCCTGATGGCGTCAACACTGGACCTTTTCTGGGGTAAACAATAATATAAAAGAAGATATTTGGACACCTGTGATTTAATTGGACACATTGAACAGTGGAAGAGTCAGTGGACTAGGGTCAATGAAAAACCTACTTTTCTGCTCTTTTCTGCTTTCTAACATGGCCTGGGATTAGCCAGTGAAGTGTTCCACCGATAGATATTTTAGGCAGCCGTCATAGGATATGAAGTTAATTAATATTATCCAAAATTATCCACATTTTAAACAAATTGAAAAAAAACTTGAAATCCGACAAATATAAGTGCTATAAATTTGCTTAAGGGTAAGCTGTTATATGAATAAATAATTTTTAAAATTGTTCAACAGATTTAGTTGTTGTTGGAGATGATGCAATTTCAAGTTCAAAAGACCCAGTTATTCCAAAACGTTTATTTTCAAAATCGGTGATTAGAAAAGTTGACTAAGAGCAAATCTGGTGTGTTCTTGTCACAATAATGTCACTAATTTGTAATAAATGTCAGCGTGGACACAATACACGAGGCTGAGATGACGAGATACGGTGACAAGTGAAGGTTCATTTCGATAAACCCACGAGTCATAAATCAATTTTATATTTTAAATAAATCAATCAGTGACAGTTTTCGTTCAAAATGAAATTGATTGCCTATTTTAAATCTGAATCAAGGAAACGTTCTATGTTATGACAGCAAAATGAATTAGTTCTACGGACAATTAATTGTAAAAAAAATGTCACAATGCAATTGTCAAAAATCATTACTGCTAATTAAATCCTGGACAGTCGCACATGATACAAATCGTCAAAGGTACCATTTTACTAGCAACTTGCCCTTTTTTGAAACAGAAACTTACAGAATCTCTGGGATGGAAAGAAAACAAAACAAGCAGAGCTAATCCTGGTTTATTTATAAAATAATAAAGATTCATATTTAAAGCTTAAATAAGCTTAATATATACGAATTTTGGAAATAATCTCATATCAACTTAATCAGATTGAAAATTTAACAAAACTTTCAGTTCTAAGCATCTTTCTTGTGAAATTTTTAAAATCACTTGCATATCTTGATTATAATGTGGTTTACAACCATATACAGTACATGAGACTTAGTTTGTAATTGTACATCTTAGATCGTCTTTGTGGATATAATAAATAATTTGAAGCCTGAAATTTCCCTTAGCATAATTGAGACATCCAGAATACATGTTTTCCTACTCACAATGTAGTAAAGAATTTGAAGATCTCATCAAAAGAATAAGTAATAATTTTAGAGAATACATGGCAATTATAACCTGTATCCATTGAAAAGAGATAAATATTTAATAAATTAAGCTTTCAGTGTCATCAAATAAGTTTATGTTGTTATTCCGAATGTACTAAAATATTGTTGCCTGACTGTAAACATACATTAATTAATAATAATAACATTTATAATACAGAATAAATACTAAAATATACAGAGTTAATATACATAATATATCACATTTATACAACATTGTATTAACTAATATAACATGATTTAGACTAGCATTAACTAATATAGCATGATATTGCCAAAATGAGCTAATACAGCATTGTATTGCCTAACATTAGCTAATTCAACATAGTATAGCCTAATATAACATTATATTGGCTAGCATTGGCTAATATAACATGATAGAGCCTTACATTAGCTGATATAGCATAATATAGCCTAATATTAGCCAATATAACATACTATAGCCTTGTACCTTGTTGAGCCCATTAGTAGCTAATAAAGACCAATCTTTCACTGAACTAACATGGTATTGCCTAACATTAGCTGATTTAACATGATAGCCCAATATTTGCTAATATAATATGATATAGGCTAGCATTGGCTAATACAACATGATAAAGGCTAACATTACCTTACATATCATAGAACAGTCTAACATACACACTATTCTTAACTTAACTATAAAATGATGCAATACCGAAGTAGCTAATCTAACATAATATAGCCTATCACGTGCTATAACAACATGATAAGCTTAACATACATACACCATACACAATGTTGATAACAATTATAACATGATGCTTAACTTAGCATTAGAAATTCGATATTATAACAGGAATATGAGCCAAACATCTAACATTGTCTACTGTAACATGATTCACTTGAAACATTTTCTATTGGAGCATGATTTAACAATTGCTAATGTAACATGATAAGAGTATGTCATAAGTTAATTATCACCACACTATGTCACATCAGCTAATACAACATCATATAGACTAACATTGATGCATAGCTAAGAATAAACAAATATAACATAATAAAGCTTATCATGAGATAAACAGATATACCATGATACATTTACTAACATAACATCATACATATCTCAACAGATATAACACAGCCTAACATAACATGATATGCACCTAACAATACATAGCCAAACATGATGTATATCATGACACAGTGGAAAATAGGCCATAGCTTAACAGAAGCCAATATCACATTATACAGCCATACATGACGTGGACTAATATTAACTAATGTAACATGATACAACCTAACATGACATGTACTAATATTAACTATTGTAACATGATACAACCTAACATGACATTGTCTAATATTAGGTAATGTGACATGTTAATGCCTAACATGACATGGACTAATACTAGCTAATGTAACATGATAAAACCTAAACTTACATTGTCTAACATTAGCTTGTGTAACATTATGAGACCTAACATGACATGGACTAATATTAGCTAACATACGACTTGATAAAGTCCAATTTTTAAACTATCACAATAAAACCAGGTCAAAAAACTAATTGACACTTTCTTTCAATTTCCATTACTATGAGCACATCAATTCACAATATAGCCTAAGTAATTAACTAGGTACTAAACTTACTATTTCTTTTAACTATTTGATTTTTCTACCATAATACTTCCCTTTTGTATTTTCATGTATTGCACAACTATGAATATGGAACTTAACACATCACCATGTCTAATGTTATGCCATTTCAATTTATATACCTGTTTTAATGGTGCGGGCACGCAAATAGTCTTGGTCACCAATTTTTAACCTTGATTAAAATCTCACATGTTCCCCTGATTCCACAAAAAGATTATTATGTTGCCCACCAGATTTATATATATCAATATATTTGTTGCCGATTGTTTTATCGTCAGCAAGACAGAGTGTCATCATCATGCAATTGCATGACTGGAGATTTTTTGTCTCTTAGTGTGCCGATTGGCTAAACTCATAACAAGACTCTACCAAGACCAATCATGTGCCCACAATTAGACATACCTCTTATCCAATTCACAGGAGTTTCCACGACAATTTTTTACTCTTTTTTCTTTAATTTACTTTCAATAAACTTTAACAAAGAAAATGATCACAAGTAGGAAGTTCAAAAAAGCATTTTAAATGGTCTTTTATTTAATCTATCTATTAAAAACTTTATTATAAGCCATAAAACTTTCATAAGCTAGGTATAAGCTGGTCAATAGTAAATATACATTATTCTTATATTCTTGTATGCCTAGATTTGCAAACCATGTCTGACTATAGCTCAAAAATGCTCAGACATGTTTAAGCTTTAGGATATTGCAAATCAAATCATAATTTATAGATTTTTTCCATAATTTCCATATAAAATTTGAAAAAATCAGAATTTTCATCCTAGAATGTTGAAGCTTCAGACGTGGTTACTATGTGTAAAGATAAATTCTAAATGCCAAATGACTAAAATATTTGCTTTTGAGTCCCATTTTTCTTATTTTTTTGTTCAAGGATCAAATTACAACAATTGACCAGTTAACTATCTAGTTAAATAGGAGTTTACAATATCTTCATTTGATTTTCACTTAATTTATCAAAGGTTAGATATTGTCAACTCATACTCCTTTGAAGAATCATCTACACTTAAGAAACATAGTATTATAATATAGTTTATATACAATTATACTGTAGGTTTTCATTTCATTCTATCACATGATTAGCTCAATATTTACATTACATATATACATTATCAACTGGAAATAATATCAAAACACCCCTCATTTTCAAAATAAACTCTTCTAAACATAAAACACCTATCATTTCATTGAAAGTTTACATGTGTTGGAGAGTTCAATGAGAAATTTGGGGGTGTCAAGTAGATGACATACCTTTAATCGTCAATAATCAATAAATTAATTAAAAGTCAAAAACTTTTAAATTTCAAGCTGAAAAGCAGAGCATCTATAGACATAATGTATCAGGTAAGATATTTTTTACACACAGAAATATTTTTTCTATAGGAATGTTTTACAGTTAAAACACTGTGATTTTGTTCTTACAAGGTTAAAAACTTCAAATTCAATTCTAGAAACCAATGGTATTTTTTAGATTAACGATCCAGACCATGTATTGGCCAGAACGATCTAAGCACTAGGATATCTTAGAAACAGGGTTAGAAGATAGGACCCTGATAGCGCTAAGAGAATACATGGCCTGGTTTCATGTTTTTACTTATTTAGACGATATACAAATAAATTTACTAAAATAAAAGGAAGAAATTAATAAAAAAAATCTATAAGAGATAACTGATATATTTAACTCCATAATATTCAGGTAAATCAATATAAATTGTAGTTATTTCTTTAATATCTTTACTCCAATATTTCCCCAAATTTCAGCTCCAAATCTGGGAGTTTTTGGTCGAGTCCTAAAACCGTGTTTTCAGTCCGCTAATCTGGCGAGGCAGGTGGCTCTGTACAAAAATAGGGAGTGGCATCCTTCACTAAAATGGTATGACAAACATCACATACTTTAGATGCACGTAAATTTCGACCACTGGCTACAGTTTTTGTAATACAGTCATTACAGAATATTTTACCACAATGTTTACAATGATGCTGAAATACAAAATGACATAAAATTTCAGAGAAAATCTTACATGTTCTAAAATAAATTTTCAAGATACTTTGGATTCAGTTTTGTTTGTTCATAACTCTCAGAGTCTATATAAAGTTCCTATAAACAGAATATTCTACAAGCTAGTCCAGCAATATCTCCAAGATGTGCTCTGCAAAATATACTTACTAAAAATAATTTGGACAGGCCACACTGTCCGTGATTTGTCCATCCAGTAGATGATTTGTCCATCCAGTAATTAATTTATCCATTCAGTACATGATATGTCCATCTAGTACATGATATGTCCATCCAGTACATGATACGTCCATCCAGTACATGACACGTCCATCCAGTACATGATTTGTCCATCCAGTACATAATTTGTCCATCCAGTACATGATTTGTCCATCCAGTACATAATTTGTCAATCCAGTAGATGATTTGTCCATCCAGTACATGATTTGTCCATCCAGTACATGATATGTCCATCCAGTACATGATATGTCCATCCAGTACATGATTTGTCCATCCAGTACATGATTTGTCTATTAAGTACATGATTTGTCTATTAAGTACATGATTTGTCTATTAAGTGCATGATTTATCCACGCAGTACATAATTTGTCCATCCAGTACACGATTTGTCCATCTAGTACATTCTTTGTCCATTCAGTACATAAGTTTTCCAACTAGAACCCTTCTCTAAGTAGTTATATCTTACCTTCCTTTTGGTAACAGAAAATACTTGTTTACAATTCATACATTCATCAACATCATCTTCATGTTGCCATCTAACTTCATTTTCAGCTTGACGAATCTTCTCCAGTTGGATCTAATGGAGGGAAATAAATCACATAAATCTCCGGTCAAAATGTTCTTTCAATGGACAGTTGGAATTACGGTTCACAGCTGATCATTCACATCGCAGTAAACATGAACAAACTTATCGAGAAAATAACCAAATTCTAGCAGCTGCCATCAACTCGACAGTCGACTGGTGAAATCCAATCAAACCTGGTGATTGATCAGATTTGTTAAAAATCTAGTTACTTTAGATGGTCATCATCAATGTATGATTGATTCAAATACCATTGCTGCAAGAGTGATCAAGAAATTTTGTGAATTGTCAAATATGACCCCTTAACCAACCTGCAAGCTCTGTGATAACTTAACAAAATCTCTCTGTACAGCTTCACTATTATCTAGATCTATTTGTAATGATTGTATTTTACTTCGACTAGCCTGACTTTCTTCTTCAAATTTTACCTGTAATTTATAATAGTACAATATAATTATCAAATTATACATACACTCATTTACACTGAGTCGACTAGAATAATGAGGAAAAATGACTTATAAAAGATCACAAGACTTTGACATGGCGACCAAGATTATAACCCACAATCACCATAAATTTTTTTTTGACTTAAAGCACAAAAGATATTCAATATTCAATCTCTTACCTTTGCTTTATCAAATTCCTCAACTCTCTGTTGTAAAACTGATATTAATTGTTTATTTTTAGCTTGGAGATTCTTCAATGCTAGTTCATTTTCTCGGAATTTAGTTTCAAACTCTGCTCTAACGGCTGATTCTCTTTCTAATTCTGATTGGATACTTTCAAAACATGCTGCAATAGAAATATCAACACTGCAATATCTAACAGACAAACCAATATCAATTAAAATAAGCTCAAATATCAATATACTATTAACTATTTAAGCATATATACCATACAGTATAATAGAAAGAAAGAAACAGATAACCATTTTTAACAAGGATAACAGCATAAGATCATGTACACTAGCCGGTCCTTCACAAAACTGCTTGGCATTTATCTTCCCTGGAATATCTGTACACGTTTACTGCTTGAGTAAGAACTCACCATTTGTTCCACTTAACTAACTAATGACATCATGTGAAGATTTGGACACTCTGAACCTAACGACTGTGCTACAGTGAAACTTGAACATGTCTAATGGGAAATGAGTCAATCCCGTGTGTAAATGTAACTCTGCCATGCACACTATTTTCAACTCAAGACTATCTATTTGTCTGCATTTTTAGATGTAATTATGTTGTTTCAATCATCTACACTGAAATCTTCAACTTCAAATTCAAATTCTGGAATCTATATATCATTAAACTACCTTGTTTTTCCTGTAGGCCATGTATTTCCTGTGTTAATGTTTCCTCTATATTATTTTTCTCTTGTTGTTCAGATACAACCTGGTCTTTCAGAAATAATATCTCTGATCTGAGTGTATCTTCTAGATGTTCTTTAGCCACCTTAGCAGCTATTATCTCTTCTCTATATTTCAATAATAATAACTGCATCTCCTATAATGACCAACAATATGTGTTTTATTGATATCTTTGTTTTAACTATGTATGTGGTCTAAGGGATTATATCATTTTCAATCATGCAGTCAAACTCAAGTTATAAGATGAATATCAATAGCTGACAAAAAGAATAATTTTAGAATGCAACACCGAATATCATATGTTTACAATATTCCATAATATGAAAACATTTTCTGTGCTCTTTCAAATATATTGAATTCCTTTAATCTAAGAAAATGATATCTAAATGATCATTACCTCCATATTATCAGGTAAATTAATATCTTCATTCTGTAACTGTTGAGCTGTTTTAGAATGTTTCCCCATTAAACTTTCATTTTCTTCTTGTAATTTATTCAGCTGAAAAACAATGTTTACAAATCTCTTTCAAAATACTACATGAGCCAAACTTTAAATGCCATATGACCTGAAAGTTAGCACAAAGGAGCTAAATTTGTAATGTGGCATAAGTCCATTTTGGCGCCATTTATAGTAACAACAACAAAATTTTAACACATACCTCTTTTTGAACTTCTTGTCTTGATTCTGTTAGTGTTTTCTGAAATTACATAATATAAATAAATTCTAAAGTAGGGCTGTCAACAATCATATGGTAACCCATTATACCTGACCAATATGGTTATGTTTTCTTGTGAATATGGAAAATCAATCCATAAGTATTTAGTAACAAGTTACTCTTCGACAGGAGGCACTCGCACAGGGTTATTTATTAGAACTTTTTATATCCATGTGTGCTATACTTCTCATTGGTCAGATACTAAGTACTATACTTACTAATTGGTCCTGTAACTGTAATTGAGATTGAACTGATTGTTGTTTGGTCTGTACTAAATACTTCTCACTTTCACTCAATTTATTCTGTAGACTGGATATCTGGAATAGAAAAACACAGAATATAGTAAAGTTAAGAAATATACAAAGAGTTGAAATGAGCATAAAGAAGATCCCAACTGTTGAATGAGATGGCCTAACCATGGTCTAATCAGGCTCACCCCAATCATGGCTAGTCAACTTATTTCAAAAATTTATATAAAACTTTTAATCTGAATGAATGTGTTCTTACTATCCTCAATACATCTTGACACTACCGAATAGATTATAACACCAGGTCGACCCCACCACAAACTGGCTGTATCATCAGAAGTTTTCCTTCTTTGAGAAAGAGTGAAATCACAGGCACATAATTGATTCAGGCACTAAATCGTCTAGAAAACAATAATCGAACTCACTACTGACAGTGTTAACAATTACACAGTTTGAGAGTTGTTTTGAAGTCCCTCAAGAAAATAATCATAAGTCTAACTGTAGATGATAGAGGTAAAGCTTGAAGAAATCCAACTTACCAGACCAAAAACTTCATCAGCTTTAGTTTTGATAGCCTCCTCTAACTCTGCTATATATTTCTGTTGATTTTCAGAAGCTGTCTTCTCAGATTTTAAATGTCTATCTAGTTTCTGAGCTTCACTTGTAGCTTCTTTAAATTCTGTCTGTACAGTTTGTAACTGAGCTTCATAGTTTGTACACATATGACAAGGACGACCAAGCTTCTCTCTTGAAGTTTTCATCTGAAACAATGTGAGTTAGTGAATTAAATCTAAAAAGCTGCAGTACTATAATCAATTTATTACAAATCATCCATATTCCAGACGGTAACAAATAAGGCTAGTAGGATCCTTTCATGAGCTGGTATTTGGCAAGGCATTGATCCTTTCTGGATTATCTTTCCAACAAAATTGAGTGGTACTTGTTACAGATTTCAATACTTTCATCCAACCGAAGTCAAATATGCCAAAGAGTTTATTTATATCACTCTGAATGACAATATCTTTTCATTCATTAAGAATACAATTTTTAAGAACTTACAATAATTTATGTATAAAAATCATCAAATTCTCTGTATAAAGATCAATATGTCCATAATTGAAATATAAAGAGTGGGCTATTTGTTGTCGAAATAGCATATCACACATTTTACAGGACATTCCATGTCTGACAAGATGAAAGTGATTTCCTAAAATTAGATTATATTATACCTCTTGTTGTAATAATTTCCACTCTCTCTCACTAACTAATCTCTTGCCTTCTAGAGAGAGATTATCAGATTTAGATTTCGCTACTGCTAAAAGAGATTTCCTTGCTTCTACTTCTGGGGTCAGATCTATAAAAAGACAATATAAAATAGAAATTCTTTGTCCTGAGGAGAGACTTTAAAGGAAATCCTTACCAGCAGGCATTGAGATGAGTATTGCCAGAACCGCAACCCTACTTTGCTTACGCTTTCGATTTCCATATGTCGATCTATTCTTGGACTTTCTCACTCAGCCGCTATGTTGTGGTTTTTTTTTTCACATGTCTTTGTTTCTCTACAAATAAACATGTTTTTCAAAACTTCTGTTACTCAAAAATGAGAATGAATTGTTTTGAGTCAGTTTTTGCGAAAATTATTCAATTGAAATATACTGCAATATTCCCTGCCTTTCATAAGGTCAAATTTGCCAAATAAAATTACCTGTAATGGCTTTCATTTGTGCTTCAGTAAGTGTAGGAAGATTTAAAACTTTATCAGGACTAATTCTAACGGTAGTGGTAGTGTCAAGGTCACTCAGAGACCGAGTATCGTGTATACCACTATCTAGAAACTTATCTTCTGATAATAAACTCAACTCTGACGTAGACAAGGATGGGTGGACCTCACTATCAATCAAATCAACTTCATCAGAGTTAGTTGAGTCTAGGGAAGCCTTCGATTGACTTTTGGACTTATCTAATCCATCTTTCGTTTTCTGAAGACAAAAATCGCAAAATTCATTTGAGTTTAATCGAATGGGACAAATTTACTCCAAAAAAAAAGTTAAATTTCAAGTTCGAGTTAATATATTACTTATTTAAAAAAAAAATTGGTAATTTTGTTAGAAAAGGATGCAATTTGTACCTGAGAAGTGAATCACAGAAATTGAAATGAACTTACTTGTAAATTAATATCTGTTAATTTATTTCTTTCTGAAAGACAAAATACAAATGTTTGTAAGCAAGGTAATGATTATGAAAATGACAAATTTTGATTGTATCTGTACTATTGAAATTACCAAATTTATTATAGATTGTAGAGGTAGTTTGTATTTTCCCACACAAAATGTTGAGAAATACTTTACCTTCACTTATTTTGCGTCGTTTTTCAGCCTGTTGTTTTTCTTGTTTTTCCCTGGCCTCTTCTAATTCTCGTACTTTCTTCTCTTGAGCCTCTCTATCAGAATCTAATTTCTGTAGTTCTGATAGTAGAAAGAAAAGAAATTTGACTTTTGCTTATTTTCCATCCAAAACAAGAGTTTTCGTAAATACATGTATTTTCTTTTTATTTTTCTATCCGTCCTAGTCTGAATCCGGTACAGAGAAGAAGGATGCAAAACTCCATTTCTTTATGTTTCAATGTTTTTAATTTAAAACTCTAAAATATCTTACAACAAATCTAAATACTGTATATTTGTTTTTGTAAAAACATAAATCTTTTTTGTTTCAAGAATTTTAATCATGCATTACAAAAAATAAATAATTTCTGGGTTTTACATCTGAAAGTATATGCAGCTCAAATAGATATTATTACAGGCATCTGAAAGATGACCTCCTGTTAATCTTTGTTTGTTTAATCATAGCTTCCTTACATCTAATTGTTACTCATTATTTTTCTATATATATTGTTAGACTTGTTATATTATTCACTTCTCTTGATAACGCTGCCTGTATGAGCATGTGAAACGTTGAGTTAATAAATGTCAGAAATAGTATATCCATATATCTTCTCTTGATAACGCTGCCTGTATGAGCATGTGAAACGTTGAGTTAATAAATGTCAGAAATAGTATATCCATATATCTTCTGCTTCTTTACCTACTCCTATTTCTATATGTCTTATAAACAGTACAGGCATATTCTATATCATTTCGTATAAGTATAATTTAGCATTCTTACCAGCAATTTGTCGTTGTTGTTCTTGAGACAGAACTCCTTCAATTCTTCTCATATCCATCATCATTAATCTCTGAGATTCTAGAAACTGGTCATTAGCCATCTGCCATGTTTGTTTTAGTGAATCATGGTTACTCTTTTCTTCTTCAAGTAACGCACAAACTGAAATATGAAATTGACGTGTAGCCACTAAGTAACCAAAATAACAAACTAATAGGGATTGACAAAATCTTAACTGATGATTTTAGTGTTCCAGTCATTTGATTGGTTAATCATTTAAATTGATTTTAAATCTAGTTTCAGTAACCAATCAGAATCTGAGTTATTAAAATCTTGATTTATCTCAGTTGAAATTTTGTGAAACGGGTCCCTTTTCCTAATTAAATAATTCTGTCAAAATATATTTCTAACAGAAATAGGGTCAAAAAACTAAAACCACCCTATTCAAACTAACTTTTTTAATTGGAATGTCACATTTAAGAATCATACCTTCATCTAACTCCTTCCTGACTTTTTCTGTATCTTCATTTAATACATTCTTCTGTGTGGTTAACACAGTGACAAACATTTCCAGGTCTTTCCTGGCTGCTTTCTCAGCCTTTAAATATCGTACTAACTGGTTGACCTTGTCTTCACCCGTAGAAAGATCTTCCAGGTCCGGTAAAGATGGAGATTTCCTGTCCTCACCGTTTATTATGTCACCGTTCTGTAAGAAAAGAATTCAAACTCCAAACATGCTCACAGACAAATACAAAAAACCAAAAAAGCAATGGACATCAAAACAATGATGTGATTCAAAGTAGAATTTTGAGGAATACAATTACCAAAATAACAATATAAACTTTGAATCATATTGCAGAATTAAATGTTCCAGAAGAGTACTCTTTCTAATTAGGCACACTCACAGTAAATAATTTTTGACTAGTCACTTATTGGCTTCCAATTTCATTTTTTTATAATAAAATACTATGATTTATCCATTATGAACTTTGGCGTGGTCATGTACTTGATCACAGCAACATAATCTGTCCATGTAATACACAATTACTTGTGTGTATATTTTAACAAATTGACTACAGTAACCATCTTAGTGAAACCCAGCCTAAAAGCCATTCTGACTTAATATAATCAATAATGGGAGGTTGAATACCTCAAATAATTTTAACCACACATACCTGCATTTCGGCAAGCTTTTTCTGTGACTGTTCTAATTGATCTCTTAATGATGCTATTTCTTTTTCTAGAGGTAAAACTACTGACTTTAATACTTCAGCATCTTCTTTAGCCTATAAATAGATTGTAATAGGATTATACAGTATTATATATACATTATATAGTTCAAAATATGATGCTCTTACCATGCCACAGTTTTAATGGTAACAGTCAAATCAGGTCAAGACAAAGAAAGAAATGGATATCTATGTAATTTCATAGAGAAACACATAAATAGCTTTTGGAGTATTGTTTTCTCTACAGGCCAATAACTGCCCAATTTCCTTTCAGTGATCTACCTGATTAGCTAACACAGGTCTGAGAGTGTGATATGGAAAACTACTCTTCTCGTTTTAATAGGACAATAAACCAAGGCCAAGTGTGCTACAAGCTGCACATGTTAAAGATCTCTCGACAGTTGGAAATAGAAAAAGAGATGGTTAAAGCTCCTGTACTCTCAAAATGTCCTTCATTGCACACTACATGGTGTTGCCAGTCTATGTTAGCTAGTTGGATGCAAAAAAGTAGGGTGTATAAATTCTGTACTATTTATTTTGCCTTTTACAACTTATATCTCAAGACAAAGTCATTATAATACCAATTCGCATCAAAATAATTATTTTATATAATATTCATATTATTTAATTTACGAAAAACCATACCTTTTTCATGCTATCTTCAAGGTTTTCATTGTGTTCCAAACTAGTATTGCTTATAGAGCCGGGGCTTGCTGGCATAGGTAAACTTCCACCAACACGTTTTAATGATTTAGATATAGATGTCAAAAAACTCTCACTTCCAGTACTGATAGTCCTAAAATACACAGAAAAAGTATTTTCATTCAATTGGTATCAAGAGCCGTGTTGATCTACAGTTGCTTAACAGACCTTAACGAGCCGACTGAAACTTCACAATAAGTAAGGTAAGGTTGTGATTTAATAAACACGCATCAGATTTTTAGCTTCATGGACTTTCTTAAACTGATATCTGGTTGATAAGCCAATACTTTACTTCATAATGAGTCACAGTTTTGAGGGATTTGATTAAACAATTTTAAAATTAAAAAGTCTTCCATCTTCAAATCTGTACCCTTTCAGAGACTTATGTAGAGGTAAATAAATATGGACCACAGCAATATTGATCTTAACATAGAGGGAAGGGCCACCTAAACTTAAAAACTTTACCTTTCGTGTCCTAGTCTACTTCTTAATTCCTGAATCTCCTCTTCATATCTGCCTGTTAAATCAACCAATTTACTTCTCTCTATATCATAACGTGCTGCCATAGACGTTGTAGCTTCATCTGCAGCTTCTATAATATTAAACAAGTCCCATGATTATTATGAAAACTACCTACAGTATAAGTACTGATACGCTGTATTACATGAATCAATATTCTTATTGGAGGAATTTGCCAGTCATGTTTGAAAACAAATTTCATCTATGATTTGGTCTATAAGATGATCTTGTGGTAAAATTTTAATCCTGAACTTAAGACGTGTGGCTGTGATAATTCTCAGTTAAGTAATAATATAACTTTTGTTTTATATAATGGGTAAGCTTAAACGTCTCTTCTGGTCTAACCCACATGTAGACATTGCTAAACAAACAACATTTTAACTTATTACATAATGCTTGACCTCCGACCTCAAATATATTTACTCTACATAATTCTGTTGCTGTTATCAGAATTGAATGACCTACATAAGCGTTAGGTACATGCTTAGAATTATAACTTAAGGTTTGTAACAATGCAGACTAATCAAAATATATATCAAATAACATATAATTTTTATTTACAAAATATATTTAAATTGTGGCAATTGGTGTTGATTTGTGTCCAAACCCTTTGTGTTTGCAAGTATTGACTATGCTCATGCATAAAGATAACCATAGAAAACCAGAGTTACCTACCATTTAGAAGACCTTGTAAAGAAGCTATCTCTTGTTGGCATTGTTTCTGTATAGATTGAATCACTTCCTGTTTATTGACTTCAGATAATGCTGCTGCTGTTTTAACCCCTTCCAATTCTCCTGAAACTTTCTCTAATTCTTTTTCTAATTTCTGGATTGTTTCTTGATACTCAGCTGATTTACTTTTGATGGTACATAATTCCTCTGTAACATAACAAAACATTATCAATGACTAATGGCTTGGGGTGTTAAAGCTACACTACTATACTTGGAAATCTTAATTAGAAATTAGAATAAGGAAATAATGATGCTACAAGGGTATCAGGAGAAGATAATAGCATTTAAACGAATTGATTTGACTAAATTGAATTCAAAAGTGGCATGCTTTGTGTAACATGTATTGATTAATATGATTCTGCCTGAATTTGAAACAAACTGTACAATACATGTAAGCTACCTTCTTTTTGTAAATACAAATCTTTAAATTTTGCCCTCTTCTGACCAAATTCATTTTCTAATTCTTGTTTCAATGTGGCTTCTCTATCTTCTAATGTAGCCACTTGCTGTTTCAATTTACTCAATTCATCTGTAAGTAATATCATTTGGCTAATTAGCTTGGG
Organism: Lottia gigantea; assembly: GCF_000327385.1. Lineage (NCBI taxonomy): Eukaryota > Metazoa > Mollusca > Gastropoda > Lottiidae > Lottia > Lottia gigantea. The sequence continues at coordinate 5,181,374 of NW_008708400.1, forward strand.
CTCATGAATAAAACATGAGCTTCATTCAGCTAGAGATTTATTCAGTACAGTGACAATCTTATTATGTGCAATATTGACATTGTACAAGAAATGGCTATCTATGTGTTAGATCACACTCATTGCTATCCGATATGTCCTATCATCTCACATTAAAAAATATTCTATGAAGCTATCAATTGGCAAAGATAAACTGGCATTAACACTATTTAGGAATATGCCTAGAACAAATGAAGTAAGGATCATTACATTTGTAGTCCAGTCAAATATTGCTCAATAACGCTCTTTATCTTTTAAACATATTGCACTATCAGGAACTGATGTCTCATTATCTTGGATTATTTGTCAAGAATTCTGTAAAGGATCGTCTTCCAATACAGTTTTGAAGGAGTCAAAGTGTCAAAATATTTCGACATGGAAACAAACCCAAAATAGAATTGTTTGTTTACAAAATTCATATCGTGGCATTCATGCATTCCTTCGAATTCTGAAGCACAACGACAAATCAATGCATATTACCGTTTGAAACAGGGTCTGCTGATTCCAGAGGACCAAAATCATCGACATCAGTCATTTTGGGGAATTGTTTATGTTTTTATTATCATTTTTCTATAACCGATCAATTCTGAACGTCATTAATTTCAGTGTAGACACCTATTTCCGGCAAGGGAAGACTACTCCATAACAAGTGCTTGTTCAAGAACCAGACCACAAATATTTCAGTCAATTCCATTTGGAATACAAACTCCCTTATAAAATAGCTGGTTATTTTTTTTAACTTAATTGATATCCTCGGTATAAAAAGTATTGAATGAAATCCTTGATAGCAACATATAAAAAAGCATCCCATTGACAATACACTGTAAAAACCAAATCAAAATATAAATTGTGATTATCAAATTGCTCAAGCACTGAGCCTGAGGCACTTGTAAAATATAAGTAAACATCTTTCAAAAAGCATAAAACACAAGCTTACCACAATGAAATTAAATATAATATCCAAATTTAAAGTTAAATTTTAAGCAATCATTACAATGTATCAATTACATCTTCATTGTCAGTGACTGTCTCAACGTATCACTGAGGCTTAGGGGTGTGATATCTTTATTATGGATAGCCATTTCATCAAAAATGTTAATTGATAATTAAGGTGATTTGATAAGTTTAACTTCTATCAAATTGGAAATATTTTCTCTCAAGCTCTTGGTCAATTTCCACGATTTCTTAAATTCTACTTTGTCTCAACTCTCATTCAATTCATGATTATATTGACTACTTCGAAGGTGGATCTTATTAAATCTCTTTTGAGACTTTTTTTTACAAAATTGAATTGTAAACAAACATAGTTTAAATCATTCAGATCAATCTGATGTTTTCAAGACTTTCCGTAAGAAATTGTTTTGTCAACTCTTGATAAATTGTCACCAAGCATCTTTGTTTTTAATTGATATATAGGATATCATCAACCATACTTTCTCTATATAATATACCTGTTCTATTTCTATCCACAATGAAAGATTCTTTTCTTTTGACAAATCACAAATCAGACAGTTTCGCTAATATTCTGCAAACTATCAAGGGTCTCCAAAAATTTTAAAAAAAAAATTCGAAAGAGCTATATCATGATATATAGGCCAAGGAATCTTTTTAAGAAATATTTTCAACTGTTTTGCCAATTAATGACTCAAGAATTGGAAAGAATGGCACTTATTTGGTTAAAAACATATAAAAAAAACGAGTCCACATTTGTATAGTTACATAATGACATCGACCTAAATGTTCTTGGTAGATCTTAGTATGCAAATTTTGACGTGTTGAGTTGTCCATAATAAGGCAATCAAAGATAAGTTGATAACAGTGTTTTAAGGTTATATATGTATTTATATGATTGATAGGTCTGTAACAATCTGTTATCTCACAACAATGTATCGATCATATCAAAATACAATCAAGTCCTTGAAAGATGTCACACCATTCTGACTATTACTTCATAATGCCCATTCATTGCATATATAGTCTGTCCGATTTATGTCAAAAAAAAAACACACACACACATTGTAGGCCTTAAATGTTTTTGGTCATTGACTATTGAAAGTATCTCTGATTGTTTGAAATATATAAATGTAAAAAATAGAATGACAGACAAAATCATTCGAAACCTTTTGAGGCCTGATAGGCTAATGGTGTAATAGTGAAGTTAATAGAAGGGCGCTACATCATGTATTTTTCTTCTAACGTAGATGATATAAGTGCTTAATCTGAATATCGATTGATTACAGTACAACACCAAACATTTTAAGTCTATTTAAAATCTCATTTTCAAATTCTCTATTACTTTTGAGAATAAAACCCGGATTCCACTTCTTTTATCATTTTTAACAAAAGCGCACCGTGGAGATATAGATTTCGAAACATTCGGGGCGTTATTTTCATTTTCACGTAGCCTACATATGCAATGGTATGTCTAGTTGACAATTCATAAACCCATTGGCAAAGAGCTCCAGAAGAATGATCGTGTCGTGAGCGTGAGACGCAATACTCAAACACAAGCAAGTAAATTCAATGAAATGTACTGGATACCCTTTGAAATTGCACGTGCATATAAGAAAGGTCACCAAGGAAGTTAGTAATTGACCTATTTTATACCTATAGATTAAAAAGAAATATGTAAATGAAAGGTATATGTCTGGCATATTTTGTTATTATATTGATCTCCACTATTAAGTTTAGTAGGTTCTATTAGTCTAGGTAACAGATTTCTTGCATTATTAATCAAAATATTGACCGTCACTTTCTTAGATTCCAGGATAGCAGCCATGTTGACGGTTTGATTTTTAATTACTAATTGCTAGATTTACATTATAAATGTCATATCAAAAGATTTAAATTTTTAGAAAAATTGAAGAATATGCGTAAACTATTTTTTTCAGATGATATGGCTCGATTGAAGACAATAAACAATTAAATTTTTCAGACTAAAAGTTCAAACTCAGTTTTGGACGACCTTTAACTAAATAAATGAGTTTAGTTCATTTTGATTTTCTTCATATATATTTTAATACGCCAAAATTGAAATGTGGACGTATATTGCCGTGGTCCCAGTCCGTCGGTCCGTCTGTCCGCATTTCTTGTAGGCACAATAGAGACTACAATTTTAAGCCGATCTTAATGAAACTTAATAGGCATGTATATATTGATGAGATCTCGGTCAAGTTATTGCCCTCGACTTAAAAACACTTTAAATTTGGCTAGAAGGCACGACAGAGACTACAGTTTTTATCCGATCTTGATGAAACTTACCAATCATGTGTATATTGATGAGATCTCGGTACTTTTTGAAATCGGTAATAATTGGCTTAAGAGTTATTGCCGTTGTATGTGCGTCGATAAGACATTGTTTATGTGATAAATGATAATTTAATAAACTGTTTTTGAGGTTTTGCCTTGACTTATTTGATTATTTGAAAATTCATTATTAAGCCACTAAAGATTTTATTTCCGACAGCTGGTAGTGGGCGTATATTACATTGCCCGGCAAACATTGGTTGAGGGGGGCAAGCAGAAAGGGGCGAGGAGGTGTAGAAACGCCACTACTTCAGAAATTTCACAAACCAGATTATTCTTTTTTTTTTTTTTTTTAGATATTTCTTATAGCGTCAGTTCTGGTGCTAACCAATGCCTGTGAAGATGCATGCACAGTGAGTATTCATTGTCGCTTTAACCACGATCACTTTTTATACAAATAGCTTCGTTTGGGGTTCATTTCAACTAATCAAACGGCCTTTCGCATGAGAGGGGTTGTCCTTATACATTGGTTTGGTACATGTGTCATATTTACAAAACAAAACGTTAAAATGCTACGTCTAAGCTTGTTGATTGACTGATTTCAAACTATCTGACATGAATATTAATATCTCTAATACGAAATACTGTAGAAATGTGTAATAGTTTCGGAAACGTTGAAGAGACGGTTGGAATATTGTTTATTCTACCTCCATATAATCACAATGGTGGCGGCAAAACTCTACTCAACTAACACTTTCCTTAATCAATATTTTTTTTAGTAAATAAAAAATATATTTTATAGTGCTTATCCATTCTTTTCACTCAAAGTCGTGGCTGTACACCTGCTAATAAATATTAATTTTAAAATGTCAATTTTCGTATTGGATTTCTCGGCAATGTAATGTATTAAAGGGATTGTAAAAAGGTATTCTTAATTTGTATGTCTATCGGGGACAGTGATAGCATAAATTCCAATTTTCAATCACACATTTCTTTCAATTCTACTAAAACTAAGTGTTTACGTGTCATCCCCGCAAAGGTCTTAATATGTGATAGAAGCAAATTTTGCTGGGGTGACGTCATCAAACACTTAGTTTCCTGGAATTGTATGAACCACAGAACTGACTGAAAATTGGAATGGTGCAAATTGATGCTCTCAGTGTCCCCGATACGCAAAAAAAAAAAAAAAAAAAAAAAAAAAAAAAAAAATGGAAATCCTATTTACAATCCCTTTAAATGCTTTCCATATCAGACAGATTGGCCATGTTCGGTGGTTGATTTGGGTCTTGAATATATAAATAATCTTCAGAAACACTAAAAATGTACAAATCGTATAATTCCTTAAAAAATACCCCAATCTTTAGAAATTCACTTTATATTTCTATATGTCTTCTAAATATGACAGTCTCAAGAAAAGATGATTCGTCATTTCAACTTTCAAGCGCTTAAAAGCTAGACACATGGATTTTCGAAAATCGACTGTGAGCTGTGAACTAAGTGTGGACAATATTAATGTTATACCTTACCTAAAAAGTTCCCGTTTCTGAGAGTAAGGTATGATTAATCAAACGGATCACGAACTGTCCCTTTAACGCTGATTGTGCGTAAGTGAGTAACGGCTAAGTTCTTTTATTTATTTATTTAGAATTTTGAGTGTTCTGAAACAATGACTTGCAGAATTATGTTAAAACAAGAGAAATGTATCGAACCACCCTGTCCAGAAGGAATTGTTTATCCAGTTTGTGTCAAAGTTAAAGATAAAGGTATACGGTATACATTTGGATACATTAGAATGTACTCTCTGGCCACATCAAGTTCTAAATCAGATTTTGGCTTTTTGTATGAATTGAAATATTAATCTCCAAATATTGCTGAGAGTCTTAGATTGTCTTTGGGTTGATGAAAATGCCAACCATTGAAAACAAAATTACATGAAACTATGCATTTTATAGAGGGAGATGTTCAGTTCAAAATGTGTGTCATTTTCACATGACATTTCTTGAAGAGAAGTGTGTCCATTTCAAGTGCAAAATTTTCAAAACTTATATATTCATAGACCCATTCTAAGACAATGGGTATGCACTTGAAAATCATATTTTGAATATTTGTGACATGAGAGAAAAAATTCAATTTAGAACTCAATGTGGCCAGAGAGTAGGTGGAATGAGTTTTACGTTCCATCATGACGACAAACTCCACAATGAGTAACATTTACCAAAGTATTTCGACTCAGCTTCCATGCAAGTCCACCAATGTGCATGAAAATGAGTTCGGAGCACTTTGGAATAATTTCGAAAAGTGCCAAAAAGTCCTGGTTTTCATATTAACTTATAGAAGTGCTCAGAATTCTTGAAAAGACATTCACAGCCTGTACCACATGAGGTTTGAAATTTTTTACCAGGCGTTTTATAGGGCTCTGGTCATCGTAATATTCTGCATACAACGAGGCTCTTTTTCATCTTGGCACCCTGTGGTGCATCACTGTGGGTGCTGATAAGAATATTGGAAGGTACTATCTCGGCTAATGCTACGATCAAACCCAAGACTTAGGGTTGTCAATATTTCCATCATTCATCATAAAAAGAGCTATTCATGTTTAATTTTTTCTCAGATGCAGAAAACAATCCTTGTGAATATGGTTCCCCATTCCTAGATGAGAAGAGAAAACCCATCAATTGTTCGCAAGTAGATAAAACATGTCCTCACGGTTCTGTTTGCGAACAAGATCCTGAAATTGGCTGGTCACTCTGTTGCTCTAGATGCTGTAAGTGGTTCTCTTCTTTTTTATCTCCATCAGATAACCTTTTCTTTTCTGTAAATAATGCAAGTTGCACTAGTGCTAACCCCCCTAATATCAAATTAGGACAAAAAATAAGCAGTGGGTGTTTTAGGTAACCTTTGATTCTCTTTGATAGAGACAAGTAGGACACAAGATGTATAATTTCATAAGCATTTCTCATAAACATGATCATGCCCTACCATAGATCTTATTGGAGCTCCAAATTAATTTGCTACATTCAGCTTAACAAGATGTCAAATTGCCAATTTCGTATATATTTTAATTGTAGACAACCCAGGATCCTGTGTTGAAGTAGAGGAGAAACCAGACCGTCCAGAGCTCTGTAAAGAAGATTGTGTATTAGATGGTGATTGCGGAGCAATCAAAAAATGTTGCTTCAATGGCTGTGGTCAAGTCTGCACAGATCCAATATTGTAGAACAGAAAAATAAAAAGAAAACTTGATTCTTTTCCATAATGTTTATTTTTTTCTTAGATCTTTTCAGAAAGATGTGTATCCACATCAATTGTCCTCTTCCATTCAAATAATACCACAAAATATTGTCATTTCTTAATTGTAACTCAACTATTTACTGTGTCTTATATCCATACATATGAATTCATAATTCTCAAATCCTTTACAGTGGCATTATCATTTATTGGTCCTCAAAAAAGTGAAAGACCTGCTACAGATTTTATCCATTTAAGTTGGACAAACTCAATACAGAATCTTCACCTTCCGTCTGTAACCAAATGATACAAAGAGTCAAGAGTCTAGGCATCTTGAGCTATGAGATTTCTGGCTGATTGGAATGCTGCTATCATTGAAGACATTTGTATCTTTTCACTTGTTCCAGATGCCAGTCGATATCTGTAAAATAGTAGACAGTATCTTTACATTAAATGTTTTAAGTCCATAATATCTGCATTTAAAACTCTTAGATAAAAGAAATGAAATTTTACAAACTTTTCAGCAAACTGTATCCTCGAGAGGTTTGATTAAAATGTTGTTGCTTTAAATCAAGTCCAATGTCTTACCAATTTCTAATGTAAATCTCATAAATTCAATAAACTTGGTGATTAGTCGAAGCTCTCAAAGATTGCAAACAAAGAACAATATCAACAGGTATGAGCAAAACATATTCTGACATATGAGGAATAAAAGTAAACAAATTCAACTACTTACTCTATGTCAGCCATTTTCTCTAAAAGATGTAACTTGACTTTCATTGGAAGTTCAACTGAAACAAAACAGGTTAGACATGACATTATCAAATTTAGATCACAACACAAAGATAAACTTATTCAAGCCCCCTTGTAATGCACAATTCTATTCCTAGGTCTAGGCGTATGTTTCAAAAGGGTGCTCTTGTCTTTGATACCAATGCCTGCAACTATCAAAAAAAAAAAACCTTATTAGTCAAATTAGTCAATAAACAAGGTTATCGAGAAACTCACACAAAAAATGTTAGGCCTTATTCTGAGTTGGACGCTGAAGAAAACAGGCTCCCAAAAACTAAGCAATATAACTTACTTCTATGTACATATTGATGAATTTCAGATAAAACATCTTGTAATGCTAGACCTTTAGCTGTCTTTATTTCTAATAAATCTTGTATAGTGGTTAAAGATTACAAATAAAACAGTAGTAATTATATATGATGAATATCATTGAGTTTTACATCCTAAGCCATACTAGATTATCTAAATAATAATAAGGTTTAGCAATTCTTGTTTTTACATGTTACTGCCTTTCAAATATCATATAGTAGAAAACTATTAAACATTATAAATTGTAAAACAGTAGGAGGTTACGCACTGCAAACTTACCTCATTGCAGATGGCATTTTCTCTGTTTATCTGTCCATTAGTAAATGAATGACAGAACTTGTTTTCATTAAAATGCCAGACTGACCACAGCTCCAGATAGTTTCCATCCTCAAATACTTTGTAGCAGATTCTGGAATATAAATCTAAACAGAAATAGTTCTATTTAAAAGGATACTTTTGTAAGCTGTAGTGAAGTTTTCATTTAATATCCAGTTAACTATACTTTCTATATCTCTACGTAATGGATGACCAACACAAGTATAGACATTATCTTCATTTACTTCATCATAGGCCATAGACGTACTCTGTAATAGAAATTCAAAATTATCTAATTACAAATTCAGAAAGTGGTTCCAAATTAGAAATCAAATTTCATTAAGTTACATATATATATACATTAATAAAACAATTTTGGTTCCAAGATCCCTTGTAGCCTTCTGATCCTTAATTAAACCTCTTGGCAAGTGAAGCAACACCAACATTTTGCACAGATAACAACTTCAATTCTTTCAGTTGGTCATGAAATAAAACTTTTGGAAATAAATCCCAAACAAACCTGTTAAAGATTACTCAAATCAAAGATATTTAAGTCTCACTACTATTGATTTAACACATTAATTCTTTATACATAAAAAACATATAAGGTTACATATAAAAATATGAAGAATTTCCCTCCTACCTGTAGAATATTTAAAGCTTTTCTCATATCACCTTGAGCTAGAGTAACACAGGCTTTCATTCCATCTGATGATACTTTAATACTACAATAAACATATTAAAAAATAGGGATATTAATTTATCTTATCCAAGCTTCATAATGTCTGGCACTTTATTAAAGAATGACTAGAGAAGTTAAGTCAAGACAAGAGCTCATCTTATGCTATTGATATATGATTCGTATGTAAAATCAAGACAACTGGCTTGAAAAGGAAAGCCAAATTTTTAATATCAAGATGTAGCATTTACAAAAGCTAGTTCACGAGAATATAACATCTCATGAAAACTAAATTCCCATTTCAAAATGTGACAAACTTACGCTTCCTGTGCTATAACATATTCTAATCTAGGTACCATCTGATCTGTTGTTAAGGGACCAAATCTAAACCTCGTACAACGTGATTGAAGAGCTGGTATAATTTTAGATAAATAGTTACATATTATACAAAATCTGGTATTTTCTGTAAACTTCTCAATAACTGAAATTAACGAAAAAGAAAATCGAACTCATAATGGTTACAGCCCAAGCTATGAGGATAACAACCTTATTCATTTTAATTTTCCTTAGTCTTAGTTCTCCTTCTCTTTTAGTAGATATGTCTGCAACAATTGACAAAACAGTCATCTTAAAGAGTGATTTCCTCCTAAAATATATATTGATCAATTTGTACCCAGGGTATAATCGATGGACGCCTGTTCAAGTATGACTCTATTTGCCTAATTTAGCATATCCTTAGTACATTGATAAGTTGGCACCTAAAAACGGTCTCATATTTTGCTTGTTCATTACTGTTTGAGCAGTCTTTATTCTGCAAAGGATGGTAATTAGGCATACATACCTCGTCTTAAAGCATTCTGAGCATCATTTGTCATAGCATCTGCCTCATCTAATATTACTATCTTAAAACCTGATCTAAAAACAAAGTTAAATGTGTTCAAACTCTGTATCTCTTCTGGAGATTCCAAAACTTATTGTTAAGATTGTCAATGAATCGAAAGCCAAACATCTATCCAATCTTGAAACGTAACATTGTGCCATTATTTAAAATCATTTATCAGAAATTATATCCTGCATATCTACATTAAAATTTGGTTTATGTTTTATTTACAGATGACGTACACATCAATACGACATCAGACAATTATTTCTTCCAATTTTCTTGGAAATATCTTGCAACATGTCTGTTTTTTACAAGAACTCCACAATACTGTGAACAATGTGAGCCACTTTTAAAAAAGCAACAACCAGATCACAAGCTGAAAAGACATCTGAAATGGGTTTGCTTACTTGAAAATTGTTCTAGTACTGGCAAAACTTAATATTTGACCTCTAACTATTCCTATACCTCGATCATCTGATGCATTTAACTGAAATAAATTAAGCACAATAATTCATTCAAACATTCGAAAAGCAAAATGTTATGCCTTTGGTTTTTTTTTACAATTTGGCATTATCATAGCAGTAGCATTTTAGTGAATCACTAAGTGAGGGGGCCAAGTAAATAACGGTCACAGATTTCTTTCCCTAGGTAGGTACAATGAGAAGAGATTTGAATATAAGGGGAAGGGGTCACAGCCAAGCCAGTTCTATGTCAACCAAAAAAGCCACTGTATCGAACTGCATGGGTTTTATAAAATCCCCATCAGGTCACCAAAAGAGTCAGCTGACCTATGAGAAGATGAAATTCACTGAAAGAGATAGGAATTATGAAATTGACCACAAACCTCCAACACCATAGAATTAAACTCTTTAGGGCTATAAATCTGTTTAGCTACTGCTAGAATAGTTGATGTTTTACCAGTACCTGGTGGTCCATAGAATAATAGATGAGGTAATCTCTCTTCTTTTACAAACTTACTGACTATAAAATACAAAAGAGACCGATGAAATAACATTTATATCACAATTAAAGGGACAGATTCACCATTTTCAGGGGTTGATTTGGGACCTGAATATATGCAAATTTCTATGATCGATGAACATGTGTAATAATGGAAAGGTATGACAATGATAATGGAAAGGTGTGGATAAGGATAATGGAAAGGTAATGATGTTGTAAAGGCTTGGTATGGATATTGGAAGGTGAAATATTGATAATAGATGGTGTGATACAGATAATGGAAGGTGTGATCAAGATAATGGAAAGATGTGATCAAGATAATGGAAAGATGCGATCAAGATAATGGAAAGATGCGATCAAGATAATGGAAAGTTGTGATGTGGATAATGGAAAGGTGTGATAATGATAATGATAATGAAATGAATGGAATGGAGTTTTACGTCCTACTCTTCTGCACCTTGTGGGCTAATGAAGACGGGCAACGCCGTGTAGGGTGCCATGAGGGAAATTTTGCCAGGACAGCGGCATTAGCCTCTCTTTTTCGATTTCCAACTGTCGAGGGATCTTTAACGTGCACAGCCTGTAGCACATGAGGCCTCGGTTTATTGTCCCATCCGAACGACTAGACGCTTTTTTCATGTCAGCCCCTCTTACCTGCATCACTGACAGGGGGAAACCGGGTTGAAAAATCCGAAGGTATTATCTCGACCTATGCCGGGATTGAACCCTGGAGCTTCAGGTTAGCGAGCAAGCATCTAACTCACTGAGCCACCGCAGCTCCCAATATAATGATAATGAGATAACTTACTTGTATTGATGATATCAGCATGGGATATTAAATCATCTAGTTTATTTGGTCTGTATTTTTCTACCCTAAAAATAACACATTATAGCCTTTATTCATATTGCTCAAAATAAATCGATATAGATGTAACCATGTTTGTTTACTTTAGAACTGAAGTTTGTAATAGCTTCAGTTGTGAAGATTTTCATATGACTACACAGTACACACACCTTACTGTGGTATTAAAAAGCAATTTAGCATTATTAGAAGTTAATTATTATAATGTTAATCAAATAACATAAATCTATGAAATTAATGTTATACCATGTCATTAATTAATCAACAGAGTTTCTTTCAAGTTTTTTTTTAAGCTCATATACATGGTATCATAAAGAGGCATAGAAATGATCCAATTGTATGTATGCCTACATTATAAAGCTATGTAGGCCTATTTGCTAGGAAATATACCATGGCCAATCATTTGATTAAAACAATCATCAGGTTTTAACAGTCATGACATTTATCTACTTTCAATTCAAGTGTTTAAGATTCTGGAGATTGTACTGAACAAGGCATAAATATAGATTACATCATTTTCTGACATAATGCCCCCCTCCCTTATTTCTCAATAGAAAATTCTGGACACGCCCACATTATTATTGGATTGTGGGATAGATTATCTCTTGTTTACACATTTTAGATAATTTTAATACAATTTTACCAATTATATCATTAAGGCAATACCGTACCATGGTAGATTTGGGTTCGTTTTGTCAGATTTGTCAGCCATTCTGATTTTTGTGCAGCAAAGAGCTTTCAGTTGACTGAATTCTTAATTTTCTTCTAGAGACAAAATGTAAACAAAAAATTCCGCGGGAATGTGTATGCAACGATCTCGCGCATAATCACGTGACACGGGATCAAGAATTTATCAAGATGGCCGACATTGAAACATTTCAAGACTGTCAAGTTATTTATCGAAATTAACAGCCTTGTTATGACAATTGTATAAATCTGATCGACTAGATTCAAGCGTATTTATGAAAATATGGTACTAAGAGTATCAGGGACATAAAAGTTGCCAAAATGATCACAGACGCGAGTCAAGACGACAGCGTTGAACAAGCTCTAAAAACTTGTAAAATGGTGCAATTTATGATTGATTTCACTGCCAAACAACTTCTGGGTCTGAGAACTGAATGCAAGAAGACTGAAGAGATCACACAGAAGGAGATCCGAGAGACAGAGGTGAGTTGATAAGGAAAATAGTAGTCGTCTAAAAATTGGTCAAATGACAAGGCAATGATATTGCCATTTTGGTGCTTTGCCAAATGTTGTTTTTGCATTTTATTATTCTTATGTCAGTCAGATAGCCTACAATCTGTCAATCAAATTTCTCAGTGATATTTCATTTCTTTATCATCAACACTAATTCACATCTTAGTCTGAGACATTACCTTGGAATCCTTAGACAATGTTCTCTTGAAATTATTATTTAGATGTCTTGCATATTAATTATGTGAATCTTTATAAGATCTGCCAGTTATTGTCTAAATCTATCTACTGAACCTGACTCATTGCAGCAACAACTTTTCATACTTTTTAGAGCTCATGATTAGCTAATATGACATAATGTTACATTAACTATAATGGAAATATAAAATGAGAATTGAGATACTGTATTCAAAACTTTACAAAATTGTCTCTAGTTTTTACTTATAAGGCTGATAGTATCAAAAAAGGTATTTAAATTAAATTTTGTTCATAATGTTCCTTTCTTTTGATTTCAGAGTAAACTAATTAAGTTATTTAGTAATCAGTTAGTGGCTAAAGCTAAATTAAACTGTGATAATATACCTCAACCATTGAATGAATATCCTAATACACAGCAATGGTTACAGGTAGCTGGCGTTAGTTCAGCCTCTATCAATGTAAGTCTACTTGGTTTGAAAACAATATTATTGTCATGGGAACTCAATTGAAAACATATATAAACACATTTAAGGGAATGGCAAGATGACTTTTCTTATTCATGGCCACTTTTCAGCCTGGCTCACCCTTCTCACTCTACTTGAAATGTGCTAAAAAATAAAAAAGATTACCAGACAGTAAGAACTAAGAAACAGAGTTTGAAAAGTGACAGTGTTTTCTTGACAAACTGGCTGTACTCCTCATAAAGAGACAATAGTTGGCAAGAACCTAATTTGATTGCATGTTAATGTATATTTTAACAGGCATTAAAAGAGAGAAATATAGGATTGAATAAGTTATTACGGATGAAAGAAGATGAAATAAATAAAGTTTTAAGTCATCATGGTGCTAGTGAAGAAGAGAGTAGAACATTAAATGCTGCTTTAAAAAATTTAAGATCTTGCACAGGTAACAGTCTTATATTCATTCTTGTCTTAAATCTATATTTCATAAAAATATTAAAGTGAAATAACATTTTATATCCAGATCTTTGTAGTAAAGAATATCTAATTGTGATCTGCATTCTTGACTAAAATACTCTTCAAAACATAGTTCTCGCTTCATGACCATGGCTAATATGGGAATTTTGTATCATACTCAAAACCATTTCTTTTATCTATTCAGATCAACAGATAAAAGGAGGTATCACAAATCAAGATTGGCATTTCACAGACTTGTCACTCACCAGAAACAACAAATCAGCATCGAATAGTCCTTGTAATGGAAACTCCCCTAAATATCAGCCACGCCCCTCGACATCCTCTTTACCTGCTGATAATGTGACTGCAATTATAACTGACATCCCAACTCCACCTGTCAGTACCCCTTCCTCGCCCCTCCCAGTTTCATCACATTCCTATAATTATAAATCCACCCCACCGGCCACGCCTCCCCCTTCCCGCCTTAAGTCAAGTGGAAAATATCCCTCAACGCCTCCACCAAAGAAGAAAATGCAGTTATTTCCAGAAATGGCTCCTATCACTAAGAGTAAATCTCATGAGTCTCAGCTAGCTAATCGTGTTATAGACATTGATCCAGTTAGGTAAGACTTCAATTTTCTTTCTAATACTGACTACATATTACTTTAAGATAATTCCTGAGTAACAACAACATGTTTTTTAGGTTTTGTTTTAATATTTCTAATTCCTAATCTAGACAGCCACATTGGGAAAAGATGCCTAGATTCTTAAATTTGACTAGGGTCTTACTGGACCATAAATTATAATTAAAACACATGACCTATTTGCTGATCAAACTAGGCAGAAGTTAAAGGATGTGCCCACTTAGACACAAATAAAATCATATATATAAATGATAGGTTTCCTGTCGCCAGAATAATTTCTGCTTTTGGAAATTTGTGATTCACTAAGTGATATATAACAGGCTGTAGATTTTTCGCATTTTATGATTCTAATTCCAGAACAAATAAAAGAAGTAAACCTCAAAATTTAAAACTAGGTGGCAGTCATGAAGCTTTATACAGACGACGTTTATCAACGGACGGATCGGATAGATCTGATACTGGTTCGTACAGGGGAATGTCTGGTCATAATTCTCCGGGCATGTCTTCCCCACTACGCTCTCCCCCATGTTTTAAGCATGAGGCTACTAATGAAATAACAAAATATTCTAGTAAGATGGCTTTTTGTCTGCATGCCATCTATCTTTTCTGAGTTCCTGAAAAAAAAACCGGATCATTTAGTTAGGCTTTCTGATAAATTAAATGAACAATTCCTTGAGAATTTATTTAATTTGCAATATTAACTTTAAGAATGGGTTATCAATATCAATCATGACATCAAAAGATCATAGTTCAATTTCAGTCAACAGAACCTGATTTATTAATGAATGTTGTCAGATCTCCAATGAATATAATTGGAGATGTATCTTAATCCTATTGGAAAAACATCATTGATGAAAGGAACTCAGGAAAGATAGTCTCTCTTATTAACATCTTTCTTAACTTCTATAGAGAACAAATCAAAATTATTGAGGGGTTAAAGATTAGGAATGTTGCAATTTCTTGAATCTTTCTAAGATTGGTGACTGATCAGAAAATGTTATTGTCAATGAAACACTGGACTCGCTCACAGAAGAGTCAAAGACTGATTACGGTGTTTTTTAGAAAAAATTTTGATTTGTTCTTTTCAAGGAACTGCCAGGACAAATATCACTGCATAATTAAAATGTTCAAAACTTTCAAAATGGGTTGCTGATGCATAAAATTCTGCAATGTGATGAATTCTTTTATCAGGCAGATGTGGTTAGGATAGAGGACAACATCCATGTCACCAATTGATTTTTAACTTCCAAAAATTGAAAACTTATATTTTGCTTGGCATCTCCTTAAATGAATTGCTATTCTAAACCTCGAGATATATTATTATGCAATTCCTTCTCTTAAAATGATAGTTACTAATTTATATTGCATACAATGCACTATTTCTAGAATTAATACAGTGATTAGGTGGGAACGTTATTACTATATGATAGCCTCTCATCATTTTAGTTTATTAGTGAATAGTGCATGATCTCATTTTGCATTGGTTATTATATGGGTTAGTTTCTAGATTGAGGAAGGCAGCATTATACCTTCATTTTAGCATTATACCTTCATTTCAACTGGTAGTGGTAGTCATGGTGATTAGATGCTTATACTGGAATTCTCTTAAGACATGAACAGTTTCATTGAGTAAACCTTGCGTTAGCTTCCAATCTTATTTGATTTCATTGTATCTAGTTGCACAGAGTCTTTTTGAGGTCAAAAAGAATAATTTGATTTCATTTCTTTTCAAATATATAGTACAAGATAATAAAGAAATCAAGAAAGTACAAGGCAAATTAGAGTATTGATACGACGTGTTTTGAAATATAGATTTGTTACATTGGTACAATTTACAAAACATATCTGATAAAGCATTTGAAATCTTTTTAGCTTTATATTTTACTTGCTGTATAATATAATCAAAACTTTATTTTAACTCATTCTGCTTGCATGCTTTAATTAGGCTTGGCTTTTTTCCTTCTTTGACGTAACATTCTTTTTACTGAGTTTTTTACTAATTTAAATGAGCCATGCACATGGTAGTTACTTTGAAGAATCCTTTAACAAGCCAGATTATTTGGATCTGAGTAACAAATTGGACATTGAAAACAGTAGATTTGTGCTTTCTGTTTTTCTAAATTTTAACTGTTTTGAATATCTTTATAATAAAATACATATGTTGTAATGAGAAAAAAGGTGTGAAATTGACTTCTGTTTATAAAAAAAAAAAAAAACAGTGTCCTATTCAATGTTGAATTTTGGATTTGTGACAAAAGATCTATCAAAATATCAAAATATCAAAATCACGTATATGAAAAGGTTTTTGAGAAACATAAATGTATGTCTTTTTAGAATTATTATTGTGTTATATATTACACAATGAACAGGTCTAAAGTCTGCTTAAAGCTAGTTTTAGTAGTAGATAGTGTAGTAGAATAGTAGTCAGATAATAGAATCCAACCTGATCCATGTCCAAATTTTACACCCATCTTTTCATTATTCACATGTAGAATTTTCAAATTTCACAATTTACCTCACTTATCCTTCAAATATGTATTTTTATTTTGAACTAATTATTTGCTCTGTCCCAATTCTATTTAGTTTGTTGGTAGGGTTATGGTATGATATCTAGGACTTGCAGGGTTTAAAACTTGGAATTTAATGTGATAATACAATAATGATCCTTTTCAGATACTTTAACTGTTCCAAAATCACCAAAAACTCCCATGGGTACTAAGATGAAACACCATATCAATCACAGGTAAACTTTTAGTTTGAATTACTTGTCTTTTCTTTCAAAAAAACTTTTACTGATTCATACTTAAAAATACATGATAAAATGTACATGGTTGGTTCACAACATAAGTGACAACAAATCAAGAGCATGGTCGCATGATAGCAGGTGGTAGTTTCTTAGAATACTCCAAAAAAAGAACATGTCCACCAAATGATCCTCCTGTTCATCAAGCTTGCATACTTTGGTCCTAAGCCTCTTCGTTCAAAAGTGAAATGGTGAACTAATAAGCTGATTTGATTACTCTAGGTTTACCAATACATTTAAAATCACAACTTGTGATGTTTGCCATAAACAAATGTTTATTGGGTTTAAATGTAAAGATTGCAAGTAAGAGAAACGTCAAAGCATTACACCTAAAGTTGTCTTTATTATTTTCTTCACTAAATTTCTCTGGTATGTTTTGATGTTATCTTTCCACATCGCATCATTAACAGACCTCTCTCAGACAGAATCTTGTCTGCTTTTAGAACTTTATTTTGATTCCAACTTCTGTTAATGTGTTTGATCATAAAAGTTCATATCAAACTCAGATGGTGAGTGAATCCAATTCGACATCCTCAGCCAAAATTTCCATTTTTTTCATGATACTTCACGAACTGTGCCTTAATAAAACAATTTTAGAAGTTCCTTTGTGAATAAAATAAAAGACAATTGTTATGATTTAAGTGTTCACTGTAATATTAGATGTTCAGTCACCAGATTTTAAGATATATATGTTGTGTTCACTATTTTATTTATTTATAGATGTTGTTTCTAGATCAATCAGATTATATATTGTAAATAATTTGCCCTATACATTAGAACTAAGACATAATGACTAGAACACAAGGTAGGACAAAAATATCTGGAATACCATGTAAATATAGAACTGAGAGACATAAAAATATAGAACCTAGGGACATAAATGATATAGATCTTACAGACATAAATAATATAGAACTTAGGGACATAATAAAATATAGAACTTAAGGACAAAAAATATATAGAACTTAAGGACATAAAAAATATAGAACTTAAGGACATAGAAAATATAGAACTTAGGGACATAGAAAATATAGAACTTAAGGACATAAAAAATATAGAACTTAGGGACATAAATAATATAGATCTTACAGACATAAATAATATAGATCTTACAGACATAAATAATATAGAACTTAGGGACATAAATAATATAGATCTTACAGACATAAATAATATAGATCTTACGGACATAAATAAAGATCTTACGGACATAAATAATATAGATCTTAGGGACATAAATAATATAGATCTTATGGACATAAATAATATAGATCTTATGGACATAAATGATATAGATCTTACAGACATAAATAATATAGAACTTAGGGACATAAATAATATAGATCTTACGGACATAAATAATATAGATCTTACAGACATAAATAATATAGATCTTACGGACATAAATAATATAGATCTTATGGACATAAATGATATAGATCTTACGGACATAAATGATATAGATCTTACAGACATAAATAATATAGATCTTACAGACATAAATAATATAGATCTTACGGACATAAATAATATAGAACTTAGGGACATAAATAATATAGATCTTACAGACATAAATAATATAGATCTTATGGACATAAATAATATAGATCTTACGGACATAAATAATATAGAACTTAGGGACATAAATAATATAGATCTTACAGACATAAATAATATAGATCTTATGGACATAAATAATATAGATCTTACAGACATAAATAATATAGATCTTAGGGACATAAATAATATAGATCTTATGGACATAAATAATATAGATCTTACGGACATAAATGATATAGATCTTACGGGCATAAATGATATAGATCTTACAGACATAAATAATATAGATCTTATGGACATAAATGATATAGATCTTACGGACATAAATAATATAGATCTTATGGACATAAATGATATAGATCTTACGGACATAAATAATAAAAATCTTACAGACATAAATAATATAGAACTTAGGGACATAAATAATATAGATCTTACAGACATAAATAATATAGATCTTAGGGACATAAATAATATAGATCTTACAGACATAAATAATAAAAATCTTACAGACATAAATACTATAGATCTTAGGGACATAAATAATATAGATCTTACAGACATAAATAATATAGATCTTACAGACATAAATAATATAGATCTTACAGACATAAATAATATAGATCTTATGGACATAAATAATATAGATCTTACGGACATAAATAATATAGATCTTACGGACATAAATAATATAGATCTTACAGACATAAATAATATAGATCTAACGGACATAAATAATATAGATCTTATGGACATAAATAATATAGATCTTACGGACATAAATAATATAGATCTTATGGACATAAATAATATAGATCTTATGGACATAAATAATATAGATCTTACAGACATAAATGATATAGATCTTACAGACATAAATAATATAGATCTAACGGACATAAATAATATAGATCTTATGGACATAAATAATATAGATCTTACGGACATAAATAATATAGATCTTATGGACATAAATAATATAGATCTTATGGACATAAATAATATAGATCTTACGGACATAAATAATATAGATCTTATGGACATAAATAATATAGATCTTATGGACATAAATAATATAGATCTTACAGACATAAATAATATAGATCTTATGGACATAAATAATATAGATCTTACGGACATAAATAATATAGATCTTACGGACATAAATAATATAGATCTTATGGACATAAATAATATAGATCTTATGGACATAAAGATTTTACTCTAGGAACTAAAAAGTCTAGTACAATAGGACATAAAATTTAGGCACATCAATAGACAATAGATAGACATATATGTATTTAACATTAAGATTACAATATTTGGAACACTATGACATGACATGTGTCAGGAACACTAGAATAAACATCTGAAACACTAATACGTATGTCTGTAACACTAAAACGTATTATTGAACACTAGAAAATAAGTCGAAAACATAAGAATACATCAAGGTTCCAAGACATATATGTGAAACTCTATGATTAAAGTCTTTAAGAGTGAACATAGTTTGAAATGCTGGGTCATCCATTTGAAATACTAGGACATATGTCTAGACACGTAGGACATCATTTTGAAACATTAAAACTTTTAGCGGGTAGAAGTCCAGACAAAAAAACATCAGGACATAATTTGTAGAATATTACCTCATTGTTAGCAGATTTTTTCTCTTATTAAAGTGTTTAACCTAAGCATATGATATAAATGTCGTACTGTAAAGTGTTTATATTATTGTTTGTAGATTTGTTAATAGTTTTATTTTTGCTCCATGTGATATTTGTTCTACTCTTGTACTTAGAGGAAAAGTTTGTAAATATTGCAAGTAAGTATTGATGTACTTTCTAAAATTAGCGGGTTTGGGGGAATTAGGAATGTTGAGGCTTTGAAAATAATGATTTCAATTGTTGCTAATTTCAAGATACGCCTCTTTGCCATAGGAATTGCAATTGGTCATATAGGACAAAATACTTTTAAGCCTGTATTTGGCAAATTAGGCGAAGCTCTGTCTCAATTATTCCTCTTTCCTCGTGATTGCATTCAGCTGAGGTGTATATAGATAACAGCTAGGTTTGGCCAAGTACCATCTTTTACATAGAGCAAAATTCAAATACAGTATATGTAGTAGCCTATGTTATATATATATATTGATATTGTTAGCATGCTATTGTTGTCTTCAAATATTCTTTACTGAATTTTATTCCAATTTCAAAATAATTCAGAAAACACAGAAATTTATCATTATTTGTAAAATTTTTAAATTATATTTTTTAAAATGTATGTATATATATAATGTAGATTGATTCAGATTTTTCTTTGTTTGTGGCTTTACCCTTGACATAGGGATTAGAGTATGCAAAATGAACGCATATGCCATTGTATGGTATGGTAAAATGAAATGTGCCGGGTGAGAGAGCTCAGCCACAGAAGCAAATTGTATTATCTTCTGCTTGATGGTATGCGGAATGGCTAAAACCATCTTAGAAGAGAAATTCTGATTCCACTGCTGGTACTCTTGAGAACCAGTCCTGAAAATCTCAGCCCTGCTCAGCTTGATAATTCAAAGACCATTCATATCTTTGATTTCTATGTTTAACTAAATTATGTCATTTTTTTCAGGAAAAAGTTCCATAAAGATTGTGCATCGCGAGCGTTACCATCGTGTGGTATGACTGATAATTATATTGATTCCCTGTTAACGTGGTCAGGTAAACATACTAATATAAAGGTTCATGCTTTATACCATCATAATGTTAAAACAAAGTTCTTGAATTGATGTAAATATCCTACTGTCATTCTGGAAAATATCCTAAAAGATAATGATAAATTACTAATGAACTTCTTAAGGTCACAGATTGCTAATGATCATTTAACAAAGATTACTAATTATCAAAAATTTGAATCATACTCTTGATATAGTTTACTTCAATTTTAACTGCATACTTATTATAAATGACTAATTTTTACTATTTCTTACTGTATACTAATAAAATTCATAATTTATCATCTGGGGTTACTAATAAAAATTAACATGATTATCGTCATAGATACTCAGGAAATATATAAGAAACTCTATATAAATTAAATCTCCCAACTATTTATTTTGTTGTCTTCTAATATCTGTAGATCAAAATAAAAAATAAATTTATTTTAATAGAAAATGGTAAAAAATTTGATTCTCGTGGAGTTTAAATATTTAAACATTTAATCTGATTTTGGTTTAAGTTTTATAATTTTTCTGATTGATTGAAAAAGGCAGATTTAAAAAATAATCACATGAAATTCAAATCCAAATCAATTAGTCAATGTAATTCTATCTGAAAGAAGGAATATTATTATTTGGTAAGCATTAACCAATATGTTACTATGTTTATTGGGAATGAACATTAATTATACTTATATTATTTTATTATATTGGCATGGCAGGCAATATTCTTCCATTGTTATATCATAGCTCATCATTCTTATCAATATTTATCATCTATTATGATAATCTTTATTTATGGTATATTTAAGCATGATCTTTTATAAGTTTTATTTTTTTTAATTTTATAATGGTTATGGATTGAGAAAAATGATTATTTTGCAAAACCGAATTTTTTTGTTCATAATTTGTTGCAATTTAATTAGATAATGTTCTGAAATTGCTTATCACATATCTTTCATGGTTGACACTTTGCTTAATTTCAAAAGCTAGATTTTGTGATTTGTTCTCTCAGTTGTAAATTAAATGCTAAATTATTAGCTAGGTTGAACAGTAAGAAAAGCTGTGAACCATTTGTGTTTTTTGAGTAGTGGTAGAATAAATGGTTATTGCACATCATATGTTTTTCATCCCAATTTCAATTTTGCCAACCTTATACAAGAAAAGTGTTATTTGTTCTTAGGTAAAATAGATTTATGAGTAAAAAAATACTAGCATCATTTCGATGATTACTTAAACTGGGACACTGATGTCATCAGTTTACACCCCATTCAAATTTTCAATCAGATATCGGTGATGCAAGCATATTTCATGATTAGTTTAAGTAGAATTGTAGGAACCACAGACCTCTGATGGACAGTGGTGGAAATTGATGTTATCAGTGTAATAAATTTCCAAAATCTCTTTACAATTCCTTTAAAGTACAGCTAGAATGCTCATGTTTGTGTTTTGGATCAGTTCCAAATATCTTTGCCTGAATTTGACTCATTTACTGGTAAGATATTAACAATGGTTGTTTTATTTTTATGTAGATTCTCCAGTAGCCAATAGAAGACCAACTAATCCTAATATTAATCTACAAGACAGTTACCTACAAGATGGTCACCTACTAAAACAAGTGTCATCCTTACCTGGCTTTCCTACTTCTCATTTACCAGATTCTAGTTCCACGTCATCCTGCAACTCTTCTACACCCTCGTCTCCAGCGCTACATGCCACATCGTCTGGTACTATAACTTCTCCTTCCCCATCTCAATCTCCACATTCACAAAGTAACACTTTTAGATTCCCAGGTAAGTCAAATTCTTTTTTTTTATCCATTACAGCAGAGTGCAATTGATATTTGGTGAATAAAAATTTTTGCATTTGTTAATTTATTCAAAGATATGATTTGTAATCAGTGATAACACAAGCATAAAAACTAATTTTTAGTTGTGATTTTACACAAAATTTAAATTGCTTGAATTCTGTGCAATATTCTTACCACCCATAAAAATTACTTATTTCCTGGTGCCAAGAGTTATACAACATTTGATATCTTTTCTAGAAGTGCCAGATAGTATTTCTACATTGCCAGCTGATTTTGAAATGCGAAATTCTGAATCAAATGATGAGATGTAAGTATGATTTTGTTAAAGATTTTTAACCTAGCCTTGATATCTAGTGTAGGCCCACAATCTTGTCTGAATTTAGACATTGAAATAAAAGAATAAACCCTCTATGGACAGACCCTAACAATTGAATTTACAAACTTTACCTGATTGCACACTGCATATCATTGTCATTATCTTCATTTATTGTTGAGAAATATGATGTGATTTTTATTACAGAGATGTTGTGAATACTAATACTTCCAATGATAGTGATAAAACATTGATAGATGTAAGTTTTTAACATTTAAAAAAAAAAAGCAGCTTTGCAGGGTCATGTAAGCCTTCATATCCTAAATGATCAACAATGGTGTTAAAGGGACAGGTGCAGCATTTTGGAGGGTGTTTTTAGCCTTGAATATATGTAAATAGTCTTTAGAAGTACTAGAAATGTACAAAATCACATAATTCCTTCAACAATACCTCAAACAAGGAATTTCTCTCTCTTTATATGTCTTTTCTATATATGACAGACTCTTGAGAAAAGACAACTCATCATTTTAACATTCAAACGCAGATAATTCTGGACACACATGGATTTGAAGTCTCAAATTTCATCAGTGAGCTGTGAACACTATTACTAATTGTCTACGCTAAAAAAATCCTGTATGATTGGTCCATAAAAATGGCACAACTGTACCTTTAACTTTTTAGAAAACAAAAATATTGCTCTTATTTATTTCAAAAACATAATATTCTGGGAGTTATCTCATGGACCCATGTGGATTGATATAACAGATTACTTCAGCTTTATCAAAAGAAAGAACAACTTGTTGAGTTTACTTTAGAAATTTCGACATATGATTTATTAAACACGTTTAGTGTTTGCAAGATGATATGGTCATTTTCAACTGTTATATTTTCAGAGTAATACTTCTGATAAAGTGTTATTAGATAGAGTAGACTCAATCGATAGTCAAGATGATCCAGGTGGGCATAACTGGAAACGAGGCAATAGTGTAAGTACTACAACCAAATTTTTACACTGCATGATGTTGACTACAATTTCGTAAAGAATGCACAGAATGATATTCTAACTAATAGGTGATAGGCTAACAAGGCCAATTTCAAAGGCAGTTGCTGTGGCATGAGAATGTTTCTTACCTTGAGGTTCGAACCCACAATACAGTCACTATGCAGACTGTAATCCAACCGAGGTAAAAGAGTTAGATTTAGTTATGGTGTACTGAACAGTTATATCACCAATCCTGAATTTTCCAAACTAAGCAGTAAAACCTGTGATTTATTGTATATTATAGCTATCAGTTACTATGAAGGAATGGGATATACCATATGAACAACTAGTATTAACCGAACAGATAGGTACTGGTAGATTTGGTACTGTATTCAAGTAAGTATATTACATCTTAGTATCTCCATACTCTCAATAATGCATCTCCACAATGTCACTGCATCTTCACAATTTTAAAGTAATACGAAATTCATCTAGTTCCTCAACTTCCGTATTCACCTTTGTTGTATCATGGAGGTTTGTAATTACAGCGATTTGATTGGCTGGTATACTGGCAAATACAGCCAGTCAAAGCCATCGACAGAAAGACTAAACAAAAAGTCTTGTTTCAATAATGATTAAGTGAATCTGATTATTAATTCAAATTATCAAGTGAGTGAAATCCATGTTATTGTTAGAAAGTTTAATTAGTAATAAATACAATCTATATCTGATATATCAAGCTAGAACTTGCTAACGTGTAATTGTTATTATATTTTTGTAGAGGTCATTGGCATGGTCCTGTTGCTATTAAAGTACTAGCTATGGATGATAGTGATAATCAAGCTCAACTTGCCGCTTTTAAATTAGAGGTACCTATCTTTATATGTGTTAAGATTTCTAAATTTATTTTCTTTTAAACTAAAAATGAGTCAAGGGCAGAGAACAAAATGTTCCTATTCAAATCACAATCTGCAAGTTAAAGTCCTTAAACAGTTCTTTCTGATGACAATCAAATTGTGCTGTAAGTTCCCAATATGAACCCAGAGAAAAATGTTGCTGTCTGTTATACTTATATACTGAAAATTCTGTGATTTTAAATGTGAACAGACATGAAAATCGGCACCAATGATTTCTGTTCATCCTGAATGAACCCAAGTATCATGGCTCTCTGTTGTCTGTGTTTAACTTTTAATGCTTTGTAATACAATGTTTTGTTTCTGGTCTGTAATATAAACCTATATATTTTATAGGTTGGTGTGTTACGGAAGACAAGGCATGAAAATTTAGTGTTATTTATGGGAGCCTGTATGAAAGAACCCAGACTTGCCATAGTAACAAGGTAAGTTAGTTAAGTACTTATTCACCAAAAAAAGCTAATTCAGTTTAAAGGGTAGGTGTGCGATTTGAGTCTTCAATATATGTAAATAGTCTTCAGATTTACTAGAAATGTATGAAAATCGCAAAATTCCTTAAAATATATATCAAACTGGGATTTTCTTTTCCTATTTCTATTGATGTCTTTTCTATATATGACAGTGTCTCAAAAAGAGATGACTCGTCTTTTTAACTTTCAAAATTCTGGACACACATGGATTTGAAGGCTGATATTTTGACAGTGAGCTGTGAACACTATTACTAACTGGCTCATAAGAGAAGTTTGGTAAATTGGAGTTAGTTGAAGAATGCAAGGCTAAAGAGTTTAAACACTGACTTTCTGACTATATAAGAATGAATTCTGCAAGTGATGAGAGATTAAATTAATATTGTAATTATATTTTCAGTTTTTGTAAAGGAGAAACATTATTTAGTTTAATACATATAAAACGTGATAGTTTTAAATTAAATAAAGCTCTAATAGTCGCCTCACAGATAGCTCAGGTAGAAATTCTCTTTTATATTTAAATAATCTGTATTTTTTTTTTTAATACAAAAATGTCTGGAATCTGTGATACAAGAATGCGAATAGTTTAAATCTTATATCAAAAATAGTCTTGGATCTTTCCATGGCTTCCATTATCATTTAATGAACACGTGGCCACAGTCTGTGCAAGCTATAGATCCCTATAGATTTGAAAGAAAAAAAAATAGAGTTGCCTTATACTGTCATGGTATTGCCCGTCTATCATTATTGCAGTCCTTGTTCAAAATAATCAATTAAATTTTCTCTTTCTATATAATGATACATGTATATTAATTTTTTTGTACAGGGTATGGGATATTTACATGCTAGGGGTATTATACATAAAGATCTCCGTACTAAAAACGTCTTTGTGGATGCAGGAAAAGTTGTCATCACTGATTTTGGTTTATTTAATGTCACAAAAATTTGTCGAGGAAATAAGTGAGTAAGACTTTGAATTCATAACTAAATATTTCAGATCAATATTGTTTAAAATAGAAAATTATTTATGAATCACAGATAAATAATATATGTTAACTTTCACTTATCTTTCCATGAAAACTTCAATGAATTGGGAGCAAACTATAGAGATATTAAAGAAAATGTTTGATGATTTCATCCCAACTCTTTCTTTCATTTATTCATTCAGTTATTCGGTCAATCATTCAGTTATTCAGTCTTTCTGTCAATCATTCCAGTCTTTCTGTCAATCATTCCAGTCTTTCTGTCAATCATTCAGTCTTTCTGCCAATCATTCAGTCTTTCTGTCAATCATTCAGTTATTCAGTCTTTCTGTCAATCATTCAGTCTTTCTGTCAATCATTCAGTCAATCATTCAGTCTTTGTGCCAATCATTCAGTCTTTCTGTCAATCATTCAGTTATTCAGTCTTTCTTATTCAGTCTTTCTGCCAATCATTCAGTCTTTCTGTCAATCATTCAGTTATTCAGTCAATCATTCAGTCTTTCTGTCAATCATTCAGTCTTTCTGCCAATCATTCAGTCTTTCTGCCAATCATTCAGTTATTCAGTCAATCATTCAGTTTTTCTGCCAATCATTCAGTCTTTCTGCCAATCATTCAGTTATTCAGTCTTTCTGTCAGTCATTCAGTCTTTCTATCAATCATTCAGTTGTTCAGTCAATCATTCAGTCTTTCTGTCAATCATTCAGTTATTCAGTCAATCATTCAGTCTTTCTGTCAATCATTCAGTCTTTCTGCCAATCATTCATTTATTCAGTCAGCCATTCAGTCTTTCTGTCAATCATTCAGTTATTCAGTCAATCATTCAGTTATTCTGTCAATCATTCAGTTATTCAGTCCATCATTCAGTCCATTTTTTGTCATTTCCTTATTCATTCATTTTCAGGAAAGATTGGTTAAGCATTCCACCAGGATGGTTGTGTTATTTATCACCAGAAATAATCCGAACGCTTCACGCTAGACAGAGTGTAAATATGGAAATACCCTTCACAGAAATGTCTGATATATATGCATTTGGGTAAGTAGTAATCTATCTTATTTCTGTGGTCATTATCTAACCCACAGAAAATGACGATGATTAATAATGATGTTTTATAATGATGACAATGATGATGATTTTCTTGTATGAATGTCATAACTGATTTTCTTTTGTAATTGATTGAAAAGTCTTTGATAGTTTTGTTAAAAAAAAATTTCCATATCTTTTGAACTAATTGAGGCCAAATGAAATGTTGGCAAGTTGTAACCCTTGGTGTATTAATTGACATTATTTAATAAATATTTTAATTACAGTACCATGTGGTATGAATTATTAGTCAGTGATTGGCCATTCAAGTCCCATCCTGCCGAGACTATTATCTGGCAGGTCGGGCGTGGTATGAAACAATCCTTGAGTTATATTGGTGCTCCTCGGGAGGTGAAGGTAAGTAGATCAGGCTCATAGTCTGACATGTGTAAATGTTCATTTAGGATTAAAAGTAGCATTAATAAAGATATCTTCGAAAGTTTCATAATTGCCCACATTATATCATTAGAAATTGATATATGACTTCTGAGAAGAAAAGTAATATATAAAGCTCTTTTTGTTTTCAATTCCTTATCAATTCTTTTATTTATTATATTAATATGATTAATTTAGTCATCAGGTTTGTTTTTATCTTGTAGGATATTTTGATGTCATGTTGGGCATTTAAGAAAGAAGAGAGGCCAGAATTTAGTCAAATTTCTAAAGCTTTGGAAAGGATACCCAAAACAAGACTGATACGTAGTCCCTCACATCCAGTTCATCTATCGCGGAGTACAGAGGGCATATTTAATACTTGATATTCAAGACTATACAGTGTTTATTTCATCTTAATTGTGATCAAGAAACCTTAATGTGGCCTCTTCTAGTTGGTGCTCATATCAAGGAGTGGTGCGAGAAAACCGATCACGGTCGTGACCTCATCTTAGTGTGATGTTCATTATCCAGAAGATTTGATGAGTCAATCATTATTAGTGCTTAATGACATCTGTACGCCAGTGTTGAAGATTGAGTGATGTAGAACTACAGACTGCACTCCGAGTCTATAAAGAGATACACATGCATTTCATGTTCTTGAGCTTGCTGAATGCAGAGATTTGTGATTCTAAATCTAAAGATGAACTTCATTACAAAGAGAAGTGCTGAATTATTTTTCATTAGCTTGTCATTGGTAGAAGTGGCAGTCTTTTTAAATTCATAATGCAACTATATTGTGATACGTAATTAAAAATGATTCATTTTTCAATAACAGACTTAAGAAATTGTATGTAGGTCCTGAAAGTAAAATTAAGTACATGTTTTAGGGAAAGTATCAGCTTCAGCTTCATGTGTCATCCCAAATTATTGTTTTGATTGTAAAATCCACGGTTTGAATAATTTAGGTAGGCTCTATTTTGAAATTTCATTATTTCTACTGTAACTGAATCTATATAAAGTATCTAGTCTTTAATAGTAAGTTATTTCATTTGTATCAAATAAGTTTGATTTATAACCATTTTCAATCATTCCTTCATATATTTTACCTGCTTGCCAGCTGCTTCTCTTGTCGTTGACCTGTGTGCCACTGCCCACTGTAGCTGCAACTCTTGTTGTTGACCTTGTTGCTATTTTAGCTGCTATTCATGTGGTTGACCTGGTTGCTAATATAACTGCTATTCTTGTGGTTGGCCTGGTTGCTAATATAACTGCTATTCATGTGGTTGACCTAGTTGCTAATATAATTGCTATTCTTGTGGTTGACCTGGTTGCTAATATAGCTGCTATTCTTGTAGTTGATCTGGTTGCTAATATAGCTGCAATTCTTGTAGTTGATCTTTTTGCTAATATAGCTGCAATTCTTGTAGTTGATCTGGTTGCTAATATAGCTGCTATTCTTGTAGTTGATCTGGTTGCTAATATAGCTGGTGTCCTTGTGGTTGATCTGGTTGTCAGAGAACTGCTATTGTTGTGGTTGACCTGGTTGCCAGAGAACTGCTATTCTTGTGGTTGACCTGGTTGCCAGAGAACTGCTATTCTTGTGGTTGACCTGGTAGGTAATATAACTGCTATTCTTGCGGTTGATCTGGTTGCCTGAGAACTGCTATTCTTGTGGTTGACCTAGTCATCTATATAGCTGTTGATGGGTTTCAAGACAGAGTAGGTTGAGTATCTGGTCATGATTCCAGGTAAGCTGCTGGTCTTATTGAAATGAATGCAATTGATATGGTTATCTGTTGACTATGCTGATCAGGTTGACAGACTATTAATCTATGGTTGCTATGGTATCTTCTAGACTGGTTGTCACTCCACTTGGTTGTCCATACCTTATCTAAAGTTTTAGCTCTCTGATATTTCTCTTTTAAAGCTGATAGAACTTCTGTCAATCTCTGCCACCTGTATGGACAATTAACTCACATTATTCGGCTATAAAGTGACAGATTTGAGATCTGTATTACAGTAATGTTTCTTTACCTTTTGATTCATATATAGGCATACTAAGAGCATTTGGGTAGTGTGACCCCAAGCCTATAGGTTTTCATATCAAGCTGTACTTTGCTAAATAGGTAGATGATCTGAAGGGAATTCCTCGCTATGGTTTAGTTTTATATTTAATTCATGGAGCAAATTTCATTACTGTAAGGGAAAAGCTTTTTAGGGGTTTACTACCCTTTGGGCCTCTTAGAATCAACATAAAATTAAAATTCTCAAAATTAGCCAAAAAGATTATTATATTCATTAGTGGACTTATCTGGTGTCATCATTTTACAACAGGAGTTTTCTATAGTCTGATCCATTGAACTAAGTATTGATTAAAAAAAAACGCTTAAAAATGGTAGAATTTTTAAAAAATCAAGTCTTCAAGCATGCATAACAATCATTGATGTCATTTCTTATTTTAATGTGGTATGCTTAAGATTATGCAAATACATATCAGTTTTGTTTATTATTCTGTCTTGATACATTTCCGTTTTGCATTGTTAAATTTCCAAAATCCCACTTGATTTTTTTTCCATATACAAACATATTTTTAGCTATGTATGAAAATAACATAAATTGTTAAAATTGCATGACTCATAACTGTGTTTTTAGAAAATTTCTATATTTAAATATCTAGTAAAAAATGATTTTAGTTTTTTGTTGAATAACAGTATAAAAAGCGTTATTTTTGTTATTTCCATTTTAGTTAAAAGAATTCAAGGCCAGAATGAATATAGCATGTTGAAATGATTTCATTTTTTTTACATATATTTGTTGGAAATGGAAATTTCTGATCAAAATATCAAATATTTCTTAAAAGCTTTAAAGAAATTGTTTGCTTTGGTAGAAAATTAACTGATATTGAAATATTAATTTCATGATTTATCATAATCAGAAATATAATAAATATAGGGCTGTTAAGAGGTTTTCTAAAAGAATATATGTGTATCAGGGACACTGATAGTATCAATTTTTAGTTCCTGCAATTCCACAAAAAATAAGTCTTTGATGACCTCACCAATCTCAAATCACACCTAATATTAGTGGAATTGCAGGAAGCACAGACATCCGATTGAAAAAACTTGATAACAACATTAAGACATCAAGTTTTTCTTGCTATGGAGGTGTTTTATAGCAAAGTTTTATTCAAATTACTATTCAAAGGATTTAACATAGATCTCTTCCTCTTTGTAATGCCAAAGGTGAATTTCACCTTATTTCAATAGATTTATCAGAAAGGGATCCAGATATTTTTTTATTACGAGTCCATTAGCCCTTGGGAATTTGAATGGACATTGGTCAGATATGAAGCTTTAAATGCCCCCTTAACCAAAAATGATAGAAACCTTTAATGTCAATTTTCATCCTTAAAAGGAAATGTCCATCAAAATATTATAATTTAATATCACATGGAGCTTAATTTATGTCAAAGAATAACAGAATATAACAACATATACTGATTGGACCTATTATACTTAATAGTTGTGCTAAGATAGAAATTATTCCCTTATAGCAAATATTATGAGCAAAATAAGCATAAGTTATTTCTTAAATCTTGGATGTATAAGCAAAATAAGTGCTCATTTGTTCCTTTGGCCAAGTTGCAAATACTTAAGTTAAAGAATAACAAAGCATAGAATTGTGGGTTGGGGTTAAGAAATATTTAATTCATTTGTTTCATTCATTCCTCATTCAGTTTATTCTATCCATGTGCAATATGTTTATGTAAATATTAAGAAATCTTTTAATATATATGCATCAAATAAATCAACTTTGTTTTTTAATTCGTTTTCTGTCAAAGGTTACAAATCACTTTGTTTGGTCTCCTGTTCAATTGTAGATCATTTTGGGTTTTCTGGTAAGATAAGTTCAGAACTAGTTGGCTTATCTGATAAGTTCAGAACTAGTTGGCTTATCTGATAAGTTCATAACTAGTTGGCTTATCTTATATGTCAAGAACATGCTGGTTATCTGATAAGTTCAGAACTAGTTGACTTATCTGCTGAGTTCAGAACTAGTTGGCTTATCTGATGAGTTCATAACTAGTTGGCTTTACGGATGAGTCATGATATAGTTGGCTTATCAACCTTATCTCATGGGTTCATAACTAGTTGGCTTAACGGATGAGTCATGAAATAGTTGGCTTATCTGGTGATTAAAGAAACAGTTATCTGATAGCAAGTTGGCTTATCTTATGAGTTTAGGACTTGCTGGAACATTTGATGAGTTAAGAACTTGTTGGCTTATCGGATGAGTTAAGAACTAGTAGTCTCATCTTTGATTCAAGAATATAGACACGTCTTTATCTGATGAGTTAATCAGAACTAATTTGATTACCTGATGTGTTCAGCCATGGTTGGCTGATGAAATTTTGGTACCTTATTCCTAGTTGTAGAAAAGTGGGACGTAAATTTCTTTTTTATATTCGAAATGTCATCAGGGCCAGACTTGGTGTAGAACATATTTCATAACTGCAGCGTAAATTGTGCAATCCAGCAATTGACTGAGATTGCTGCACCTTTCAGCCATTGGCGTATATTTTTTTACACATTTTCCTGCGCCCTTCCTTAAGATTGTTTACCAGTTCCCAAACTGGAATCTGTTCCAAATTTATTGACGCTCTCGTGATTGAATTTGATCTTGTTATTTTTGGTATGGTTGTCTATTTGCAGTTTGCTTGGGGGTACTTCATTAATCCAATTATCGTCGTGTCCTTCCCCGAAGTGAAATTATTCAATGCCTTCTCCGGGCACTTGACTGAGTTTTTTTTGTCGACAATATCGGACAGCCGGGAGCTGAAAGTATTTATTATGTACGTAAAGTGACAAACGTGGTCATTTGTACAACAATGTCGAGGTGACCATATAGCCCAGACGGTCAGCTTAACCATTAGAAGTTAAAGCGATTGTTTCGGATGCAATTCTTCAAATTCTTGATTTTTTTGGTGAATTGAATTTTTTGACGAGAGTGAGGAGGGGAGGACTAGAAACAATTACCATGATATAGCATCAAAGCAAGACTTAACGTCACTTAAGGCAAAACGAATCAAAAAATTTTAGCTTAATGGATCTAACTTGGAATTCTGCAATCATATTTTCGCTTCAGAAAGCTGAAAGTGATTCTGATATCAGGCAATAGTGTACCTACTGACTCCTTAATCTCAGTACACTTCAGAAACCCATCAACTTTCATTCTCCGGATATATGATGCTTCAATTTTCTAACCATTTCTTTTCAAAGAATAATAACTTATTACGTTGATACTTAAAGGACGACAGTCAATAAATTTCAACAAGTATTTGTTTTATATTTAATTTTATTCCGTTGAAATCTCAAATAGAAGAAAAGATATGGCTTAAAATGTGTATAATTGTTTTGGTTTTATTTGTAACCAATAGGGACACTTTTCATTTTCCCAGGCCCAGGAAATGTGTTTTGCTGTTGTTCTGCATCTATTGATATTCCGAAGTCTAATAATAATCACTTTATTAGGATAAGATATTAGGCTAAGAGGCTTTTCTTGCATTTCGCCCAACATAACTGGGCGAATGAAAATGACTGCCAAATGTTACCAAAATCATGCTTAAGTTCAAACCAAATATTTTTTATAGATTCATGACTGGTCTATTGCAGGAGATGGCTGACTGGGGTCGTAGATATAGGTTTGATTGACTTAAATGACGATAAAAAATATGTGATTGCAGACAGTTCCCTTTAATGGAAAATAGGCCTATTATTTTCCTACTGACAAATTAAAGTAACTCTCGTTAGTTGTCGCAAATTTACGTTTTAGAATTCAAAACAGGTTAATTGACACACGTGTTGCATGCAGCCTTGTTTTTTTCCAATCGATATACACCGTGAGGTTAGTGATTAATTTTTGAAGAGTTTACTGGAGTATTTGGTTACATTTATACAGAACAAAACCAATGGGAAATACGATTTTAATTCTTATACAACTCACGGAATTATCCAATCGTTTTTAATTCTGACATTTTTGAGTAGGTAAAGATGTCG
This sequence comes from Lottia gigantea, assembly GCF_000327385.1. Classification (NCBI taxonomy): domain Eukaryota; kingdom Metazoa; phylum Mollusca; class Gastropoda; family Lottiidae; genus Lottia; species Lottia gigantea. Next base: position 5,215,686 of record NW_008708400.1, read on the forward strand.
AAAGATGAACCCCCATACTATCACGATTATTATCAAAAACGAGAGTCAATCCATCTAATTTCTTGTTATTTTAAGATTTGGAGAATAACCCAAGATAGCTAATTTTTTCTGATTATCCGAACCGATTGTATGTAAATATTATCTTTCTGTAAAGGTTTTATCCTTTCAGAATATAATATCTAAAAGTCTGTGCATATACTCCACATTCGAATTCATGTACAATGGCTTTGCACAAAGTAGTCTATTCTGTTCCATTATGGTAATGTTATGTACCGGTATCACATATGGCGTAATACATCCCTTCTTGAACAGTGGTCTTAACAAATAACCTAATTAAATAATTATGTTCTCGTTTTGGCGTATGAAAGGGAGCTGGGAGCTTTTCATACATAGTTCTACATAATTATATACAGTAAACATTCGTGGGAAAAGCAATTCGAAACTAATATCAGTTCCAAATATGTGTCTATCCCATGACGGTCATCTTCCTATGTCCTTTAGAATTTCTAACTACGAAAATAATTTCCTTATATTGTTAGGATATATAATGCATACTACAATACTGTTATTTGGCGTATCGAATAGTAGGCTTGAATAATGCAGTCTAATAAGTGTCCAGGTGCTTTAAAAATGAAATCATGCCCTATCACGTACACCCTTTGCACGTCACGTGTTTACACAAACAAATTTAGCTCACAATACTTTTTTGAATAGATTATTAAATTAATAGAGGTAATAACACCTAATTTATGTTTTTATCTATTCTTCGTCATGAATGATAGGCCTACTTTATTGATTCGACCTTGATTTGTTTACTACTGCATTGAACTACTACGCCATTCATATATAGAACTGCATGGCTTTAAACACTCGTATGTATAACATTTAAAGACTTATTGCCTGCAGTATTCCGTGCAAATTGGATATATTTGATATTAAAATGTTTCTGTTCTTGTACTTTTAACTATTTGGGATCTAATTGGCTATCTATATACGCAATCGCCTCGATGCAAGCCCATAAAGCATGCAGATGTCTCGTAGGCGAGTGTGGGAGTTCTAGCGGTATTATTGACTTGAGCAATATACTGCATGGTTCATACTGGTATTTATTAACCGTAATGCCCTCAAAATATCACACGCATGCGTACGACTCTTACTCATCATCAATCAGGTAACCTTGATTATCCAGGCGTATAAGTTGAATTGTCATTTTGTTAAAAGTCAATAAGTTGCGCCGATCGAGGCTATAAATAAGGATATGTGTTTGTTTTCCGGCCAGAGATAATGGCTAAAAACACGTTAACTATGTGTGACAATGTTCTAACTCGTGCTTCAATAATTATTTTACCGTTATATACTAGTTTCACATCGGAGTTATGACACCGTGAATATTTCAACAGTTCTTATGGCTACCATGAATGGAGGGCTGCCTCTGGATAACAATCTTTCGGATATAAGTTGGGTTGAATTTTGTGACAGACAGGCCTCTTCAGCGGCGGAGAATTTCGTCCGAAAGTATAAGAGTTTTGAGACTTCGTCAAACAATGTTAACAACAAGACAATCGAACCCAATGAATACGCGAAAAAATTTGTGGAGTTCTTTCTACGACATTTTGACTTTGAATTCCGCCGATCATCTGTGAACAGTGACAATACGGAAGTAAAGGAACAAAACAAAAGTCCATCAACATTCCCAAATTACTCGGCTTGGCCGCAAAATGGCGGCGACCACGACGATTATGCCGACTCCCACGGTGAAAATATCCCCCCTCCTCCTAAATCTGCTAGTCCCCCGAAAAAGCATCACAAAGGTTTGATTCGTCGATTGTCGATTCACCTGCGGAAAAATCGTATTTTGAAGCAATCATCTGAAGATTTGGACAATTCGAGTGAAGCCACAAAACGAAAATATAAATTGAGCAAAAAGGAGAAAAAGAAGTTGGCCAGTAACAACCCGGAAGAATGTGATCAAATCAAAAAGGAGGGGATTGTTCATGTGTTGAGTGGTGAAGATTCCAAAGGTCAATCAAAATGGGAGAAAACGAGATTAGTATTAAGAAATACCTCTGGCAGTTACTTAATGGAGTTTTATTGTCCCCCCAAGGTTTGTATCACACCTTTTTTATTTGTTTTTAACACTTTTATTTGGAGATGTCTCTTTAAGAAGATTTATAGAACAATTTGGTTCTTTTGAATGCAGTGTTTATGTTGATATGACAATCAAATGGGTTAAGATTTAGGTCAAAGGTTATCAAAATTGCATTAAATAATTAGGTTATGTATTTACAAATATCTCCTCGTTCCACATTTTTTAAAAATTTAACATCAGTTTGACACTATATGTCAGCATTGTCCAATTTGAGAGGAATTTTCAGAATTTACATTGCTACTATAAAGTAATATTGAAGCATTATGGAATTCTAGCAAATGCTGAATTTGTAATAATTATGATCAACAATGGTATGAGTCTGGGTATTTGATAAAATTTTCTATTCAAAAGATCTTGAATGATGATTGTCATAAACAGGAATGACATTTAAAAAGACAACCATCAAAATCATACTGTAATAACCTGAATGACTAATAAATCTTGTAGTTTTCATGCAAGATGTAAGCAATATATCATGTCTTAATTAATCATACTATGATAGAATATTGAAATATGCAGTTGATTTTTAGTAATTACATTGTTGTAATATTCTAAATGAATGAAGGCATTTATAACTATAGAGGGTCCAAATAATGATATTACTGGATAAGTCTGTCATTACTAATTCTTGTAGAATTAGTGGATTGATGGGCTGTCTCTTGAAGTCACAAATCCTATTCAAGGTGGCAGCACAAAATTAATATGGGGCATAGAGGGATCTTGTTGGATTTATAATACATATATGAAAAAAGGTTTCCGTTTCAAAAATCCAGCATTTTGACCTCCATTTCCATATAACCTTGCTATTGATAAACCACTTAAAACTATATGATATTTACAGTAGATTTTGGATGATGAACATTATGCGTGTATATTGGACTGGTGTATATTAAAATGTGTATGGTATTGTGTTATATGTGCACTCTAGATGCACTCAGTGTTATTTATACAACAGGGGTTATAATATGGTAGTACAAAATATGACATTGTTCACTAGGTCAGTAATACCCTGTGTATAGGAGTTGAAAGTAGTAATCTATCTGTATACCAGTATTACATTTTGTAGATTAAGGGAATTGTAAAGAGGTATTCAAAGTTTTTTATGTGAATTGGGAAAATGATAGCATCAATTTTTACCATTCCAGTTTACAACCAGATGTAAATGGTTCCTACAATTCCACTAAAATTTTATGATGTCACTAATCCCAAAGGGCCTTATTTGATAAAGCATATTTTGTGATTAGTTTTATTGGAATTCCACTAACCATATATGGCTGGTTAAAAATTAGAATGATGTAAATTGTGTTCATAAAAAATTAAGAAAACTTCTTAATAATTCCTTTAAATGGAAATTGTTACTCTAATCATGACATTTGGTAATCAGTCAAGTTGCTTTCACTTTTACGGCACTCAATGTTTGTCTACTTCCTCTGTGATGTCACACGGATGTGGCGTCAACTGTCTGATTAGTTATCAGAGCATGAGCGAGGAAAAATTTTGTTTTTGTAGCATTGAGTAGAATTATCTTATATGAATATAGAAAAAACATTATTACTAATTTAGAATTTTCTAATTAGCGATATTGTAAATATCTGCATTGTAAATATCTATATTAAATAGAAAAGAACACAACATTGAAGTCTTAGGAAACATGAACAACTCTCAAATTTTCCAAAATAGAAACCAATTATAGGCATCATAAACTGTGGTTTGTCAACTGTTAGCTATCAGGTTTACCTAATTGGGGGATTGACCAATTCTTTAAGGTGTTGTTATTAGTAGTTGTAAATTTTTCTGTTCTCAGGTTCTGCTAGTTCGATCCCTTTTATATTTTTATCATTTAAATTTCAAAGAGGAATTTAAGTCATTTTTGTGTAAGGGTTAACCAGGTAACCACAAATATTTTAATTGTGATATCAGTAACCTTTTGAATGTTATTTTATAGTTGTTTTTATATTAGGGAAATTCAGAGCTGTAGGATGTAAAACTCCATGCTATTTATAGTAATCACATCATTTAGGTCACAAGCATCCGATACTCTAATAGAGAATTATGGTATTCTGTTTAATATTAGGTTGGTCTAAACCTCAATTTATATTTGACTACAGCAGGAAGATGATGATTATAATAGTATAATTGTCTCTAGTTCTTTTTGAATAACAAAAGTTCATGTCTGTAATAATTTTATAGTTGAATATAAACAAGGTTTTGTTTAGATTTGCTAGTTTTTGTGCAGTAAGAACAGACATTGTTTTTGTCAGGAACAAATTGGCAAGTCGGAAGAGGGAAGTAAGATTAATGTATTGTGAATATTTATGTTTTCCCATTCAGCTATTCATACTCTTATGTTTCTTCCTGGCAAAAATTGCTTTTTTTGCACACTGTATGACATTGTCCGCCTAAATTAGTACAATTAGGAGCAGACTAGATTAATGAATTATCAAAATACTATTCTAAATGTTAATTTTTTTCCATTTAGCTTTACATCGTGACTATTCAATTCTATAATGTTTCCCTCTGTTGACTTTGCCAAAATTTCCTTCATTACATGCTACACCAGGATGACTGGAGAGGGGATGGGGAATGGGAGTGATGAAAAAATTTCTACTTTCCCTGCCAAAGTCGCGTGAGATGTATTCTCCGCCTACCCTCTAAAATCTCAAAAGGGGAACTGAGGTGCTTGGATGGCCCTCCCCGTCAATGAAATCCTGGCTACCTGGCTATGCCATTGACCAGAAAACTTAACGTAATAATCTCTTTCTGAGTCATTTAATTCATTAATTTATAAACTGTCATTTTGAAAAAATGTTTTAGGCGTCTGCCACTATGGCATTTATTGTCAGATTATGTATTTTGACTTCTGAATATTTATTTTGCTACCTCTAGAATAAGAACTACTGCTAGTTTGAAATAGACATCTGTCATTATAGTAGATGAAATTTTGTTTATAATACTAATTTTAAACCAGTTACTTTATAAACTAAAATATGTTAAATTCATTTTCTTTCAGATTTATTTATATAATTATACTACAAAATAAATTTGAAAGGGAAGCCAATGTTGACACTTGAAATTACGATTCAAATTTTCCTGGGGAAGCCTTCTCTTTATTTCTAAGAACTAGACCTGAGTTTATTGTTCAGTTTTATGTTTTCCCATTGACCTTTGACCTGCAACCAGTGTAAACTGGTTTGAAAAATCAGAAAGTATTGTCTAGACCTATGCCAGTATCGAACCAAGGCCCCAAAGTTCTGGAGTCCATATCTGACATGAGATCTTATTCAGTTTGATTCTGGCACAGGTCTCTACCATTACTGATTCTCTACCATTATTAAGAACTCCAGATTTCCATGGAGACAGTGGCTCCAAATTTCTGACAAGGAAACATTTAGTAGTAAAGAAATGGTATGTTTTGATTATTGATGAATGAATTGATCCGATGTTCAAGTTTAATTAGTACAAGTTATTAATTAATATTAGTAATGAATAATTAAGATATTTGATTGTAAGATGACATATTAATTGATAAAGCTAGAACATTGACCTCTGTTTGTTATGTCATGACGAGCGCAGTACCACCGTCTGTGACAAAGTAATTGAAACTTGGTGTGTATTTAATTATAATGTTAAAGGTGATAATGGAAGGAAATAAGTCACAGACTTGTAGTGAAGAAAGGACGTTGACATTTGCATCCATTGACTTGTCTCAATACACTAAAAGGAATAATCTAGAGCAGAAATGCTATTTTTTCTTTGTACAATGTCTGAATACAATTGAAAGGCCATCGTTTTGCCATTTTTAGGGGATGATTTGTGTCTTTAATATATGTAAACAGTCTTCAGAAGTACTAGAAATGTTCGAAAATCACTTCAAGATTCCTTCTAAAATACCTCAAACTAGAAATTTCACTTTCTATTTCTATATATGGTGCAATTACGAGAAAAAACAAGTCGTCATTTTAACTTTCAAATGCAGATAATTCTAGACATACATGGATTTGAAGGCACCTAAAACACAGTTTTGGAAATTTGAAATGAGAAATATTTATCTGAAATACATTTTAGCAGAATGAGAATATAGCTCATATCAGTTAAAATTGTTATTTTCAATAAATAAATGTTAAGGTTACTTCCTCTGACTTGAAATCAGTAATCAGCTCAACAGGTTCATTAAACATCCTAAGCTGACCATAATGATGGATCTAAAGCTGACAATCCGGATTAACTCAAGATTAATTTCCTATAAGAGTACTGATTTAGCCTTTAATTTTTACTTTTATTTTGATCAGTGCCTTTTTTCAGGAAGACCTTGATTGAGGCTGGCCACGCTGCCAACACCCCACTTTCAATTTCTTATTATTGTACAAAGGGAAAGAAGTGCCTTCAAGCCATCTTTTTTTTAGAAGAAAACTATCAGCAGAATTCCAATGAGTGACAAACTAAGAAAGTCAAAAATTCTTTTTTTTTGTTTATCCAGACTGTACATACATGGACATTTATGGTTAAAACTCTTAATTATATGCAACAAGATATGATTAAGAATACATGATAATTCATGAATTATGTGTTAATATTTTCTCTGATCTCCCATTGAAAAAAGATGAAACGAAATGATCAGTATTTTACTCAATGATTAAATGAAATATTGATAATGACAAGACCTAAGACATAGATAAAAATTTTCTGATCTTAAAGAGTCTCCCATAGAAAAAAGATGAAAGAAAAAGATTTTATCTTATGGATAAGACATAAATAAATGATCGTAATAGTTTCCTCGGATTCGGAAAGTCTCCTAAGACATAGATAAAAATTTTCTGATCTTAAAGTGTCTCCCATAGAAAAAACATGAAACAAAAAGATCAGAATTTTACTCAGATAGCGATTAAATAAAATAGTGATAATGATGGATAAGGCATAGATAATTGAAGTAATTAAAGAAAGAATGTGAAGATTGTTCAATACTGTGATATATCAGAGTAAGAGAGATTTCTGACAGGTAATTTATAATACATCATGAAATAACATTACAAATATTCATTAACTAAACAGCTATATTTTTAAGGGCTTAGTCATCATTCAATTTATAATCATGTTTTTTAAAAAGTTGTGGTTGAGATCATTAATAAAAATTAATTTAAAAACTATATTTTAATTGCAATTATTACTGGTTGTCATAAATAATAGATCTGATGAAAATTAGGTTTCCAATCATTCCCTAGACTGGACTTTTATAATAATAATAGACAGATGTTGGTAAGGCTAGATTCCCATTCTAGATGATCATGGGTTGCAGTCTGCATTCTATAACAGAATTTTTTCCGCCTAAAAGATGGATTTTTTTTCTGGACAATTCTTGTCACCCCCTTCCAATATATTTGTGTTTTCTTTCTAAGACAGTTCTTCAAAATGTTCCCCTTATTCCAGTTGTCACTGTATCCAAATAAAACTGTTTTGACTTGGCTTTAGGGCTGGTCAATCGAGCAAAAGGGAAGTTGGCATTTTATACAGGAAGTCGGCATATCTACAAAGAATTGGCACATTCTTATGTATTGGTAGGTGATACAAACCAAGGGACAATATCTTTGGCAAAGCTTATATTCAACTATTTATGGGGTCAATTTGACAAGCAGGTAGTTGACACATATAAATGTATAGGTATAGGCACAATCAGTGAAAGCAATATGTTAAGCAGAGAAGTTGGCACATTAAAGGGACAGATGGCCATTCTTGATTAAAATTTCTAGTTTGAGGTATTTTTGCAGAAATTATGCAATTTTCAAACATGTCTAATACTTCTGAAGACTATTTACATATTTTCAAGGCTCAAATCAAATCCCCAAAATGATGCACATGTCCCTTTAATATGAATGTATATATGACCAAACAATGTGGGTAATACCTGGGTTTAAACTGGAGTAATATGTAAATGTTTAAGGGTCAACAGGGAGCTGGCCCAAACACTCTTGGTAATATCTGTTCATAAACCATACTAATATGTAATTGATTAAGAGGTCAAGTTGACAAACAAGGAACTGGCAGACACAAAGCACTGTGCAAGTAAACAATGGCTTCAGTGTTCAATATACAATGTTGTTATACTAATAATAATATATAGGCTTTTAATGATTTATTTCATAGTGATAAGAAATATAACCATTTTTATCACCAATTATACATATAAAAATCAATAGTTTATTATATAATAGGTGTTACCTGGATGTTCAAGTCTTGAAATAATACAGTATTTATATCATTCTGATTTCAATGGCGAATGAGTCAGACGGCTCTTGCTAAAGTGAGCGACAGGCCCGCAGCTAGCCCTGGGTCTCAGAGGGGCCATATTTTTTTAAGGGGAGGTAAAGGGGGGACCTTTGACCTATGCATGTGATATCATCACTGTTCAGGACAAACATTGAATTGGGTTCATCAAGAACCAAATTTTTAGACATTAATTTTTAAGAATTTTCGACATGACAAAAGCCAAATTGGTCATAACTTTTGGTATCTATACAAAGCTGAACCATTATTGAGTCCATTAAGTCATTATAAGACATTCTACATTGTGGCTGTGCTATGGTGTGGTATGCTTTTCACTTAATTGCTGTTACAATATGATTTACCTCCCCTACCCGTGGGATCTACTAGTTGTTATTATAGTAGGGTGGGTAGAGTATATACAAGGAAGTTATAATATATACAAATATACAGGATATGATACAGACAAATAAAATAATACTGTTTATAATTATAATACCAGCGTATTGTTTACATTTCAATATTTATTTGTTTACTCTAGAGTATAAACTGAACATTATGTGTCAAGATTTAAAGCAGAATTGTCTGCATGTTATATAACTGAATTAATTGTTTCTCACGTTAGTTGAATATACTGTTAATAATAGGTTCAGAGCATCAAAACACAAATGTGGCTGCTATGTCACAGTATTTAATAGACAAAACAAAGTTGTTTTATTGTTTACCCATCAACTCTGGCCCAGATCATCAGACATGATATTCTGGTTAAGGCCAGACATCAAATTTCATGGAAATTAGTTATGACCTTTGGAATTTATATAAATTTTAATGAACATCAGCAAATACCATTGATACTCTGTACAAGCTGTATATTTGTACAATATCAAACAGTTCTTGAGTTTTCACCAAAACATATCAAAATCAAATTCAATGCCTTTAACAATAATAGTATGATTTTAATGGGTGTATGTTACCTTGCCAGGCAAGCAGCTATTCAATGGGGATTGATTAACCTTGAAAACCAGGAAAGAACCAGCGTTTGGAGACTCATTTTTTAAGTTCCTAAAGTTCAGAGATCATGTCTCTATTAAATGCACTTGAATTTGAATTTTTGTATTTTTAATTAAAAACGTTGATATATTTTCAGTCTGTGAAGCCAAGAACTGGGATATTTTGTTTTCTGATAAATGAAGCTCGTGAAACAACACCACTAGAGATGCCTGATCATGAAAATAGTTTTGTTTTGAAGGTAAAAAGGATTTTTTAAATATGTAAAAGGTGACCAAAGATGATGCAAGACACAAACTATCCAGATGAATTTGAAGCATTTGACTTTTCTTTAGATACTTATTTCCATTTGGGAAGCATTTATTTTAGAGAAAAATACTACCAATTTTCTACCAGCTGTTTCTTGGCTAAATCTCTAGGCATTGATCTTTACCTGATAGTGCTTACCTATTTACATCTGGGTCTACAGGAATAATGAGGAAAGATGATTCGTTCAAGGTAACAGACTTTCACTTTGGGGCAGAGATTAGAACCCATAACCACCATTAGTTAGGCGTAACCAAATAATGTCATGTAAAGTTGACATTGCTCTGACTGCTGATTTCAATAATGGATAATAATGGATAATAATGTGCTATCAGTTTTCACTGCCACTCTATGTTCTAATTGCAGGGTGAAGGAACCATAGAACATGTTATTGAAGCTAGTTCAGCACAAGATCGTAGAAATTGGTTACAGGAACTCAGAGAATGTATGTTAAATCCTGATATAGAGGAGGAAATAACACCCATGTAAGTTTATATATAGGATATATATATTTTAACCCATATAGGTTATATATTGTCACCCATGTAGGTTATATATTGTCACCCATATAGGTTATATATTTTAACCCATATAGGTCATATATTGTCACCCTTATAGGTTATATATTTTAACCCATGTAGGTCATATATTGTCACCCATATAGGTTATATATTGTTACCCATATAGGTTAGATATTGTCACCCATATAGGTTATATATTTTAACCCATGTAGGTTATATATTGTCACCCATATTGGTTATATATTGTCACCCATATAGGTTATATATTGTCACTCATGTAGGTTATATATAGTCACCATATAGGTTATATATTGTCACCCATATAGGTTATATATTATCACCCATATAGGTTATATATTATCACCCATGTAGGTTATATATTGTCACCCATGTAGGTTATATATTGTCACCCATGTAGGTTATATATTGTCACCCATATAGGTTATATATTGTCACCCATGTAGGTTATATATTGTCACCCATGTAGGTTTTATATTGTCACCAATATTAGTTTTATATTGTCACCAATATTAGTTTTATATTGTCACCCATATAGGTTTTATATTGTCACCCATATAGGTTTTATATTGTCTGCCATATAGGTTTTATGTAGACATGACTCACACATTTAAACTTTATATTGTGACCCATAAAGACCATATTAGGCTTTATATGAACACCCATGAATGCCTTATATATATATATATATATAGTCACCCATATAGGTCTTTTAAAATCACAAATATAGGCCTTATATAATTACCATTGTAAGTTTTGCTGTGGAGAGCTATTTTTTATTTAGATATATTTTTTGCAAAGTAAAGCCAAATTAACAATTAAATGCCTGAACCCCTATAATGTATATGAATATTTGATTGCATCCTTGTGTGGGTCTACTTCTTAGTTTAAATGAGAGGACAAAATCAAATTACAGGTCATATTTCAATATTTATTTGTTGATGGGACATATTATGAATATCTTGGTAACTTATATAACAGTATACTAATTTACTTGTATAAGTTGTTAACATATGACAAACTTTAGTCATACAGGAAATATTCAAGTTTAGTTGTCAATATCCTTATAAGAGAGAAGGACTACAGAAAATGCACTTACATTTCCATGGTAACAATGACCTTGTATTTTAATAATTGTATATCACATGTTAATAGGTGATGAAAACATTGTAATCAACAATTCCAATGACGCACGTTTCATGTTTATATACTATCCCTTAATGTATGTGTGTGTTATATTTTGGAGAAAAAGTAAAAATGTTGAGACAGAAGGTTAGAAAGATCCAAAATCGATTTTTACTTTTTTTCAGACGTCCAAGATTACCAACAGCTCCCTCTGGTTCCATTGAAAGAAAAGGTAGGTTAAAAATAATTCTTTTTGCTTCTCAAAGTCCCTTCCAGAGACAATTTATTGTGGTTTTTGACACGTCAGTAGACTAATCTGGTGGTAGTCGTAACTGTCTTTAGCTCATTTTTCAACCTGATACTTAGATTTTAGCTCCTTTGTTGTTTTAGATACTGTGTAACTAGTGAGACACAACATAGGACGTAAAACTCCATTCATTTCATTTAATTTGAAAAACACCCTAGAAGGCTCAATTCTTAATGGATTTTGATGTAACTTGATAATATTATCCAGTATCACCTCAAAAAGTTCAAAAACGTTTTTATTCTATTTTTCAGTAGAGTCCCAACAAGTTGAAACACCTCAGAGAAGCACGTCTCAGGGTAGTTTAGGAAATGGTGCTACACCTAACGTCCCACCCCGTACAACTAACCAGAGACCATGGAGCACCCCCCAGCATACTCCTCAATCCAGTTGTTCTCCCAGTACCACAGATTTACATAACGACTCCACAAGACCTGACACAGGTGGGTATTGTAGCCTCCTGCTGAGTGAATGTCAAGCCCTAAATTCAATTGTTTTAAAGGAATTCTAAGCCTTGGAAAAACCCTAAAATTTGAATTTTCAAACTTTACCAATAAGAGTATATATTTATTAAGGGGACTTGCCTGGTTTTGTGACTATACATCAGATTCCGTCACAATACAAGGTTGATCATTAGAAGTTAATACAGATATTTTAGTGGTTGAATGAAGTCTTAAATACATTCTACTCAAATACAATAGTTAGTTTTATAATGAATATTTACAGATCATCGTGAGACTATAGTAGATGGAAATATAGACCAACTTTTAGGTGAATACCCCTGGTTTCACGGCACATTATCACGAGCTGAGGCTGCACATTTAGTTCTTCAAAACGGACCCAATGGTCATGGTGTATTTTTAGTTAGAAATAGTGAAACTCGCACAGGAGAATATGTGTTAACTTTTAACTTTCAAGGTCGTGCAAAGGTATGTTCAACTTATTCTTATGATTGTATGGTTCTGGGCTCCCTGCAACAAAAATCTTACGGTCAATTTTTTGTTGTTAGTGTGCTATTTCTCATTGTAAATTTTACACTTCAGACATATTATTTTCGTATTAAAACTGCAATGTCTAATGGTGATTGTAGTGATTGCGATATGATATTCATATCCTAACGTTTAGCACATTTATCAGTGGTTCTCAGTCAATCGTCTACAACAAAGGTTCATATAAGCTGAACAGTAAAAGGTTTATATTGGCACGTTCAGACCACCTGATGACTGATATATCACATAAAATTTTTTCAAATGTTCTGTGATTCACAGCCTTGTCTAGAAGTATCAAATTTCAAAATGTTCTTTGTTTTTTTCAGCATCTACGAATGACAATAAATAATGATGGACAATGTCGTGTGCAACATTTGTGGTTTCAGACAATATTTGATATGTTGGAACATTTCCGTACGCATCCAATTCCACTAGAATCGGGCGGGGCATCAGATGTCACATTAACAGACTATATAGTAGGTATAGACAGTCCCCGTACACCTACACCACTACCACGGGGATCTCCGCGCTCCAATAATCCTGCAAGTCATACAGTATCACATCATACACATGCAGGACATTTGGACAACAATAATCGTGATGCAGTTGTGATAAGTGGTTCAGTTCGATCACGAACATCCTCTATTGAAAATGTGGTACGTGAACAGACTCATGGTGGTTCCCAGCAACAATTGGTTCATGGAAGGGCTGTTGAGAACCATTACTCTTTTGTATGACACTCTATGTTGAAATTGTTATAGCGAGATTAAGTTTGTTGTTTTGAGATCAGTGAAAATCATCTTTTAAAGGGATGCGGCTGTCAAGATATTATTTGTCAGAAAAATAATCATAAGGATGTTCCCATTTAAAGTTTACATGTATTATTATTTAAGTAAGCTTATATATTCCACAGCCTGAATTCATGCACTGAATTATTTATTAATGACATCACAAATCCCAGCTTTACAAGAATTCCAATAATCTTATTTTAGTCCAATACTTTAAGTTTTGACTGATAATAATGGAAGATATGTTATCACCTTCATAAGGACTAAACTGTCATTTGAGCACAAAGTGTGTGTACAAATTTAACTCTATTGATTAAAAGTATTTGATCATAAGCCAAAATGTGTATTGTGATTTGTAACATTTTGGTGCCATGTTTTAAGTTAATGCTATACGCACTTCCTTTCATTTAATCTGTTGTTCGCTTGAAACTAAAATAGATCCGATCCATTGATTTTTTTCTTTATTTTATTATTTGTCCCTCAAAACATAATTTATTTGAGCAAAATTGAAAATATTAGTAAAGTCTTGGTAACTAGAGATATTTTGTGAAGTAACGCACAGAAAATGAACTTCAGTAAATAGCGGAACTATCTTTCTTAGTAATAATAAGAAGTACCAAGAAGTTATTTTGATCTATTCAGTGAACAATTTGACTATTTCATATTTGATATTCTGATTTTCAGCTTTGATAATTACTGAATTTTTTGATAAGAGTCGTAGTCTTACTGGATTGATAGAGCTCAATTCATCTATTTGTTATTCATTATATTAGATCATCAATATTTGAATTTCTATCATTTTAAATGTGAAATTATTATAAGAATACACTTAATATATTTTATCATGATTTTTAATTTTCCTTGTTTTAAACCAAAGCTTTGTTATGATTTATTAATTGTATTATAACACTAATTATGCATTGTGTATATATTTTGTTTGTATATTAACTTTAATTATTGTATATTACGCATTACTCCACTTTTATTTGATATGAGCTCATTGTATGCTAGGACTTGAGTTTCTCATATTAAAATCTGGTTTGTTGAGTTTTTATATAAAAAGTTTGTTACTCGGTAGCTTATTTAAATTAACTTCTAGAAATCTGATTGGTCAATATTTTCAGTGTAATAATGTCAACCAATCAGAGTTCTTAGTTTTGTAAGTTTATTATTATTTTCAAGTAACCTCAAATCCTCAGAACCTGTTTTGAAATGTAAATGGACCACTCTGTTTTAAAGATTTGAAATTATCATAAGATTACTTGTGGTAACGAGTGTTTTGTTGGAAAATTATTTCCAAAGTGGGCAATCGAAACTAAAGCATATATATAGTCAAAGTTCCTAGCACTAAGAAAATACCACTGTCCCATAAACTCAAGAACTGTATTATATTCTCTATACTTGAGCTCAATGTTATTACCAAGCCAAATCTTACCATTTTTTATACGCAATTGTAACTACTCATTTGTAAGATAAGCACAATTTTAAAGCTATCATGAACTTGTTAATCCTTCATAATTGCAATACAACATGTTAAAGCTAACCTGAAATCATATTTTAGTATTGTAACTTTTTATGATCATAATAGGATAAGTAACAAAATTTCACCTTTTCTGTTGATAACAACACCATTAATAGAACAGCATAGTTTGGAACAGCATGATTAGGAAATGGTTAATGTTTTATCATAAAATATATCTTGTTATTTTTAATTAAGAAAATTAAAAATAAAGAATTTGATGTGATAGAATTAGACTTAGTTTAAAAGGTAACTGGAAACATTTCACCTTTTTTCTAATAAATAAATTCAGATGAACGATAATTACTGAATGTACCTTTAAATTCAATTTCTCAGCCTCGTTTGTTATTATTTATTCAAATGATTGTTATACTGTTTGATCCACAGGAAATATTTATTATAGACTATCAAATATTGTGTCATTGTGAATCTATAGTAGGGAAGTGGGCCATTATTACATTTACTTAGTTACTTCAAGTCATTAAGTCTTATTTTAAATTATTTTGTATAACATTTTAGTAACTTTTAGTCAAAATTGCTAGTTGCTTCGTCAAATTTTCAAAATATGCTTTTATTATTTCCTATTTAAGTTTTTGAATTAGATTTTTTAATAAATGAAAATTTAGTATGGCTTCAAACTTGGAGTCGAAAGAAATTCTCATTTTATATACCAGATATTCTCATTCTATGTATGTGAGATTCTCATTTTATATATTTGAGATTCTCATTTTATATATTTGAGATTCTCATTCTATATATATGAGATTCTTATTCTATTTATCTATAACATCCTTAATCTATATCTTTTACATTATCACTCACAATCTATAAATTAGTTATTTACTTTGTGCTTTTTTATATTCTTCTGATCTCATATTCTACTGGTTGTTAACCAAACCTACACCAATCAATGCAGTTTAACATTTAAGGGGGTGCATCCACTTGTCTTAAGGCAACATTATGAATGGTTGTAGCCAAAATATATTAAAAAGGGTAGCCCTAGAGTTATTTAAAAACTCATAAAGCTAATTTTGTATGGCCTCTCCTTTTCTAAACATTAAGCATTCCCTGTCTCCTTATAGCAATACCTCTTGTTTATACTATAAGATTAAACAAGTGTTTTCAATTTCTGGAAACCTGTTGGAAAACATAACAATGTGTAAGTTTTCATTGTACAAAATAATGCAAATTGTAAATTTGATTGGTCAGCAATGTTGTAAATCTCAGTGTCCCATGACAATTAAGTGGATGTGTCCCTTTAACATATATTGATGTATTAATGTTGCTAAAAGCTAATTATATTGATCATTTATAAGTTATAATTAAAATTTGTGTATATTTATGTTGTGTAGTATTTTAAGAGTAAAACCTGGTAGTACCGATGGTTGCATCACCAGTGGTTTGTTGTGAGAAACACTTGATGATGTGATGTAAAGCTTTGCAGACTGAATTTTCTGGAGCTTTGATATTTTTAAGACCAATTACTGTATCCTACAATGGATCCAGGATCAGTACTGTATCTTATATGAGGTAGATTGTTTTATCAGATTTAAAGGTTGGGACAGTTCAATTCAGATCATTTGTGCCATAACAGCTTTTACATTGGTATGTATGCCAATGAAGGTCATACAGTTCAATTTCTGAATACACTCTCACTGTCTTATGATTGCGGCAATTTTAAACTTTATACTTCATAGTATAATTTCACCATGCAGCAATGTGGGCATTTATCACCATGTCTTGCAAAGTATCTCATAAATCAATTTCAAGTTTATCATTTTTAAGTAATTCTAAATTTTTCTAATTCTTAATGTTTTTAGCAAGTTTTTAAAATATAAATGTTACCTCGATATATCAAATATATTTCATGAGCACAAGTAATCTGTTTTGATTGTCTTAAAACAGAATGATAAAGTGAAATATCTTAATGTCAGGACAAGTGAATCTATCATATAAAAGTATAATATGTCAAGTTCAGCAGGGTTCAACTCAAAAAAGTTTTAAATTTCATGAAATTTCATCAGGAATAGAATAAAAATAGAAACAGTTACTGGAAAATTAATAAATGCAGAAACTGCAAATAAAAATATTGGTTTTGCTAAGCTCTGGCCATAAATAAATTCATATTTAAAATGTCATTAAATTCAATAAGCTACTGATATGCATAGTCTATGGACAGAATGCCAAGTACACAAAGATTCCAGCAACCTGGACTTCGCAAGTGATATCCAGAGCAGTAGTAGTGAGGATAAAATTGTCTTGGAAGATATTAAGGATCTTGGACACAAATCAATTTTGATGCTTACCAGTTCAACAAATACACCATATTACATACTCTTTATTTTGTGTCTCAAACGGCTGTCTGCGGATGACAGTTTTGAACTATTCCTGAGAGGATAGTCAACTGTTTAAATTATGATCATCTGCTTTATGAACAATTTTGATATTTCCTTTTGTTCTATTGGCAACATATGGACATTAAGCATTCTAATATGTGGTTTATATGAGTTCTGGGTGCTATATTTAATTTCTTTTTATGATCAGTGAAAAGAATTATAGATTTTCGTTAAAAAAATATTTTATTATATAATAATATAAAACAAATTTGATCAGATCTCGCAGCAATTATATAACAATCTCTAGTAGAAAATATTCTCTTATAAAAATCTAAGACTGAGCATTTACAATTTTGACCATCTAATATCAAACATGACAAGATGACAACCAATTGCTTTGGATGCAAACATTCTGAAGGCTTTAGACATTCAAATACAGCCAATCAGAGCACTTGAGAGTACAAACTGGTTAGGATTTTCTCTACTATGTTGGTTAATGTTCAATAGTCAACAATTGTAAATGTTCTTGGTTAATAAAACTGTACAATATATGAATACTATGGCTATAAACAATTATATATATTTTAAAGATGATATAAAGTGGAATAACTCCTTTTATTTACAAGTAATTGAGCTTACTGTGTTACCTCCCTTGGGATTGTAGTTATAATTACATATTTTAAATTGTGAGATTCATAAAAATTTAATTGAAAATGAAAGAATGGAACAATCTTATCATAATGAGTCTTTAAAACGAAAAAATACAGCATATTTTATAGTTGATTCAGACTTCAGAAAGAGACAGAATAAGTCATGTAAAAAGAAAATTAACAAACTGTAGAAAGGATTGAACTAAGATAAGATACTTAAAGTTGCAATTTTGTAATAAAGATATAGGCCTACATGAAAACAACTCCTTTCATAATGCTTGAAAAACCTCGATTGATGATCCTTTCAGAGTTTCTTTCATTTGGTAGCTAGAATGGAATTCTTTATGTACATCTGTAAAAAGATAAACATAGAATTTTGACAGTCCAGAATTCCCAATTCACAGTAGGCCTACAGAATATACGTGGCCTGGCTTTTTTCGACTGACAAATTAAAAGTTATCTCCCTTGTTAACCTTAATTGCTTGCTCTTCATTTGAGAGGTGTAGCCACGAACCTAGCCTTGTCTAAGGTCTGTCATTACTCCATAAACTTTTCAAAAATGCTCTCCACTTACCTATTAACGAATTATTTAAAACTGGGTATCGGAACCATGTTTACTGGCAGGTGCTGGAAAATCAGGATCAAAACTTGGATTTTCGTAAATATCTTGATATAACATTTCTTGTCCTGTAATGAAAAACATGCAAGCCAGATGTAATAAGGATAAATATAGCCTTATTGTGCCGTTTAGCAATGAAAGCAAATATATTGAGCGCAAAGAGTAACTTTAACATAAAATAGAATAACCAACCAATCCTGATGAATATAGCAATGTTGTGAGCTAAAGACTTGACCTGAGTTTAGAAATGTCTGTTTACAGCCAATGTTAGAAACATCAGGTCTTTGACGATAACAAGAGACTACCTACCTCCATTTAATTCACTCTTTTCATCTCTGTATGAGCACAAAATTATCATCTTGCGTAATGGTATACATATTAGTAACGCTGTAGCATTTACAAAATTACCAATCGTCACAGCTGCGTCTCGGTATGTCGGTCCAGCATTGGTGACCACAATCATCCACACGAACATACAACCAGCAGTACAGACAGCACTAATGCATATCCAGCGAGATTCATAGTTGTTCCTGTAACTTTCCCACGATAATCCCGAGAAAATTGCTGTTAGAAGTACCAGGAACATAATGAAGATCATGGACAACACGAGTCCAACGTCGTACTCGCTCGGGGGATCGCACCACCAATAATCGTGAACATCACTGTTATATAATTTGGAAGCTGTAGGAGTTACCAATATCAACCACTCAATGGGTATAATTGCTTGAATCAAAATAATGGCTATTGCCATGAGTAAAAAGGCAAAGGAACTTGTGAGTCCGTGATACTGTTCAGGAGCATAATCACTATCTTTACGGAACCAGTTATCTACTGCTTTAACTAACAACGGTCCCAATACGATCGCGTACACTATACCCATGAGTAAACGCCGAGTCGTGCAAGTTTCTAATGATGCTGGGAAGAAAAATGCGAAGTTCAGAACGTAAATTAAGATAATGCCAACAATAGCCAAATAACCAAGAATAGAAGTTCCTCCACGATTTGGATAAGCAATTATAAGATAAACAAAAACGATGACGGATACTAAAATTCCAAGACTGCTAAATACAGCAACAACTATTGCCCACAGTGGCCATTCGTACAATTTAACCCCATTGCTGTAATAGTACCAGTTTCTTGGTTCTGTTGGAGTTTCAACTCCCCCTGTTTGTTCAGATGATGTAGGTGACGACGCAGCTACTGGTTTGACTGGACATCTACAACCTTCTGTTTCTACACCATCTTCATCTTTTGGGCAGGAGGAAACCCAACCACCTAGTTTATCGGCGTCAGAATCTTGGCCACTGTTATAATCTTCAAACTACAAAGAAGAGATTAGACTCCAAATAACATTAGTAACAAATTCACTTATGATCTAATCTAAACTTCATATTAAAAGACATTCTACCACACGATGTCTTCAATCCTGCAGGTCTACTTAACATTTAAACTTTCAGCTCAGAATACAGCTTAGTCCTTTCGCATTTTCAATGCTTGTTAGACATTAATGAAGTAGCAGTGTGTAAAAATTTTCAAGGTACCGTATATTATTAAATAAATGTATTTATAGCACAAGCTTAATGAGTTGAAGAGTTGAACGTAATGCTAATGCTTAGAAAATTGGTTTGTATTTTTTGAATTCATAATATTTCTAAAACAAGGATTACACCCTCTACTGACATTATTTGAACAAGAAAATTGACTTCACAGTAATTACTTAAAAAACCTACATTTACTCAAAGAAAAGGTTGAAAAGTTGTTACTTGTTACTTACTTTTCTTACAATATACCCAGTACTCCAAAACTGCTGTTTGTTGAAGCTGAGTTCATACTTGTCGTCTGGATTTAATGTCATCAATTTGTCTAAGTCCGTCTTATAGCTAAGTATTTGGGTTCGTATCAATTCCCTTGCATTTGGAATATTATTAATACAATCGGCAAGGAGTTGACCTGCTCCGCAGTTGTCATCCATGAATTTGTCGACGCCTTCGGCCATAGCGTAGGTACCAGCGATTGTGTTGAGGATGTATTCATTGTTCATTTTAGGTTCGTCTAGCGTTTCCTTCTTATTACAAAAGTTTACAAAATTCAAATTGGGACTAATAGCATCTACTAGCTTACATTGGTGAGTCTGTTGATAAAACTCTTCGAACCACTCTCTTGGAATGTTCTTGTTATTCCTGGTATCTGCTGATTCTTCGTACGACAAGGTTTTCATATACTCCCTAAAAGACTCGACAGCACTGGATTTGCGATAAATAATTAAACCTTTAAATGTGTAACCGGTTGGAAGATTTAGCTTCATTTTGAGTTCGTTCATATCACTAGCCCATACATTTGTGAATACCCAGAAATACTCTTTCAAATAACCCAAATTATTAGCAGCCATTAACAATGTTCTTGTGTCCTCTAATGTAGTGAACAGAACGATAACTCTTGCGCTGTTTGTGTCAAACTGATCTCTAAGAGCATTCAGGGCTGTGTCATCATCCATTTGTTTGGTAGCCATAACGGGATTTCCCATACAAACATCATTAGGCGTTACCAGTTCACTAAAAGTTTTGTAAGCATCATTCTCGTTGGAATCAAATGAGACAAAGGCAGTGATGTAGGTCCATTTGTTTTCTTTGAATAAATCGCTGATTTTCTTGAGAAGTTCGCTTCGTGGTTGAATGGTTCTCGCCAAATAATTGTATCTCTTTAGATCATTGAATCTTACAGCGGTTGCACTAGGACTAACATAGGTGTATTTCAAAGGCTCCAGAACTCGGGCTGCTGATTCAGTATTGTCATCATTTGCTACCAACAATCCGCCAACAGATTTAGCAAATACAGCAGGCGTAACATCGTACATTGAGTTGCAAAGTTTATTGTATGCCAGAATATTATATAAGTCTTGTTCAACACGTAGACTGTTGGAACATGTGTCCAGTACAAGTCCACGAATATTATTATTCGATCCACTCAATAAATTATCCATGGTGTACAAGAAGGCAAGATACTCCTGAAAGCCTCCGTTGATGTCGAGTCCTCCACACCGGAATTCATCCAAACCCATCTTATGGATATCGAACACAGAAATGAATGTAAGGCGCGGAGTTGGTGTTGTTTTTCCCAATACGGTGTATCTTTGTTGTCTATTTCTGACAGTTGGACACTCAGAACAGGCATCATCTCTCTCACAACTTCCGTCCCAATTTGGTTTGTATTGAGAGTCGACATCCAATGCTCCTTTATCATAACTTCCTATCTGCAACGATATACATAATGCATGTTAGACATTGTAGTTTCAGATATACCCTAAAAGCTTCACTGGAACGAATCACAAGAAAATATACATGTACATGTACATCTCAAAGCTATAAGAATAAGATATCCTGTATATAAAAGAGATTCATTAGATCCCGTCTGCTTAACCATAGGATTGGATACATTTCTGGCCCCAATTGGGCCTCTTATTGAAAGATATATGAAAAGTAGTTCAGAGTGAAAAACTTAATGCATTTTAATTGACGAGTTGATTGAAAATAGTTTCAACAGACAAAGAGTAAGAGTCGGAGTCGAGCACGCCAAGGCTCACGTAATCTTTGAAACAGCATTTTTTTTTGTTATTATTAAGTTTTCACGGTAATAAATCTAGGACGGAATCAATAAAATGAATGTAACATTACATACGTACCTTTTTATAGATATATCCACTCGTAACTGATTGAATGGTTATTGAATAGAAGTCATAACCTTTATTGCCTTCACGATTTTCAAACTTAAAGTTTGTTTTTGAAAGATCTTCAAATTCCACACTGTCCAACTTTTTCAACAAGACGTCTCTTCGGTCATTTCTGTTCTTGTAAGCTTCACAAACTGTAGTATAACCTTCCCCACAGACTTCAGTTAACGCCTTATCCAGAGCTAGAGCTGAAGAGAAGACTGCGTTGATGACGTGAAGAACTCCTGGATCTTGCCTATACTGTGTGCTCAATGGAATGCTTCTTGCAGTTTGAGCACATTCCTTCTGACGATTGACAGAGGGAACTGACAGATAGCAGTCCCAAATTTCTTCATAATATTCACTAAACCATGGATTCCCTTGTGAGTTGAGTGGAGTTTTCTTTCCAAGGTACTCATCAAAGACCTTCAAGTTAACTGTTTCTAGACCAAGGCTGACTGAACCACTGGCGTACTTCTCAGAACCAATGATGGCATCTTCACTGTTTCCCCAGGTTTCTGATCCAATAAATTTGAAAGGACTGGTGTCACCAGCAACTCGGCCTACAGCTTTCAATAAAGCATTTATATAGTTGGTACCAGCGAAGACCACAACGGTATTAGCTACTGGTTTTTGTAGCAAGGCTGTTACTACATCATTGGATATTTCATTCGACACAATGCCTTCATCAGGGTACGAAACCATCTGAGCTACGCAGATACGTTTTCGAGAAGCCGCCTCCTCGAAAGCTTTTGATCCAAGAATACCATAACTAGTATCTGTATAAAGCACCTGTACATAACGTATATTGTGCTTGTCTAGGAAATCGACCATCGCTTCAGCTTGGTTGTCGTCAGCGGGCACGGTTCTGTAGAAATATGGATATCTAAGTTGATCTTTGAGTTGAGTGGACGAAGAGGCGTAGCTGACTTGTGGTATGTTCAGATCATTCAAGATTCTGTTAACATAGATTGAGCTATCACTGCTATATGTTCCAATGTAAGCATCGATTTCTTTTGGATCTATGGTTTTTCCATTTTTGACTAAGCTAACCATACCGTTATGGATATTTGAAACCAGAAATCCGCTTCGTATGTCACTCTGACAACCATCTAGACCAATTCCACCAACTTGGACTCCCTGAAGTTTATCAGCAAAGATTCCTTGCTTATTATTTACCAATCCGAGGGCGTAGTGGAAAGCTTCCAACAGCTGGAATCCATGTAAAGTGTTCACTTTTCCACATAAGAAAGGGTTGACGGATTTCTCGTGGACATCAAACAAGCCTGAAAAGTAATTGAAAGAAATTGTGGGATGTGATAGAAGATAGAAAACACTATGAAAGTAGATCGTACGGTAATCTAGGAACATATGATTCTCAACCATTACTGGTTTAAGAAAATTTTGAGATGAATCTTGTTGCTAAATAGTAAGATATAGCTATACCTACCTCCTAATATAACGTCTCCTGGAACATAAGTAAACGTGACACCAGACTGTATGCATTCAATACACTGTTCTGTACAATCGGCCTTTACATTTCTGTATATATTCTTCAGTGAATCATCTAGTTTAATTGATGTTCCTCTGTAGGTTCCAACCTGAAATGATACGTTTCATTTATTTGACAAAACTGACTGTGTATGAAGTGGGCGCTAAATGTATGTGGTCTGCTTGAACACTCTTAAATTACCTGAATAATCTCTGTCTGTAACGAGCCGCGTTATTGACTCTAAATACTTTAGTGGATAAAACTAAACAATTTGACTATGAATTAGCTTATTTGGGAGGTTTTCGACATGTGAAGCATGATATAACAGTAAAGTATGGAGGCCTAATGTATGTTTGCATAGTTCTGTACATCTACTATACATCGTCTTAAGCCAGTTATTTGACGTATCCGATTTCGAGTTAAACATAATTATTTTTTAAAAAGGGATTTATGAAGGATATGGCCGGGACCAAGCTTGAACTTCGTGTTATGCGGAACTTGTCTTTGCCGTTGTCGACTTATCGAGTTATTACTGTATAAAATATGGATGCACGCCACAGCCTTCTGTTTTATAATAACTAACCCTTTTCACAACATGGATGATTATAGTCTAAAGCAGTCTGTGGAATTTGCGTAAGATTCTTCATTAAATAAGAAAATTAAAAATCACCTGTTCATAATTTTTTCCATTCCATCTTCGAACTACGTAGGGAATATTACCATCTTTGTCTTGGAATCTGAACTCGTGGTTAGCTGGATCTTTAAAAGTCACTCTGTTTAGATTTTGTTGAATCAAATCGTTGATGTTTCTGTGATTACTGTAAGCGCTGCACACTGAATCATAATTCTCATCACAAAGTTGTTTCAAAGTGGCATCAATAGCTGCCACAATAGAGTAAACGGAGTCCATAGTTGAAATAACATAGTTATCTTGTTTGAAAGAAGGTGCTTCAGTAATAGATTCCAAATTGCCTCGACAATTTGGACGACTAGCTTTGTAATAGCCCGGAAGGTTACATTGGTGTAAATCACTGTAATATTTTCCGAAGAAGACGTTTTCTGCGTATCCCTCTGCTGTTTTCTTTGTTAAATAATCTTGGTAGCCCTTCAAATTTGAACTAAGTACGTTAAGGCTCAGCATATTGTTTGCTGCAGTTCCAAAGCTAGTACTGAATTCTTCTGGACTGATGAATATTAACGATGATGCTGCTGGGTTCCTGCCCTTGGCATTCAACAAAGATCTAAAATCACTGGTGGAAAGATACACGACAACAACATCTGAGCTTCCATCAGCAAGGGAGGCGATGATTTTGTCATAGTCTCCATCAGTACCTATTTCAAAAGACTTTGTAACACATACTCCTTCCAACTGTCCAATGGATTTGAGAGTAGAAAGACCACTCTTACCATAAACACTATTAGAGCCTACAGCTTGCAGATAGTTGAACCCAAGAGACTTGCTGAGTCGTAAAACTGCAGTTGCTGTTGCATCATCACCTTGCACTGTTCGGAAAAAGGTACTGAACTCTTTTAAACTGGTAGCTGTAGCAGAGGGGCTGACTATGGGAACATTCAGTGGTTCAAGAAACTCTGAAGATTCTGATGAACTAAAAGAGTCATCCGTCAACCATGCTGAAATTTTCTCGGACATCAATCCTTTATACATATCGTTCTTCATCCAAGCATAATCGAAGAGGCCCGAGTAGATGCCCGATAACAGGCCTGTAGGACGTGTTGCTGTTTGGCAGTGATCTAACGCCAGTCCACCAATTGTTAAATTTCCTTTTAAACTGACTGGGGCCTTTCCGCTATTTACCTTGAATACAAGAAGAAAAATAAATGTAAGAAAACAGGAACAAGGTACCTTGTTTGGGCTTGTTTTATTAATAATTAATTAATTATATTCATTGAACATCAACGTATAATCAAGGGAAATAATTAAGTTGACCTTTGGCAAAACCTTATAAATGTAGAAGACTAAAGCAGCATAATTTTAAGATTTTTGTTGTGCTTTCTATGTGAGCATAGAGCATTAAAATATTTCCAGGAACGTCCGAGGTTGATTGATGTTAAACAAGACAAAAAACATACCTGTTCTAGAGCATATAACATCGCTGCAGTAAATTGAAATCCATTGGTCAGTCTGGCCTCACCACACTGATAAGGACTTATACCACTAGAACTGCTGACAGCAAAGAGTCCACCGATCAAGATATCGGCTGGTTGGTAAATAAATGGTTCATACTTGTAGATGTAATGACAGGCTTTACATGGTCCAGTACAAGAGGCTTTCACAGATGTTGGAGTAACAAAATTATTGGGGTTAAATCTTGTAATATGTCTTGTCTTAGTATCAAAGTCAGCAATCTGAAAATGAACAACATAAATTAACTCATTCTCAATTATCCATAGAAGTCAGCATTCATCTGCAGCAATTGGAATTGAGGTAATAGAAATCCGAAGTGCAGAATTAGAATGCGCCAGATCAATTCCATCAATGGGTTGTAATACTTAATTCCATATTACCTTTTTTTAAACGAGCTCTATCAAATTACCCCAAAACAATGCTCATTGAATACTTGTGTTCAATGTATAAGCTTAAGTCAAAGATTCAACTCACCTCTCGGTTTTGCTGGTTTAAACGGTAACTCATAAGTTTAAAATCAGTCATAACTTTGCCATCTTCTATTTGGAATGTGTTCGATGCACCATCTTGGAATTCTTCATTTTGTAATGCATCGTAGATATGTTTTGCATATTTGCTACTACGGAAAGCAGCACATACTCCGTTGTAATTCACACCACAAACTTGAATGAGAGTCCGATCTAATGCCCGAGCCATTGTGTAAACAGAGTTAATTATGAATGGGACAATAAGCTTCTGCTGGTATTCAGGTGAATTTGTTATTGAACCACCGCTACATGAATCCAGATAGTTGTTAGTATTAGAAGATCCAAGGTAACAATCCATAGTGTTTTCATACCATCTGGTGAACACAGGGTCAGAGCGAATTTGACTCAAACTATACTGGTTGAGAAATGAATCAAATTCAGAATTGCGGTTAACATCAGGTGTTATAACCAAACTACCATTGGTCTCTGGTCCATATGCTTTAGTAGCGTCTCTGTTGAAAGTCGTAGAAACACCCATCAGTACGAATTCCCCAGCTGCATTTTTTCTACGCATACTGTACAACAAAGAACGGATGTCCTCAGAGTGCCCAAGCACCATTACGACATTGGCTTGACCGGCCATTGATCTTATCCTATCAACAAGTTCATGTGATTGATCAAACTGATGCTCAGCTACGACACATATGGAGACGATAGCAGCTCTCTTTTTCAATTCTCTGACAAAGTTTGTGAAATATTCATCAGGTTTAGCAACAATCTGAACATTGCTCCATCCAAATCGTTGTAAAGAGGCGATCATTGCGTCAATAACGATATCATCAGACGGATAATATCGGGTATAGTATGGGTACATTTCTTTATTGTCCATCTCAGTGATTCCAATATCAGCAACTTGAAATAGGCTGTTGACTCGAGCTACCCTTTTAGTCACATCATATGTTGAGGTGTGAATCACTGCTTTGATTTTACTAGGATCGATTGGTTTACCTCGAGAATCGCTGTAGACTTTACGACCTCCCCATAAATTTGACACAAAGCTTTCAGCAGCAACACTGTCATAGCAAGGATCAGCCATCAGCATTCCCAGAGTTACACCGCGTAATATATTTGGGAATCTAGTTTTGACAGACTGAAGAGCATATTTCAATGCTAGTGATATCTGAGATCCATTGTCGGAGATAGCTCCACAAGTTAATGGATCTGGTCCAGGTAATCTCGAACTTGTTATCATTAATAGATCAATGTCTCCACCAGAGTAGGAGTAGGTTAGTTCCCGACTAGGTAGATAGCAGTTAGAGCAGCCTATGGCAGGACATGTTGAGGTTGGAATGGTTGTCAGTTCGTTTTGTCTTGTGGCATCAAAGAATTTAACTTTGTTAGTATCAAGTGAGATAGTAGATTTTACATAACCACCGACCTAAAAAATTAAACTTTCGTCTAATTCGATAATCTGTTTAAACATTGAACTTATATAAAAACGACCTTAAAGGCATATTTTGTGATGAAGTGTCAATTAAACCAAGTAAAACAGCTGATGACTATAGCCGAGTGATATTTGGTGTTCGGTTGATGTGGGCGCAAAATGCCTCGCATAAACATAAACCTTCATACCTATGATAGTCGAGCGTTTCTGAAACTAAGGTATGATTGGTCGAACGGATAGTGAAGGTGCTCCTTTAACATACTACGTGAATCTGAAGCTTACTAAATAAAAATAATCTACTCACGTTTTCGAATCGGAATGATCCGCTGTCACGATTGTAATTCCAATAGGTAAAATCCGAATTAACAGGATTTCCATTTACATCAAATGCAATTCTTTGACCAGTCATAGCTGTCATACCATCATCACTATCAAATGTATAATCTACAGTCTTGATGTATGTGTTAAGGAATTGTGTAGGTGTCATCCTTCTCAGGCTATCACATACTCCCGATGCTCCACCACAAAGGGCCTGATGAGCATCTTTCAGAGCCTTAGCATAAGCATACACAGCTTCGATAGTACTATCTACATAGTAATTCTGGTAGTAGGAATAGCCAGGTTTGTACCATTCACTAAACCAAGGATTCCCAACAGGATCGGTTCCACTGTTTTGTTTTGCTCCCACCAGATTCATGAAATATGTTTCGAATTCCGATATCACTGTCTTTTGACTCTTGACCACAATTGTTCCTCTTTGACTCCTACAAAACAATCCAAACAATTAAAGAATGGAAATGATTGCAAAAATCATTCTCTAAAAATTGAATTAAGATAAAGTCCACTTTTGAGTCCTGATTTGTTGCATCACCTACATATCAATAAAGAACGGGGCAGTCTAACATTCTCACTCATTCTGCTATTTATCTGCTCTTGGCCTTAACTTGAACAACTTGCCTTGCCTTGCCTCTATTGATGCAATGTATATTATTACCTTATATTGTTCGGGAAAGATGCAGTTGGACTTATATCACTAAAGACCCATTGTATTTCCGCTAATGCAGGCTGATTATTTAAAGCTTCTAAAAGTTTCAGAGATGCAGCATTTGTTCCAAAGAAAAGTGCTGCATTGGCACCATATTGGTTTAAATTAGCAATCAAATCGGAATAATCTAGAACTGAACCAGTGGAAGGTAGTTCCAATGCATGGGCAACACAAATATCTGCGAGATAGGCAGCATTAAGGACTTCTTCCTTTCCAGATCTACCGTAACTCGTATCAGTGTGGACCAGTAGAACCTTTTGCCACTTCAACTGCGTTCTGAAAAGCTTGACCATTGCCTGCAGATAAAGAAACATGCTCTAGCATTTGTCATATTTGACAATAGACAACTCTGAAGTTAAAGCAATAAAGATTGATTTATAGAAGGCTTAAGAAAATATATAAGATCCTGTGGTCGAGACAGAAATAAGACTGAATGACAGCAGCCAAATTTTCTTTAAAAAAAATTGACTAATTTTGTTTTGATTAAAACATGAAAGCTTGAATTTCTTAATCCAAATAATCCCAGAACTAAACGTTTCACTTACAGTGGCTTGAACATTAGTAGAAGGTGTTGTCCTTAAAAATGATGGATACATATTTTTATTGTTCAAGGCTGATGATGCAGCTCTCTGAGATATAACTGCTGCACTGAACTTCCCTGCAAACCGACTAATAGCGATGGAGGCATCACTCGTAAGGGCACCAAGTAAACCTAAAGGTAAAGATTAAGTTTTATAATTCTGGGATGGTAGGTAGATATTTTTATCTTAAATTCTGAACTATATTGCACGAACTTTGCTGTAAGACATAGCATGAAAGGACATTAACAAGTTTTCCCTAGCAGAAACTATTGATGTAACTGGTCTACAGAGAGTGACAACAATACACGCCTATCAGAGATTACACACACCGGGTATTGTCATGATTTTCATTCTGTATTCACTCTTTTAGACCTATATTATGGAATATCATTTCAATGATCTTACCCAGATTTAATGGAGTTTGTTTGGAGCAGTAGGTCGGCTCGGTGATGTATTGTGGGAAGGAATCTGTAGCAGCTTTCAGTGCAATTTCGGGAGTCATACAATCATCATACGCTCGCATCCCTGAAACATATCAAAACGTAATAGGATTAATAAATGAGTTACCTCGCAGCCTATGTGTTTTGGCTGTAGAATTCGTACACGGTGGGTGTACGATGCTTATTTGACCATACTCTGCTCATCTAAGGAAATCTACACATGTTTCGTTCATTAAACTGGTGCTGGTAAAACGAAATACATGTCGCTTGATTTCTATTGTGTTTTGATATTTATGAAAAAAATATTACTTCATAAAAAAAATCTCATTTTTTATTTGCAAAATATAGTCCAGTAACTATGTAAACTAATTAGTACATACCTATTCTTACACCAGGTATAAAGGGCCTAGCATTTATTTTCTGCAATGCGAATCTAGCTGCTTCAAATACCTGTATTTGATCTGAAAAAGGATAATGATTACGATATTATGGATAGATTGGAACAAAATAATGGTTGCGATATAATGGATAGACTTGAACAAGATAGGATAATGGTTGTGATATCATGGAAAGATTTGAACCCGATAAGATAATGGTTGTTATATCATGGATAGATTGGAACAATATAATAGTTGGAATATTATGGATAGACTTGAACAGGGTAAGATAATGGTCGCATATTATGGATAGATTTGAACCGGATAAGATAATGGTTGTTATATCATGGATAGATTGGAACAATATAATAGTTGGAATATTATGGATAGACTTGAACAGGGTAAGATAATGGTTGTCATATTATGGATAGATTTGAACCGGATAAGATAATGGTTGTTATATCATGGATAGGTTGTAACAATATAATATTTGTAATATTATGGATAGACTTGAACAGGATACGATAATGGTTGTGATATCATGGATAGACTTCAACAGGATAAGATAATGATAACGATATTAAGGATATATTTGAACCGGATAAGATAATGGTTGTTATATCATGGATATGTTGTAACAATATAATATTTGTAATATTATTGATAGACTTGAACAGGATACGATAACGATATCATAGATAGACTTGAAAAGTATAAGATAATGATAACGATATTAAGGATAGTTTGGAACAGGATAAGATAATGATAACGATATTAAGGATAGATTTGAACCGGATAAGATAATGGTTGTTATATTATGGATAGGTTGTAACAATATAATAGTTGTAATATTATTGATAGACTTGGACAGTATACGATAATGGTTGTGATATTATGGATAGACTTGAACAGTATAAGATAATGATAACGATATTAAGGATAGATTGGAACAGTATAAGATAATGATAACGATATTAAAACAAGATCTGACATTTAGCATAGATTGAAATATGATAATTGTTGTTATAATAAGGATAGATCGAAACAGGGTATGATAATGGTTGTGATGATAAGGATAGACAGATAGGATAGATATTGCAAAGGATAAAAAGAGACATGATGATGTGATGATGAGGATATATAAAATAAGAAAGGATAATTGTCATGATGTTAATGATAGATTTAAATATGATAATTGTTGTAATATTAAGAATAGAAAGAGACACGATAAGGATTGATGAAAAAAAACAAAAAGCAAAAGGATAATGGTTGCTATCATAAGGATAGTATCAGAAGATAAAGGATAAAGGTGGCTGTCATTGTGATGAAATTCAGAAATTATAATGATAGAGCTGGAACAATAATGTAATAAATGGATAGGTTAAGACTGGATAATGGTCGTGATAGTTGGATAGATATAGATAACTAAGGATAATGATTGTGATATTATATTGCTCTTTAACTTAGAACAGAACATCACACCATAACCCATCTTAAACCACTTCGCTCTAAATAATCTGAGCATGTAAATGCTCTACCTTAATCAACCTACCTTCAGCAACGGCACCACATCCATAACCAGAGGCTCCTCGATTTCTCATAGAAAATATACCATTTATAATAGCACTAGCTCCAGTCATCTCTACATCTACATACTTATTACTGCATGTATATTGAACCAGGTTCTGAGCCAAGGTGGCTGCCACACAGCACAATGCCAATATCAAAATTTTCTTCATCTTCGTTTTTGTCTGATAATAACAAACATACATTATCATAAACGATTTATTTAGGAATATCAAATTATATTATGGATGTCATAAATGTAAAATGCCAGGATATTTTCTTTTGAATCTATGTTTTGTAGATGGAATCTGTCCAAGTGGAGATCTAATAAAAATTGTGTGATGCAGGCATGTAGAGTATCTGTTCCTAACAGTAGGCTATCCTCTTTCCACGTTCCTATACTTATACATTATATATATATATTCGAAATATTCATGCATCTTACAACAACACCTTATTAAGTTGTATACTCTAGTATAATACAAACAGTTGTATAGAGACTGGTTATCATTTAGGGTGTGAAAAAATCAAGCATACGACACTATAATAATATATACTTTATTAGCTCTATGATTTGTTATGAGTCCTTTCGTCTTTCGTGGCCTTAATCCATATATTTTAAGGTACCATTCGAGTCATTAAGTTTAATATCTGGTATTATATATCCTCAAAGAATTGAATAGGGTGTATATTTGGTTGACCAACACCTATATTGCGGGTGTGGCGAAGGTGTAACAGCCTAAATAACAAGCAATTTAAATAGAATGTCCTTATATAATTCATTTTGAAGCAAGCATTCCATGGATAATTATATATCCTGCATTTTTGGTTATTCTGTGTTCTGAACAAGCCCCAGAGGGCACGGGGTGTTAAAATCAAATGGGTGTAGTATGTTTTGTAACCTATGGATCGAAGTATAGGTCTACCCATGATGTTGAAATTTCAAGATATTCAATCGCCTTGAATTGGAAGAAATACTCCATCAAAATTATTCAGGATTAAGTTTTCGTTAACCAGTCTGTGTTCAGTGGAATAGGTCATCGATAATTTGCATATCTTTTCAAATTTGGTAAATACCATGCCAAAACAATCCAACATTTCCTATGACATACTCAACTTCGATTTGTAAAAACATGAAAAACAAATCTTACCTGTATTATATATGCATCTATTATACAATCCTAATTATCCCCTCTGTAGGTAGAAGGGGCGAAATGTGTTCCCCTCTCCCTAAATTTTAGAATCAAGGCCTAGTCTGTAATTTTAGGCTCTGTATTTGTCGCCCATCCCCACGTTATATTCCGATCAGTTAGGGTTCGAGGAATCTATAAATAGTTGTATGTCTTTTTATTAATAACAATAGAGGGACGGCCTTAATGACAAAACTTGTTTGGCCGGTTCGGCAACTACTGTAATTCATAACATAACGGGTAGGTTATTATCGTGGAGTTTACGCCTGTCTGGTTGTAAGAAGCTATTGATATAGACTTGACATTCGAGAATAATGCGTCTATCGATACAAGGGAGAGAACCAATTTTTTTCAATTGGAACTGCACAGTCTTGCATCCTGCATCCGACTTCATTAAGACGATCAACGCAGTGTCCAACGAGAAAAAGTTTATCAGAACAGCAGAATTAGTCTATACTCATTTTCGGTTTCTCTGAATGACATACAGTACGGCTACTAGTGTCATACAGGGACTGAACCCTGGACCTTCAAGTTTGGGAAGCTGTAGAATACTTTAAGTCCACATCATCATGCTAAATAATTCTATTTCATAGGCTACCTTAGTGTGGCCCTAACAGGGAAATGTTTTAAGCATTATTCTGTTGTTGCGTTGATGCAGGAAAAGGACCGGCCAAAATGTTTCCTTCCCAAATTTTTGCACCGCACTACAAGATTCTGGCTGGGCCTTGATTTAAATCAACAATAAAACAACTTCACAAAAGCATTTATTTCCAATTAGAATCTAAATTAACTTGTGAATTAGCACTTAGATTGTAAAAACTAATAATGAGGTACTGAGGAACTGGTGCGCCATTTTTTTGTACCAATCATACCAGTCTCAGAAACGAAATGTTTTAGCTTAGGCAATCGGCAATAGTGTTCACAGCTCATCGTTGAGTCGTCTTTTCTTGACACACTGCCATATGATAACTGATGCAATGAGAGATGTTTTACGCTAAACAAGTAACAAACATACACACAATATATACAAATACAGGTAATATCTTAATCGGTGTCTGTGTAAGCCTGAACCTAGACCTAGACATCTGAATACTTTAGTTCTCTACATCACAGCGATTACTATTTGATATGATGATATCCTGCAGAAATATAGTTTAGACCGTTATATTTTCAGTATTTCATAACGCTACAGGTTACAAAGGCATTCACCAGGCTGAAGCCAAAAAGAAATGCTTTATTAAAAGTTCACTGCCTCATGTAAATCTATTGGGCCATTCATTATTATTATTAAGAGGGTGTGGTTTAAATGACAATGAAAATTTAGAAGGTTAACTAATAAATTTATAACACAAGCCTACAAAACAATAAATTTCCTTGAAAAACATGAATGATAATACCTACAGAAGATGTTACAGCAATGGCACAGTAAGATTCTGATTCTAACCTACTTATTTGAATATATTTGTCATAAATATGTCATATATTTTATAATGCCCTGCATACCGATCTGTGTACCACACTGTACATTTATGATAATCACACATAACAAAGAGTAACATTCATAATAAAAAAAAGCAAATTGGAAAGATGTTCTGTACCAGGCTGCCTATTCTTGAAACGGTCATAGCGCTAGGGTGTCCTAAGGTGTTAAAGTCTAACACTGTTTTTAAGGATATACTAGTGCTAAGATTGTTTCAAGCTTACGTAGCCTGATTAGCTTATGTAGGCGAGTAAGACCAATCAATGTACTATTGGAATTCATCCATGTCAGCCTAAAGTAGTAACAAGCAAATATTTTATTACAATACATAGTTTATTATCAACTTAATGGCAGATGACGATTTAGCACTAACAATATCCAATACTTTATATTAATAATGATAATATCAATATTATACTCATATATACACTATTTATTAGCATGTGTCCATGACAAATGTTTGAAATACGTAAATATATTTACAAGATCTCTTCAGAAGGATGTTGATTTGAAAATTTCAAGCAAGATATTTCAGCCACATATAAGCTGAAATATATTTTGTCCTAATCTTTTAGAAATGCACAAAAGCTAGCCCATCTTAATACACATACATATTATATTGACGCCCAAAATTACAATCAAGCTACAATAGGACTGCGTTTATTTTTCCTCTTCCCAAATTGACAATTCATCAGTCTAATCCTCATCAGAAAGAGTTTCATACTGAGATGACAAGATAACAGCTGGTTCATTTCTTTGCTGGTAAACTCTTTGTTGAGACACACTGGAGATGACCTGCTGTCCAGTGGTATGCTGACCAGCTGTGTAATAACTTGGAGCATTACCAGTAGTTACTACTGTTGAATCAGCATTGGTGTGAGGTCTGGAAGCATCAGATGCAGTCATGAAACTACTTGCCTCCATAGATCGTGGACTTCTGGATCTTTTCAAGAAGCCAGAAGCTGATGATCCTTGAGAGTTTTCACTCTGATCAAAGGTTGATTCTGCACACTGTGGAGTTCGAGGTGAAGATGATTTCGAGGACCTTGGTATCTCTGATCCAGTATTCTCAAAGTTTGTTGAGCTGTCAATGTTTGCTGATTCGTCAATAACCATTTTATCAGAATGAG
Source organism: Lottia gigantea (assembly GCF_000327385.1). NCBI lineage: Eukaryota > Metazoa > Mollusca > Gastropoda > Lottiidae > Lottia > Lottia gigantea. The sequence continues at coordinate 5,251,337 of NW_008708400.1, forward strand.
CACTATCAAAACTGGCATGAGAAATATTGGAACTGTCATCAACATCACCAGAATTACGTGGATGATGCCTATTGTCTCCACCTTCAACATTTTCAAAAGGAGCTCCCTCACTGGATGAGATTTTCTCTGCTTCGCGATTGCTGGCATCATCAACTGAACTTCCAACATTGCCATCTTTAGATGCATCACTTGATTCCACATTAGTTCTTCTTGGACTCTTTCCTGTCACTGCCATAGCCATGTAGCTACTGGGTTTCTTTCCAGGCTCAATGTCATCAGGGCTATCTGGAAAGTCGTATTCTGAATGTGGAGCTTTCATATAGGATTTACCAACTTTCCCCCCTGCCATAGGTGAATGGTGGGCAGCATCTCTTGGTGCTTGAGGTTGGCTGAATTTTCCCACTGGTTCATCTTTACCTCGAGAACGATTAGCAAACATTCTTTTCTTCATAAATGGCTGCTGGTGTTGGGTCAAATTCAAATCTGAAGCATCAACAGTGGGTGGGAATAAAGTTGAAGGAGGTTTAGGTCCAGACTGATTCTGTTCTTCTCTAGATCTCTGCTCTCCATTTCCACCATCTTTAGAAGCTGATCCATGGCTGGAATCTTGAGTCCAAGGAACTGGAGATATTGTTGAACTTGCTGGTCTCTGACTAGAGGGAGGTGCTTTTTCTGATTGCTGACTACGTTGATTGCTCATTTGGGTATTTTGACCTTTTTCACCAGTTTGGGGATCTTCTCTAAGCACCTTCTCAATCTTGCTCTTAACATATTCTTGTGGTGAAATTTCAACAGATTTTTGACTGCCAGAGCCATCAGAACTGGAGCTAGTTGGAGCTGTACTATCAGCTGCACCTAAAATTTAAAAAGAAAATGGTCTGGTTTTGAATCCTGCATACTATTATGATGGCAAATGTTTATGCCAAGTTTTTAGATCTAGATTATATTTTTGTAATAAAAATTCAAATTAAAAAATTACACACTAGCAAATACTAATGCAGTGGAAGATGAATACATGATACAATCATTCAAATCCAAAAACTTGCAAATTAAGCTCAAAATAAGAGAAAATATCTGCATGATCAAGGAATACAATCTTCATTATGAGATAAATATATGGTTATTGGAAATAACAAGATAAGATTTTCTTACCAGTTTTAGTTCTAGCCATTAGACTACTTAGAGTATGTTGTTGGGTTGATGTTGGTGACCCTTTAGCATTATTATTATCAAACATTTCTCCTGAAACAAACCACATACAATAATTTAACCAAATATAGCAATGATATATTTACCTTACATACTGGTAGGTGTAGAAGCTGACTGAAAGCATGGTTTTGCTACAACTATTTTAGATGAATAACAAGCCTTGCATCACATAATCAAGATGCAAATAAAAGACTAAGATCTATCATCAAACGATTGCAGCTTTACCATTCTGACAAATAAATTCTTTTCGAAGTTGTTCATGTTTTATATGGTGTGTCAAACACAAGATAGTAAACAAAGTCAATAGAATATGATACTTTACAACCTAGATCAACTGGTGTTTTAACTAACCTGAAGATGATGGTGTCTCTATCATGACAGAAGGAATAGCTGGTGAAGATGGCATGGGTGATCTAGACTGAGCTATAGAGCTATTTGATCCATGATGTGATTGTGGCCCTTGTAGGGAACTCTCCTGGTGTGAAGATACAATTACACTAATGTCTGGGTTGGATTGTGAAATCTGCTCCTGCTCTTGCTGTAAAGAAAATAAATTATTGACTATCTCATTCAATACTAATTTGGCAAATAAAATACCACAATATAATTTATTAGGTATGTTGATTCTCAAACAGGGGTAAACAGGGGTGTTGAGTTTCACCCACGTTGCAACCATGTTGCACCATTAAATTATGAGAGCGTTCATATAAGGGATACATTCATGCAGTAAACAATATCATTAACTATAATTTTCAGATTTAAAAGCTCAAAATGAATTCTTTCACAAATTAAGAAGCAAAATGTGTCTTACATACCTGATGTGAAGCTCTTTTCTTCCAGTTCTGATAACCACCATAAGGAACTGGAGCAGTAGCACTGGTAGACAGACTGCGTGGTCTGGTGTCAGTGGTGGAACCAACAGCATAACTATCTGATGGAGAAACTCTGGTAACTGGTGGAGTTACACTGGGTCTTGGGTTAACATGATCTGGATGAAGATATTGCTGACTTGATGATTGATCTAAAAAAAAAAAATAATTACAACAATAAACAAACTTCCAAAACAGACAAAATGGTGAATCTGAGATGATGGAAGGAATGCAAAATGAAGGAACAGACAAATAAGACTCATGATAGAAATTCGATTGTAGCTTTTTTTGGGGATATAGCTGCATTCACTAAGGCTGAGTGTATGAACTGAGGCTTTATTCTTAAAAACTTAATCAAGATAAAATCCAGATTTTAAGAAAACAGTAAACTACATTTAAAATCAATTTTTGTAATTGACCGATTATATGAATGGAATAATCACCTCTACAGTATGTTAAGTTTATGGGAATATGGTTTCTGATCATAAATATTTTACTGAATTATTACCTGGAGCATTGTTAATCTGGCTCATTATACCGCCTCCTTTATTATTTCCCCCAGTGCTTGGATAATTTCCAAGAATAATGGCATGAATATGTTGTCCTAAAGTGTAACCAGCTTTAACTGCATCATCAGTACTACCCTCAGTTGATGCTGGTGTTGAAGGTGGTCGACTTGACATCGGTGTGCGACTAGCAACACCATGAGGCGCTGATTGTGAAGGCCGTATCTCACCTAGTTCAGGTCGATCTGTTTGTTGAGGAGGCGGTGGCTTTCCAGCATGTCCAGATACAATGCTTGGTCTCTGTGCCATCAAATACTGCTGATGACTAGATGGGGGGTATGCTATGGTTGGTGGTTGAGGGGGCTTGGAAGGATCAGAGTGACCAATATAAGGGTTTGAACTGTCAACTTGCTGATACATATGTTTTGTCTTTGGGTACTTCTGTCTATGGTCTGAATGATAAGATGATGGTAAAGGATGATCATCTTTGGAAGATCTTTGAGAAGGGTGAGACTTCTTGTTATCTCCATCATCTGAAGTTTGGTTAATCTGATGTGTAATGATAGCATCAATGAGTGTCGCAGCTGTTAAACTCTGTCTTTGATTAGGCTGCATTTCAGATGTCGGTATAGATGATTGATGCGAATCTTTCTGAAAAGCTGTCAACATCAAGGCAGGCCCATGTCCTACTCCTGAAGATTCTTTGCCCAATTTTTCTCGCACATATTCTGGATCAGTCATTTTCTTGTGTGAAGCTGTATCACCAGGAGAGCCATCACTGTCAATCACAACTGGCTGGTCAGGGTTAGTGTTTGAACGTTGCCGATAATGTTCTTGGACTCTAGCATCCTGTTCAGCTCTTCTTGCTCTTTCGGCCATCATATGACTCTGAAGCTGATCTGGTCTTCTGGGATGCCCATGATCAGCTGGATCGTGATCTCCAGGTCTCATTGATGCTCTTGCTTGACCTGGTGAAGTGTGATGTCTTCCATCTCTGGGAACAACCATCATCTGTGGGATTTCAGCATGCCTTGGAGAAACTGCCTGTCTACTGGTGCTATCAGCCATGTGCATTTGACTGGCTTTACCTGTACCTGTGACAATACTCGGTCTTGGAGAGAAATGCTGACTTACAGGTACACTAGATGATTGGCTAGGCATTCCAGCTTGTCCCCAAACAACTGGTCTTGACTTTTCCTCTCTGGGTGAAGGAGCACAATGTGGAGGATAAGGAGATGATTTCCCTTGTCTGTCTGAAGCTTGAGATTGTTGGTGGCCTTGATGAGCAAGATATACCATGCCAGGTGAACTATAAGGAGGTATTTGTGGATGTTGGGGATGCTGAGGATGTTGAGGATGAGGCATTCTGGGATCCATACCACCTGGAAAAGCTCTTTGTGGTGGTGGTGGTGGTGATCGTCCTTCTTTCTCTGAGGCAGCATTTGCTCTCCTATCCATTTGTTGGGCAGTGTAAAAGTCACTCATCAATGTAGCTTTTGAACTGTAAGGAACAGCTTGCTCAGGATAAGGATATTGATAAGGGTACTGACCCTTCTGAACTTCCATGGATTGTGGTTGACCTCTTTCAACCATTCCTTGTGGTACACCTTGTCTGTAGCCTTGCTCATATATACCATGACCTCTTCCATGAGGATCCATCATCCTTACATCCATCTGACCAGGTGCACCTCTTCCCATGCCTTCACGGCTCATAGGGGTACCTTTAGTTATGGAGCCTTCCACTCTTGGTGGTGTTGTTTGCCTGGGAAGTCCTTCTGGTCTTCTTTGAGACATATGACTTGGATGACCTCCTGGAGATAAATACTGAGCTCCTGGAGTTCCATGGGTGATAGATCCAGTTGGCTGAAGACTGTGAGAGCTATTAGGAGGTGATCGAGCAAGTTTTGGTGACATTTTAGATGCTGTACTGTTTATCAATGGTGGAGGAGGCGGAATACCTCTTTGATTTGCTGGAGAATGACGGGCTTGTTCATATTGAGAAGGAGGCAAGACTCTTACAGCTGGAGAAAGAGAACTTGGATGATCAGGAGGATAAATAGGGGATTTGCCACGACTGTCTGGTCTTGGCTGTTTTAGCATATCAGCAGTATGATGTGATGTTGTATGATGGGAGTGAGCTGGTGGAGGAGCCCCCATTGGTCTACTTAGCTGTGGATCTGACATTCTTGGGTAGGGATCATGCATTCTTTGTCTTGGTGTTTCAAAATCTCTAGGATTTCCCTTATAACCATGAGGTCCTACTTGATCAACTCTCCTTGAAAAATCTTGTATCTCTTCTCTGGGATGACGCACATCATGAGGATCTCTATCTGGGTATCGTACATATGGTATACCAGTTCTTGGGTCAACTTGCATCACTGTTCCTGGCTCAGCTTTCTCTTTCCTTAAATCCTGAGGTTGGCCAGAGTGTGCTCCCATTACTGGCACTAGAACAGTAGGGGGTCCAGAATCTGGTCCTAAAATATATAATACACATTTCTTAAAATTCAAGATCTAAAACATCATTGTATCATTCCATACAAACAAGGACTTGAAACCTTAGCCTTAAAAACTTGAGGGCATAAGACATCTCTATTCCAACTGAAAGAGATTGAATGGACATATTTCACTATTTATTGTTTTCACTTACTAAGACGCCCGAAATTGTCCAAAAAAACTATAAGCCAAGTTGACAGTAGTCAATAGATGGTCTGGAAAATTCGCTTAAAATACTTCATGAAGGGTTATCAGAGCTAAAAATGCTTAATTTTGACATAGTTGTCTAATTAACATACTTTGTTTTTGTAATGGTATACCACTAATATGTTCAGGACCATGAGAAATTGGTAATGGTTGATTCAAATTTCTTTCAATGGCTGAATTGATCAAATCTCTGACACAAGGTGCTTTCTGAACCTTTGGTGATATGGCAGATCGACTGTTGTCTGAATGACCACTGGGAGGTCTAGGTGAGTGCCGATTGTCATGAGGAGTCAATCTTCCTTGATAATGAGCCATCTGACCAGCAGAGAAGTCCATTCCCTGTACCTCTCTAGGATCATTACTTGGAGGTCTGGACAGCTGAGACGCTTGTGACAAGGATGGACTTGCACTGTGTCCAATACGACCATGAGGATATCCTGGAGATGACACTGGTCTTGGGCTATGGATCTTGACGTCGATGGGAATTCCCATTTGAGTGGGAAGTCCTGTAGCTGGACTGTATCTACTGCTTGGTGGAGGAGCTTGTAATCTAACACGACTCTGAGAACCAGGTGAAGTTGATGGTGTTCCAGCTGAAAAAAAAATAGTTAAATAAGTTTATTTCAGATTCTTATATGATAAAAAAAGCTTGTTTATGCCTTATACAAAACAGCAAATTTTACAACCTTTAATTTTATTGCACATTGCATCTGCACTAGGCACTCTTTTGTTGAGATAGATAACCTTGAAAGAAAATTGTGAAAATTATAACTATAAAAGAATATTAAAAAATTTGGAAAAGTCTTTGATAGAAAGTTTTGGAGCCACATGCATGCAAAATAAAAATATTTAATTTCGATGACTTACGATATGAAATCCTAGGTTGAATATGTCCACCAGCACTAGAAGGTCTGGATGATCCACCATGATGACCAATAGACCCTGGACCAGGTCCTTCATCAGCACTCAGAGTAGCACTGCTATCATTATCTGGTATACTCCTCAAACTACCTTGTGATGCACTCAGTGTTTTATCAGTAAGAGAAGCTTGAGGTAGGGCATGATTACTAGAATCTACACCAGTTTCAGTTGTTGATGAGGGTTTTTCTATCTTCACATTATCACCTGAATAAAGAGTTAAAAATTCCTTGTAGTAAATAGTGCTAGAAGTCTTGAAAGCATCTTTTTACAAAAATAGTTCAAAATTTGATTTTATATGAAATGATATGTAAGTATCAACAAATATTTTGAAAGAAAGATTGAAAAGTGTTACAGGTTAAATGACTTTTCGATTTTCAAGACATTTTCAGTTTTGCATTGACATTCAATTTGAACTGTACCTGTAACTGATTGACAAATACATGTACAAATATTCCCCTATATCCTACCTTCATCAATCTGCATGGGGGTAGGACTGGGAGCACTGGTAGTGTCTGAATCATCTCTATCACCAGGTTCATCTCCACCCATAGATATATCATCATCAGAGTGAGCTGTTAGTGTTGAAGCTACACTTTCACACATTGATACTGTTCTCTTATCATCAAACTAAAATTTGAAAAAGATCAAAACATATCAAATGAAGTCCTGTTGTTTTATTACGGAAATTATTCTATCTAATGATGATGTGAAATGAGAAGGTATAATTAATTCAATCCTAAATTTATGTAATATATTGATTTTGTATTTCATAAAAGCACCATTTTAACATTTATTGAAATATTTCAAATATAAAAATATAAATTTTGCTTGAGCTAGATTGGAAAAATTTCCACTTTTGGAAAGGTGTTAATTTCTTGCTAGAGTTGTTGAAAAATTACATGAAAAGTGTTTAATACCTTTTCCTTATGTTCAGCAATAATGGCTTCCAGGTTGAATTTCTTTTTGTAGTTAAAATAGAAGTTTTTACATTGAGCCTCTGTTTTAGATCCTACAAGAGTAGCTATAGCTGCCCAGTCACGCCCATGTTCTCGAAGACCTAAAATTAATTATTAATACAAGAATTCAAATGAAATCAGTTGGAATTTACATCCTACTTTTCCAGGCCAATTGAATCAGTAGACATAAATTAAGCTTTACTTCAATTAGGCATATACTGGGTTATTTCAAAGGACATCTGTAACAATGTACAGATAATATCAATGCCAAGGACAAACTTTTAAGTAGAATCTTAGTCAACCTAGATTTATAACCTTGTCAAATATAGTTCTTTCTTTTGCGAAATGGCAATAAACATATATCAGAGGTTATAACATACCTTGTTTAGCTATGTCCATTTCTTCTTCTGTCCATCTTGAAGTTTCTATTACATCTAGAAATAAAATAAAATATCCATTGGTCACTAAAATTATCAATTTCATGATACACTGGAACATTTTTATTTTTACAACTTATCTACGTAGCATTGTTATTACTATTAGTAGAATCTTATTTTAATAGTTTAGAGAGTTCACAGAGCTGTTAGAATTTATTTCAGTTTATTGTTACCTTCAGTTTGTTCAGTAACCAGTTGTACCAGGGGTTCGTTAGTTTGAGGGTTTGTTCCCATACGTCTAGCTATCCGATTAAAACAGGCAGAGCAACATTTACTGATCTCTTCTGTTAATTCTGGAAGATAAAAATATTCTATGTTTTCTAACATGTTCTTACAGATACAGATGGATGTCTCTTTTCAGAAAATCAAAATATCTTAGGCATGATTTATCCACAGAAGCTTCATAAGGACTGGTGATTTTGATCAAATCTGTCCAACATGTGACAAAATCTCTTACTTCAATCATACATTTCTTCAATTTTTGTGTTTATATTCTATAATCCATGCACTTCAATATAAGGCGTCTTTTTATAATCTGCTGACCTATTTTGGTAATATTTTTGATTTTTTTGGCTGAAAATATGATAGGCAATATTCAATACCAGACGGCCTAAGAGACTTACGTAAATCTTTCACAATAGGTTCCTTTATTTCTGGTGCTAACTCCGCCCACTTTGGTGGTAAGGGGCGTAACCTCTTCATTTTACGTTTGGGTGTTTTACAGGCTGGTACAGGACACCTTAACATGTTAATAAAGATACAAACTTAAATTACATAGGTCAAAAACAACACAGATAACTTAGAAATAAGATAACCCTTTGGCCATACTCGTTTCATGAGTCAAGTTCTGTTATAATATTACCAACAGGTGATCACTATGATGTGAGGGCATCTTAAAGTTTAGTTAGTAACACCTTTATGCGCTCTTAACACAACTGACCTATTTGGGACAAGTAACATTGTGAGTGGTAATCTTGACCTTCATCCAACCATACATATTTCTTAACAATTTAATATCCATGACCATTGTATTTCAATGCTCAATTGCATGTTTTTCAAACATTTCAAAAAATGGACTGAATATTTTTGTTTAGTCTAATAGAGCACAAATTTGATAAATTTGACAATAATATTTTTAGAGATCCACCAAATTTTAAGTCGCCACATTTTTAAGTCATGAAAAAGAAATTTAACTTACTGTGTATATTTTTTCCTCACTGATCGACATCTACAAGTACTACACACCCTCATGTCAGGTTTTAAATCAGCCTCTTTCAAACCATAGGCTTCACAATATTTAACAGTTATAGCACGACTCTGTCCATAATGTTCTAGTTGAGTTTTACATACAGCACATTCATGAGCACCACCTTTAAATACAGATAAATTTTTATTTTGTATACACAATATTTTATTTGATAACTGAAACGTCTTATTGAAGCCTTTGTCCCTGTTCCAAATACAGATAATACTAAGTAAGCGTTCTATAAATACCTTGCTTAATAGGGATTTTAAACAGTTCTTATATATGCATCAGGGTCATTCTATTTGTATTTCCTAAAAGACATAGTGAACTGTAAGTGACCTCCTAGCGCAAAAACTGATAATAAATAATTAACAATTTATGGCTAAACCTCAAAATAAATTAACAGCTTTTGCGATAATTATGTCAATAAAACCAAGATGTGTGACCAAGATGTGTGACCAAGATGTGTGACCAAGATGTGTGACCAAGATGTGTGACCAAGATGTGTGACTGAAATTAGAATGGTGCAATTCGATGTCAAACAAGAGCAGATAAATTGAAATAATGACCATCAGCTTCAGTTTGTTTAACAGTATTATCATCTTCATCACTAGAATCTTCTTCCATCTCTTCTTCTTTCTCTTCTTTTCTCTCCTGTTCCTTTAATTTCTCTTCTTTCTGAAGCTTTTCTTTGTCAAGTCTTTCTTTCTCAGCCTTTTCTTTCTCTTCCTTTTCTTTCTTCTCTTTTTCTTTCTTTGTTGTCCTATAATTCAATAAAGAAAAGGTAAAATTAGTTGTGGGGAGTATTGCCTTTGTTTGATGTATACTTAATCAAGACAAATGAACCTAGAGCATTTTAAATACACAATACATACAAGAAAAATGTATTTCATTCACAAGAGAGAAGAATTTTGAAACAGGAATTTTGTCCATTCCTTTTTTTTTAATACAATAGCATAATATAACTGAAATATAAAAGATAGTACACAGAAAGACAGTTTATTTCTTTTGTTAACCGAAGCACACTTATGGATAGTTACGTAGAAAAAAAAACCTGTAAAAGTGTAAAAGACTATAAATGAATATAATTTGATAACTTACGGTTCTTTTTCTAGTTTAATATCATCAGTAACGGCTACTGTTTCTACCGTCAGTTTAATTTCTTTTACTTCTTCTTTAGGTACTACTGGCTGTTGTTGAGGCTGCAAGAACAAAAGTTACAAACATTTCAGATCATTCATACATGAGGAAGTATTTCATAATGAAAAGTGATATCAGGTGAATCAATATGAATTAATGAGGTTAAACAAAGGTAATCATGGCCAACAGATATCCATCTAAATCATGTGTAACTTACCTTAAAGGGACGCCTTTTCTTCATATTTTGTTTACGTAATAATTGTTTATAATTTTCTTTCTTTTTACTTTGATAATAGAACTGTATGACCTCTGGTACACTCTGTAAATTGAAAAAATAACACTCATATACCTCTAGTAACGTTATCTTATTATTCTGGCAGGTTTCTCAATCTTATAAAGTGATTTTATATATAATGGTGACTGGCTATAAAATTTAATATCCCTTGGAAATAAATTTCAATATTTCTGACTTGTAATTCACTGGTCGCCAACTGAATTAATGAGTTTTATATAAACACCATATCTATCAGAAACTGTGGCTTGTTGTTTCTCAGAAGTTTCAAGCTGTTTGGCATAGATAGCTTTTCATGTCCTCCAACCTAGTAGTAAATATCTCAGACAATCCTCTCTAACAACAGCACGTTTACAATCTTACTCTATCAAACCAAGTTGGCACTGACACAGAGAATGCTTAAAGTTTCACCTTTTTCTGCAAACATGATGCAATCAGCACAAAGTTTTTAGGATGTTGAAGATATTTTTCTTTAAAGATCTGTTTCTCAGTTTCAGTCCATTTAATCAAAGCCTGGCTTTCTTTATACTCAAACATAGGATCCTCTAGTAGACCATTGTTATTGATAAACTTCATTTTACGTTGATGAGAATCTAACATCATTGGTGGAATAACAGAAAAACTTCTCATCTTCTTCTCCTCTTCCTAAATAGAATATATTGACAAAACAATCAATAAAAGCAATGAATAAAAAATTCACAGACAGAAGAGCCGTTTTTTTTATTTTAAGCGGTCTTTAATGACATGCATTAACTTTATCACATGACCTTAATCTTTCCTTCTTCTTGAAAAAATAGATGCTTTTTTTCAAGTTAATCTGTGTATCGTTATGCATAGTGAAGCTGGGTTGAAAATCCAAATATTGAACCCCAGACGTCCAAGCTAATTGGTTAGATTCCAAGCTACTTGAAAGCCTACAGTAGAGTTTTGAAGAGATTTGTGTAAATTATTTGAAAAGTCAAAGTCATAAGGCAATCTTTAAGACTTTCAATGCTTTTACTTCTTTCTTAAAAGAAGCTATACAAAAGTTCAACTAACCTCTTGTTCATTGAGACCATCTACTATCTGTTCTAATTCAGCATCAGTTCTAGCATAGCCTGCTATACTACCTCGTGTTCCAACTCGACTGGTAAAAAATAATAATATATATTACAATAACAACCCAATATATATTATAAACTAACTCTAGCATAGCCTGCTATACTACCTCGTGTTCCAACTCTACTGGTAAAAAATTATAATATATATTACAATAACAAACTCAATATATATTATAAACTAACTCTAGCATAGCCTGCTATACTACCTCGTGATCCAACTCGACTGGTAAAAAATAATAATATATATTACAATAACAACCCAATATACATTATAAACTAATTCTAGCATAGCCTGCTATACTACCTCGTGTTCCAACTCTACTGGTAAAAAATTATAATATATATTACAATAACAAACTCAATATATATTATAAACTAACTCTAGCATAGCTTGCTATACTACCTCGTGTTCCAACTCGACTGGTAAAAAATAATAATATATATTACAATAACAACCCAATATAATACTATAAACTAACTCTAGCATAGCCTGCTATATTTCCCTATGTATCCACTAAACTAAAGGAAAGCTCTCAGCTCTATATTGTCAAGAACATACCTCTGAAATCTTTCTCTGTCTTCTCTAGCCTTCTTAATCTCGGGAAACAATTTCTCATAGAATTCACGAGATTTGGCTTCTTTCGCTCTATGAATTAAACAATGAGTAATACATTCTATATTTTTAAGTAAAATACAAATACAAGAGATTAAGTACATGTAAATAAATGTACATCAAATAAATTTGACAAGAGAATGAAACATCAATCACAGTAGAGATTGAGAGGGAAAAATTTGATATTCATCAAAATATTTTTTACTTGACATCATTTATTTGCCACAAATGTGTTTTGTTATAGAGACCTTGTCAAATAGCATCAACCTTTGACAATTATGAACATTTTTGAAGCCAATTTCTTCTTATGAATATGTACAAAGCTAAAAATCTGTCATGTTCAGACCAAATCACTTAAAAGATTAAGCCGTAATCAGAAATGATTGATGGACACAGTTAAAACATTAAATACAAGGCACAACAACTTACTTTCGTTTTGCATTGTTTTCAATTCTCTCTATTTTCTTCAACCAGGCCTGCATCAACTGATCATATCTTTCTGTTAAATATTTCTCCTGGAAAGGTAAGTAATATTGTTCCAAAATCTTACAATAAAAATGTTTACAAGCAATCTGAATAACATGGCAACAAATAGACAAATAAATTTCATACATTAAATAACAGGACTAGTCTCAGAAAATGGTCTTACCCTTATTCTTCTGGCTTGATGTCTCTTCTTTAAATGTAATATTAACCTGTTTTTAAACACAGCGAACCTACAAAGTACAGATTTAAAACATAACAGAACAGTTCTACTGTATGCTAATTATTAAAATAGACACTGGTGTTTAAAGATTAGCTAATCAAACTCATGGAGTATCTTAAAGTATCTAATCATATTTTGTGTTATTGGACACTGAATTTCTATGATTTCTCAATAGTTTGTTTAGACTGTAAACTTGGATTGACCAACCCACAAAAAATAAATATGTCAGAGTACAGAAAATTATTCAATGGATGTCTATTTTATTAAAAAAATATAAACTTACTTTTGTTTATTTTCTTGATATATGGCTGTATCTGATGGTTGATGATACAGAGGCTGAAATATTATAGATAATCATTCTCATTAATACAGCTAATCATCATAAACATTGGAAAAGGGAGGTAATTTGCTGAAGATATTTCACTACAGCTTAAGTGTTTTAATATATCTACACTATCTGATCTGGTCAAATATAAGTCTACTGAACTTTAAATAGAATAGTGACTGTTTTTTTATTTTAAAAAGAAAGATCTAGAAAATTGACTTCCTAATTAGTGCTATTGAGAGTTGAACTGATGTTTGCATCTGGGAATGCCTTTAGGCTACCCTGGTATGATCAATACAATACCTACCAAGTCAATCTTTGGGCCCATTTTACTCAGCATTTTATGGGCTTCTTCTGCCTTTCTCTGAAAATATATAGAATAGACATAAACATCCTTCAACATCTGTTAATACATAATCACAAGTCACACGGAGGAATTATCACTTTCAATTTTATAAGGGCTAAATGTTGGATTGAAAATACCAAAATAAAATCTGAGATCTTTCACAAAAAATTCAAAAAAAGGGGGGTAAAAATAATTGGGCAGTGACCTAAGTAAAACTATGACAAGTCATACAGGTCCTGAGATATCTTGGCCAATAACAGGAACTAATTTACCCCTTTAGTTTAATGTAAATCATACCCACCCTATTTTCAGCATATATAATTTGAGCTATACTCTGATGTTTAGGTTCTGATTGGTTTAACTCTGGTGATTCACGTTTCTCTTCTTGTGGTTTAGCTGTTTCTTTTTCTAGTTGATCCTAAAATATAGGATACATTTATGATACTGGATATTATATCTACATTACAAACCACAGAGAAACATTATTCTTCAGTGCATGACATCATTAAAGTATTTGTTACCTCCAAATGACAATTGTTTCAGATATAGATTCAATCATCAGGAAAAGTAATTTGAAATAGAGCTTCAATTTCCAGAATTTGAAATTCACTAAACATTCATAGTAGAGGGAAATCATTTTAGCCACATTATTTTCCATAAGAATGACTATTCACTCTCTGTGGTTGTCTGAAAGGTCTAGGCTAAGGCATAGCATTGAGAATTATCCACATGGAGGTATATGGTGAAAATATCTAAATACCTGTTTCTTCTGCAGGTTTTTAATCTTAGATTCAACTTGATGAATCTCCTGGTCTAGGTTAGTAATCTGAGCTATGATCTCATCTTTTTCTTTCTGAGATTTTCCTAAAGGTTCTTCAGTAGGTGAAATAGCTTCTACTTGTGGATTGTATGCTGGTTCCTGCAATAGGAATAGGTAAATATGAGTTGGGAGGCAGGAAGGACTACTTCAATAGATTGATGTTTAAAATTAGAACTGCTATTCCAGAAGTAAAGATAAAATAGTGAGACATTTCATATGTTGATCAACATCAAAATCTGTAAATGGCACTTAAGACGACATTTGTTCTATGAGTTTGAGATAATGCAGACGTTAAAAACATTAAGAGCCATCAATTACATCTAAATCTACAATTTAGTCAGAAAACTGAAATTTTCAATACTTCCAGCTTTGCAAGCATGCAGATAATCTGGGAAAGAGCAATGTGGAGAAGAATGATCAAGAACCAGTTGGTAGAAAGGATCCTCATGAACCTTGTTGTCCTTGTAAAAAATGGTTGTTTATGTCTATCTTAAATACCTACCCTTTTGACCTCTATCTGAGTATCAACATGTAAAGGTTGTAAGAGATCTGGTCTACTAATGGCCAATCTGGGACGTTTATTGACCTGTGGGCCCATATCCCCACCCCCACTAGTTATTCTAGTAGGTATAACGGCTGCTAGGTTTTCTTGACTGTACTGAGGGTACTGTTCGGCTCTGAAAAGCAGATAAATACAATCATCATATAGAAATGACTCAAAATATTCCAAGTACAATTCTAAATATTTTCTAAAAACTTCCCTTTTGTCCATTTTGAAAACAATTTCTAACAGGTTTAAGGAAAACATAATAATTGATTTTTAGTAAGCTAGAAAAGACTGATCTTGTGATAATAACAATCACACAAAGCTTGGCTAAAGCTGTATTAGAAACCAAGTTGAAAATAACTAATAGACAAACAAATTTTGACTTTATCAATATTTCATATTTTTCTGAAGTACCGTACGTGAGGTTATGATGTTGTGTCAATATGGATGGTGTGTAACATTAATGCATTAGACCACAAAATGGTTTGTTATTGTGCAAAAATTTAACAAATGTTGCACACTGCCACCGATGACATCATAAAAATACCAATTTGGCTTTTAAAACATACAAAAAAAAAACATAGAATGCTTAAATCTAATCATTTATCTAATATTTTTAAACCTACTATTCCTTTAAAAACCAGACAAAAGTTAATCTGGTGGAAACGTAACTTTAATATAATAACTAAACAAAGCTTGGCGTGGTGGAAACTGGTTAAATCTATTCAAAACTTAACAATAGAATCTCTAACAATTCAAACCTATTAAAATTTTCATTATTGTTCTGAGAAAAATATCATTATTACTGTCTTAAAAATCCATATATAGAAATAATTTAGATAATAAGGCTTTAGACCTTTCATTTCGTGCAATTTTAAAAATAAGCCTATTAAAATTGTGTCTTTTTAGTTGAAAGCAAAACCATTTCAAAAGAAAAAGACAAATATCAAACTTTTTTTAACAAGATAATACAAGAACATGTTAAGAATAATTACAGTAAAAATCCATGAAAAGTACATCCTACTTTAACAATATGAAAAAATGGAAATTTGACACATGATTAAGCTAATGAAACTGGCATGCAGTGTGCAATGAAGGAAATTTTGGTAAGATAGAGGCATCAAGCTATTCTAAATGATACTTTTGAGCGATGTCAGCATGCAATGACTACAGCACACAGGGCTTTTTTCATTTCAGTCCCCTGGACTCGTTTAAATCTTTTATCAAAACATTAAACTAGCATTTTTGACTGCATCACGTTACGTTAATCATATTTTTAAGTTAACATTAATGTCAAGTTTTCATAAGACATTAATGTCAACAAATTTCAAATACACAAAAATTATGTTTTCATTATGTGCTCCTAGGTCTTTTCATGTTGTTATTAATGGGAATTTATGCAGTTAAATGCACCAAGATTAAGAGTACTAAGAAGGATATTTGTGGTGCCAGTTTTCAGTACAAAAGGAAATAGTCTACACTGAGTTTGTTTATAATCTACAGATTGTGCACTCAAATTAAGAGACCCATTGTCCAACATTTCATATGTGGTTTACATGAAAATTAAATTACGTTTATTTTCATCAATTATCTGAGCTATATCTTTCCAGATAAACAAATTGGAATTTGAATCCAATAAGCTAATAAGATTAGGTTTTTAAACGCAAGACTCCTCAGAAAAGATTTTTTCATTTTCATCACTTTTTGGAATAAAGAACAGACATACTGTTGGCAGTGAGGAAAACTTAGTGGTTTTGTTGCTTTATAATTTATACTAACCTTTCAGCTTGATGGTGATGATAATCTTGTAATAAAGTAGGTCTACGTTTGGCCACATAGTCATCATACTGATGTGGAGCACGGTGCTGATCTGGTGGCTGAAATATATAATTTAATCATGATTATCCTGTATCTATTACCTTTTATTATAAAATTTCAATGCCCATTAATTGGATACAGGAACTCGGAAAATATTTTTTTTACCATTGTCACATTTAACATTTCATGATTTTTTTTGTAACTATTTTATTTCAATATAAGAATCTAAAAAAAATCCCTTAGTTCAAAAAGAAGAAACGTACAAGGATTCCATGATTAACTTCATATATTTTTCTCATGAAATTTCCCATTGAAGATTGGTGGTAGAAGGCTTGTCATAGTTTAATACGTTTACGGCACATATTTATATATATCACAGATTTCCTTTATCACAAGAAGTAAATATAAGCAACCAAACATATTTCAAGACACGTCAGATGTAATTTTGGGTCATTGAAGAAAAAAAGGCAAAGTGGCAAAAAAGGAATTTTCTGTCCAATGTTCAGCACCCAACCAATAGATCTGTCTAAAACATCAATTAAACCATCAACATTATCAATATCCAAATACACCTATTACCCTGTAATTATAATCTTATTTTAGAATCATACAGTTCATTGAAGTACATATAGGAACATAGAGTTGTTTATCAACAGAGGCAATGCTTTGATTTTTTCCTACAATTTGCTAATTGCTGCTCACTTCATGACCTAACATCTTTAATTTAAAACTTCCAATCAAATCACACAAAAAAAATTTGTTCATTTGATGAGGACACATGTAAATTGTGTTGAAACGTTATGTGTATAATAATTGTATTAAAGAAGTGTGCTTATTCCATAATATTGTCTTGTGTTTGTGATTTGTACACCTCACTTCTAAATGTTCTCAGTCTTACTTCCAATTAAAACTTTGTTTCCACAGTTGGCACATAAAGTCTAGGCCTATTTTGCAATATTTTCTATTAAAGAATACCTTTTATCACAATCAGTTTCCAAAAACATTTGAATTGAGTATGTACATATATACTATAATGGCGATTTTAAATTGAGAATGAAAGCTTAAGAAATTTAGAAGCTTCACTTAGATAACCACCAACCACGATGCCACACAAATGATGTATATAATTTTTTAACAGAGAATATTCCTTCACAATATGTGACTCATTTAACAGATATATTCATCACTTTAACCTTAAAGCACTCAAATCAAAATATCAAACTGAATTTAAAATTCAAATTTCTTTCTGCAACATATAGATAAGGGTGATCACAAAAAAGCTGAATTTAATTTTGAATGAAGATTATCCTGTACCAATACACAATATATGCAGTTCAGAATCGTAATTATGTTGTATTCAAAATCTCATATCCTATATTTGAACTGAATTTAAATTTCTGCTATTTTAACTGCTGTATGCATACAACTGACCACAAGGTATGTTACCACACAAATATTCAGTATTTAGCACAATATTTAAATGAACAATGTCCTGTATATACTACGTGCAGTATATCAAGACCTCCAACAGTATGCATGTTGTAATTTCTGAATTAAAATGTTATTGCACCAGTAAGTAAGTGATTAAAGGCTATAGGATTGTCAAGTTTATAGTAGAAACCAGATGGCTACGGTCAGAGCCTGTATAATGTCTTCAATATGCTTCTTAAAGTACCGCATATATAATACAACACTGTTGTGCCATTACTTATACATATTTGTCAAAGTCTTTTAAATCACGCCTCAGTAAGTTACAATATTTTAAAGTTAGATCCAACTTTTCACTTTACATTAAGAAAAACGCGCTTTTCCTAGCTTTCGGGACAATTTTTAAGTCTTTTGTCTTATATTATGGCATCCACAATTTATAAGATCCACAACTGATCAGCAACTCAAATAATATCTACAACTAATATCCATTAGAAATATCCTCAACTTTCCGAATTTACAGGACTGAAAATATGAAGTACTAATTCAAACAATACCAACAATATTTATCCACCTGCAAAACCCATGAATTCTAAGCTTACTTTCTCACAACATCCACAATTGTTCAGCTAAACAAATATCTACAAATGATTTCCAGTCAAAACGTTCACAACTTTTAGTCTTTCTTTATTTTTAACATCCACAATTGAAATCCACCTGCAACATTGGCTGTTCCAAAACATCCACAATATTCAAGTTCTAAATGACACTATGTTAATATAGAAAATAAAAGTCTGACCTAATGGACCACCCTGAATTTAGTTTCCATCACACAAATTGATTGAAATAAAACATTGTTTTAACTTTTGACAAACATTGACTGAGTATTTTGATTAAACAGCAACCCCAGACATTAGACTCGACAAGTTTTTTTATATTTGAGCAAACCTTTTCAACAATTTACAAACTTTGACTTAAACAACTTGTACTCTTAAGGTCGTGGAAAGTACTTTAACAGAATAAAAAATCTTCAACTGCAGAAACAAAGTCGCTGAGACAGGCTTTCTCTCAAAAAGTCTATACACACTATTTGCCATGTCCTGTCTGAATATCCAGTAATTTTTCATAAAACTTGATCACATTATGTCAATATCATTAATCAAATTCAAACCTAATCCCTATCTAGTAAAAAACAATGTAAAAAGTTCTTTTGCGTTTTTCTATTTTTATGAGAATTTTAATAGCAGCCTAAAAATGAACTGTTAGTCTTAAAATGTCTTTGCTTTGATAAAAACATAAACATAAGCACACATTCAAAATATTGTTTTCATAGAGGCCCATATTCAGCCAAAATTTGTGATTTTATTGGGTTGAAATTTCTTGTAGCAAAATGTATTTCTTTTCAATTTAACAAAAAAATTGATTTTTTTCAATGCAAAGATATTCTAAGACTAACAATAATATTTTGAGGCTGTTATTCCAATTCTTTTGAAAATAAGGGAAAAAATTCAAAAACACTTTTTAATTTGCTCAGACAATAGTAGAGTTATCCCTGAGTTACAGGAACCACAGACAATTGTTGAAAATTAGAATGCAAACACAAGCTACAAGTGTCCTCAATACACATAGAAATCTCTTTTAAATCTTTTAGTAAACTATTTCTAAAGAACTACGACAAAACTTTTCAAAATGTCAACATAAAGCACATTTCTTGTACAATTCACCCACGTTTTTACTCAAAATTCACATTTCAAATAACCACTGAATCATAATTTGGGTGGTGGTAAACATTTTTCACAAAGACATGGTTATATTGAAATTCAATTGAATTCTTCATTCATTGATCTTGTGAACTGAAAGAGTTATAAAGTCTACTACACAGTTCAAAGTCATCAAATTAAACCTAACCCATGTTATTTTTGCACAATAGATAAACTGTTAATAGACAGCTCAAACAAGAAATGTCTCATAGCAATGTACTTAATGTAATAATTTAATTTTAAGTTGCCATCTTTGAACGTTGAAAATGAGCAATTAAGTGCAATCTAAAAGAGTTCCAAAAATCTGACAATAAATTGCTTGTTAGCATGTATACACAGCTTTCAAAAACGACTTGAAATCAATTCAGAAGTTACAGTAGTGCAGTTTTGATTCAACAAAATATAGTGAAAGTACAACCTGTGAAAAAAGTTTGATTAAAGTTTATGTAAAGCTAGTGTAAATGTAACCACAATGAACTCTGTCGACTTATGTACACTTCTTTACCTTTTAAACTGTTTTCATAATATCTTCATTTTCTCTATTAGAAAATCTTATACACTATACACATTGAATGATGTTATAAAATAAAACATTTCTCTAATGTATCACTTAATGGCACAAATTGCAGAAAATACTCTTGTACCTTAATTTGGTTACTCAAAACAAGTTTCACATCTTGTAATTTTGTACTTAATTGGACTAAAAAAATTAAAATTGACATCTATCTTAACTAGCCTTAATGATTCATTACCACATCATAATTCAAGCTGATATAAAGCTGTCCAAGTTTTTATCCAAAACAATTTCCATTGCAAAAGTATTCAGCAATAAGTGATCTTTTTAATCATTTTAATCACTCCAAATTTGACTGTTTACTACCAAAAACATGACTTACTGCCACATATTCAGACATTTATTTTATCTATTATCTATCTATTATGCTTTTGCCATTGATTACAATATTTTGTGGTCACTGCGATATTTCTTTAACAAAATTAAAATCTGAGAATTTGCATGAAATTCTTCTTTATTACATTTGTTGAATGTGACTAGAAAAAACTGACTGGATGAAGAATTCTTACAATTGACCACTCATCTATTTCAAGAACTTCATCTGACTTCACTGCATGATGATCAACTAAATAAAATCTTATGAATAGCTGAATAATAGGGTTCATAGTTGAATTGTATTTTCTATGTCAGTTTTCTTCTTATGTTCTAAGCCACATGACATAGATTAACTTCAACATGATCTGTTTACAAAGCTGTTTAATATTCAATATATAAAGAACTTCTCGAGACTTGAATCCATTAAATTTCTTTCATCTTGTTATTCCTAGATCTTTATATTTTTAAAAATTACAAAAGTCAGACTTTTATACAACATTACACTGCAACTGTCATTTGATTGGTCTAAGAGACAAGGCCTGTTTGTATCTCTGTGTTGACATGCATTTAATGGCCACTTTTGAACCATAAAAAAATCAACAGAGGTCAATTTGAAGAAATAGACTAAATTATTGAATCTTACTTTAGTCCGTGCACACACAAGCCATCAGCTCAGTCAGAATTCAATTGTGGACTTCTCCTTCAGGCAATAGCTTCCGTGTGCTGGTAAATTTATGCAAGATTTTGGTCATTTGTGGTGAAAATTTGAACACCAAGCAAGTTTTTTATAATGATTATTTCTTCCACGAATGAACAAATGCTTTTGTGTGTGTGTGTATGTGTGTGTGAGTAATAAAAGCTATCTGCTTAGAGGTAACCTTATCTACACATGAGTAATTACGTGACCATTCAAAAACTTTTCACCAAGAATGACCAAAATCTTGCAAAAAATTTACCCACACACAGAAGCTATCACCTTAATGAGAAATGCACAAATGAATTCTGCCTGAGCTGGTGGCTCATGTGTCCACTGGACTTAATAGAATGTTCAGATGACTAAAGATAAGGCAGCTTAACTATCAACCAAACCATTCATAGAGTCTGGATTACTGTTTTGGTCAGAGTTCAAACGGACAAACAAGACATGTTCATTAAATTAGCCTTACCTTACATTACATATTGCAACACTTTATTGAGCTAATGAATATAGAAATAAAAGCACCAACCTGATAAGGATCTCTGTATTTATACATGTAACTAGTTGATGGTGCCATACCATATCTTCCTGATTGATCCTGTCCATAAGGATATCCTGCTGGTCGAGTCAGGTGATGGGGGGAGGCAGTTCTTCCTCTTTTAAAAGGTGATGTGGTATCATGTGATGGAGGGCCTGGAATGCCCCTGAAATAAGAGAAATTTTTATGAGTTGCTCTGTGAGAGTTAATCCACCTTAGAATAGTAAATAATTATACAATCAAGTACAAACTGAGGGGGGTAATGTAATACCTGAAAGTTATTATATTGTAATTTGTGAAAAATTACATCTGCTCAACAGTGTTCAAGTAAAATGAAAATGAATTATCAAAATGTATGAGTTTAACTAATAGATATTGACCAGATATAACTGTGTCACATATACAAATACCATGTTAGTACCTTATATGATTCCTGACTAAAAAACAATTTCGTTTATATCATCATGTTAAGATAAACCCTGCTTATAATTACAACTACTTTTATAATAAAAGGTTTGATAGCATTTATTTACAACAATTTATACCAATTATTACATTTTATCAAGAAAAAAGCATATTCTGATTTTGTTTAACAATTCTAACTTTTATTATTGTCATACTGTTGTTCTTAATGCAAAAACCAGATTAAATTAACAGTTTCCAACTGTTCAAAACATTTAAATGATTTATGCTTACTTAGAAATGTCAACAGTGATTTAACCAATTTGAAAAGTAATTACTTTAGAAATATGTTTTGCAACAAAAGCAAGATGATATATTGATAACTCATTTTCTTATCATATTTCACACCATTAGATTTACTTTGCAGAAAACAATGGCAACGACCAACATCTATTAAATATTAATACAAAGGAAGAACCTAAAGAAAAAAACAGGAAATGGTTTTGAAAGAGATCAATCTTAATTTAGAATAATAATATCAGATATTTTATATAGATATATTTCTGACATCCGTCAAATTAATCTGAAAATATCATTTGGATGGACAAAAATAATATTCACAATTTTTTTGTATACTCTTGATTTGAGCATTAGTATTCTTAAAGTATTTATCTCTAAACCACTACTAGTCATGTATGCTTATACTAAGTTAAATCGGTTCAAAACTGAAGGAGCTATGGTAGTTTTACTATTTGGAATCAAATGGGTTCAGAAGCGAAAAAAATTTGAATTTGTCAATTTAATTTTTTCATTTATTTCCTACATACCACTTTTCATGAAGATTGAAAACTGAAGGAACTATGTTATTATTTAAGAGGGTTAATTATCAGCAAACGCTTAATTTCATGATCAAAATAGGTATTCATGTGTGCTAACTGTTATCAAAATCTGTTAAAAACTGTAAATTTCATAGCGTTTATGCGGAAATGAAAGCGATTGAACAGAATGATGAACACAGGTACAAGCAATTACATAAACATAGAGAGAGGTTGGAGTATAAAATTATAAGAATTCACCTTAAAAATATAACACTAGACACTAGAGTTACAACATCAAATACAGTATATTCTTTACCACTTATAATAAGGTACAGGCATTACAGTGTTATTGATGTTAAAACTGCGTAACCATAACATATTTCCATTACTATTCATATTGGCATTATTTATTAGACTTCTAATTATGTCTCTAGTCAACTAACATCCTTTTTCTAATTCTTTACAAGAATCACTCAGGTTTTTCCACAATACAGATTATGAGGAAGCATTTCTTTCAGTTTCTTCTAACAAAGCAACCAACGAATTATACTTGAACAAAAATCACACTTCCCATATCTTCGGTCTGTGTTATCCTATTTTCAATTACATATTGTTTTAACAACCACTTTCAACTATTCTCTTATCTCATGACACTACTAATTTCTAATTACAGAATTACTAATTAGTCACTGTTGATACACTAGAGTTCCTTATCCTTCATTCAGCTTTGTATAACCACAACACTCTGACTGTCGCTGAAGTTCTGAACAATATACATTATAAACAATGTACTGATGCTTCAAGCCTTCATTAATATCTATATCTATTTTAATGAAAATAAAACTGTTGTATACGTCATATTTTTTTACCTTTTTAAAATTAACGTCAAAAATCTTGTGAAAAATAAAAGAACAATTCTCAACTAGAAAATCCTGATTGAAAAATAGCAGGTGCTGTAATCCAAAGTGTTTTCTGCAAATAATGAAAAACTGGAAATGTTTAAAAAAAAAAAATGAAAAGTACTGCCATAAAGAGTTAATGTAGCCTAGTTAAGAAGTAGTCAGTTATTGAAACACATGTCATACTATATCATTCAATATTTTCCTGACAACGTGATTCCTTTCAATATGACACACTTTATTCCTTCTTATATAAATTCTAAAAATACCTGCTCCTGAGTTCTTAAAATATCTTCACTTACGTCAACTTCATCTTAGAAAATACACAAAAAAATGTCACTGTTGTTCTGCTGATAATTATACATAATATTGCTCTGATTTTTTGTTGTTTATAAAGTTCAGACTTTAACAGTATGAAATAAACAATGCCTTGAACATAGATTGTTAGTACTTAGTTGTATTTATTTGCTTTAAAATAACTTTACCATAAATATAAATGTGTCCTTAGGTGATAAGGTTTAGACTTTCACACTCTTTCTTAGTTTCAAGTATTACAGAGAAGTATAATCATCAAAAACCAATTCATCTAGGATTTTTATCAAGAAAGCCTTTTCCAAAACCTACTTTCATAATGTCTATTTTAGGCCAACAAATTCTGACAAAGGGCAATAACCCCGATAATTTTATCTATCATCCATGATGATACTGTGAAATAATTCTAATACAAATTATCACAAAATATAATTCTAATTGTCTCTTGGAAAAACGAATTACCAGCACGAGATGACATAAAAAAAACAAATTAAAGGGAAATCCAAGATAATGTTGCAACATCCTCTTACATTTTTGAACATAATTTTAAATGCCAAATTCAATATCTGAATGTCATATTTCTACTAAGATTTAACGCAAAAGGCTGTACACCCACATGGGGGCCCTAATCTTTCCAAAAGCCATCTCTAATCGATAAACATTAGCCTGGACAATTTGTTCATAATCCAAAAAGTTTTTATCAAAAAATGGGGTAAGACTCAGTAAATTCCATTTTTAGATTCATGCAAAATTCGATCTTTCTTTTGCATTCACAAGACATTGTTGATATGTCAAGGCTAAAAAGTAAAATATATAGTAGAAATGGAACTCCTTTGAAACTTATCTAAAAGTCACTAATAAATCAAATAAATATTCTAAAGCCAAAAGGATATTTTGTTTCAAGTTTTGTCAAGATAGAATAAAAACTGTAGTGTTATATACTAAATCAAGGGCAATAACTATGTAAAACTGTTTATCCTAAAATTGTGAAATGAAAATGAAATGAATGGAGTTTTACGTCCTACTTTTCTGCACCTTGTGGGTTAATGATGATGGGCAACACCACGCAGAGTACATTGAGAAAAATTTTGTCAGGTCAGTGTGATTAGTCTCCTCTTTTTTCGATTTCCAACTGTTGAGGGATCTTTATCGGCACAGCCTGTAGCACACGGGCCTCAGTTTAATTTCCCATCCTAACGACTAGACGCTTTTTGCACATCAGCCAGGGAGAAACTGGGTTGAAAAATCTAAAGGTATTACTTCGACCTATGATGGGATTGAACCCTGGACCTCCAGATTACCAAGCAAGGGTCTAACACACTGACACTCAACTGAAATCTTTGATAAGTTCACAAGCTAATAGACGGCAATATACGTCCATGGACATAAAAATGTAGACATATAAACAGGTTTATTAAGAACAAAGAATTCTTTGGTTATAACTCAACTTTTGAACATATGTCATTTCATATGAAAGGGATCTGATCCAGTTCATAAAATTCAATTTCTACCATTAATCACACTATATAGACTAAAAGAGGTCATATTTTAAGTAATGAGTGTTAAAAATACCCATTGTAAAACAAGCCTAGAATATTAGAGTGAATTTCAATGTCAAAAATAAAGTACCTTATCCCTTTAATGGCCTTTGCTTTAATGTTGAAATGTGTTTTCAGATTTGAACTTTACACCTAATAGCTTCCTGGTAGTAGATTAATGTCTTCAGAGTCTTAGAGAAATCCTGCTAATTTGCAGAACTAGTGATGATATGAGTTATATCTTGATTCTTAACAAGGTCTTCAACTTGTCATTCAAACACTATTTCTTACAAGATAATTTAAAGGGACGGGTATGCTACTTGTCTCAGAAACAGGAATTTTTCAGCTCATCTGTTCTTGAGTCTCTGTCATATAAATAAAAGACATACATAGAAATAGAAAGTGAAATTCCTTGTTAGAATTGATTGAATGTGGGGTATATTTTTGTCGATGTGTAAACAACGTTACTTTATTTCATTGAGTGATATCAGTATTCTGATCTATCTTTCGATTGGTTAATAAGTCTGATTCAGTACACCGACTGGTTAAAAGAATGATGACCTTTAATAAACAGTGGTCTTCGCTGAACTATCATTTCATTGGTCAATATCCCTAATGCTGCCCATCTATTGGCCAAGTATCTCACGCGTTGCTATCTACTTGAGTTGTATACCTAAGATAAGCAACACAGTTTGGATTCGTTCGTTTAAGTCTGTCATAGTTTGTTCACCCACCAGCCCACATCCTTTATTGAAGGCCATGGTTTAAATATGTCCTTTGTATTTGTGTCCCTGTTTATCTCTTATGTAAGTTTCATTTTCCTTCAAGGATGACACATCATATGAAGTTGTTACGACATGGCCTCTTTTTTGTGCCAAAAACGTCAAAATAGTTTCATAAATTGTAATTTTTTCTTACATATTGTAAATGTACGTTAATATTATTTATATAATTTACAGCTTTGTTTATAAAATTGCCATTTGTTCTGTTGTATTAAATGTTAAATAACTCATACTTAATCTGCCACAAACAATAAAATCCAAATAGAAGTTTATCGTGTTTGTCTGTTATCCCCAATCTGATAATTAGAATCAATTTCAGCAGTTAGAATAATTTCTAGAGTTTAAATTCCACATGAAAACAGAAGAAGAAACTAATCACTTGATGAATATTTCTCCTTTCCATTTTAACAAATCAGGATGCAGATATCAACTTTTTCTGTATTGAAATTGCATGGCTATCTTCCTTAAGAGAATCCTTATAATTGTTAAAGATAGACCACAATGCTGTCTAGTCTATGACATTGTTTGTCTATTATAAATAACAAAGCTTTCATGTCTCCCAAGTTCTGAAGTTCTTGAATAATTATAAGGAAAAATTTCAACCATTGAAACAATGGATTCTATCTATTGTATTTTAAACTCCATAATACTAATTGACATGCGCTGGATGAAAACTCCATCACAAGTACAACTTGACATTTGATCATATAAAACTCTGACAAAAGAATTCAAAATATCAGATGTATCAAATAAAAACTGATAATGTCTTTGATATCAAAATCTATTGATACATTGGCAGTTATCATTCTCTCAGTTTCCTTATAGAATATCCTGAAAATATCATAATAACAGTTTGAAGAACACTAATGACCATGATCATATTCCTTTCATAAACTACAAACTTCCTGTTTTGAGTACATCATAAGAGTCTAAAAGGTTCAAGGAAGTTAAGATGAAAAATATTTTTGTCTCTAAGCTTGGAAGGATAAACTTTTAAAAAAGCAAATACCAGTATAATGTACACAGATCAGATTTAATATTATATATTTTTAAAACGTATATCTATAAAGACCTGGAAGCATTTTCTAACACCCTGTAATCTTAAAAGCATCATTATCAATCATCAACGCTCAAAATATAAGAAGAAAAGTAAGAAATGGTGTCATTTTTTATAGAATGAAAGCCTTAATGAGATATTAAAATCTGTTTGAACTTTTTATTTCCTAAACTTTCTGGTTTATAATATCTTTCTAAGAGACTAGATATGTTTTTTAAATCTAAACAGAAAGCACCATAAGCTATAATTACACCACAAAATATCACACAGAAATTCACAAGTCATTATCCATCCAAAAACTTTATCAAGAACTTCTGAGAGGTACACTAGTCTGATTCTAACTTCCTAGTTTCAAAATTCAAAAAATACTTTGAAGAAAATTATCAACAATAATCAACAGTTCTTTGTTGGTCTAGAGACAAAGAGATCATAGATATTTGTATCATTCATCATGGTAAGCAAACCTTCCTTGGATATTAAAATCTGTTCACAGCTTTATATCTTTGGAAAGTTAAAATCTATAGAGAATAATTACAGATCATGATATATAAAACTACAATACTTCTCTGTAATTATTCATAAGGTAAAAAACCTTTTCCAGTTGGCACAGAAAACCTTTTCACCTTAATGCCTTACATTCCGTAAAAATGTCTTCCAAGATCAAAGATCAAGAAAATACTATATACTTTATAATCTACAGAACATAATCCATAATCACGACCAAATATAGATTAAAAACTAAAACTGCATGTGACATTCATTATTCATTGAAAACAAGCCTGATTTAGCCTATATAAAAAAATATCAGCAAGTTTCTTAACTTCCTAGTTTAAGATCCTTAGAAATCAGTTCAAGAACACTCATCCATCATCAACAATCCTTCACTGATATCAACATTGTATTCCATGTCAGAATAAACCACCTACAGCACTATAGTATAAAAAGTAAAAGACCAGGAAAGAGTGGCAGAGTGCTTGAGGCTTATTAACAGGATAGTATAAGCTTTTATATATAATATATATATTATATATATATCTACTACAGACAATAGCATAATACTGTCACAAACAACCTTTATTATCTCTCATCTTCACAAGTTAAAGCGGTAATAATAGGAACAGTAATTGGTAGTAATATCTCACCATTAAAAATCACCACACATCAAAGATTAGTAACACAGTCAATAATTTCAGAAATAATTACAACATCTGTTGAGTACCGGTAGTTGTTTTACCAAATCTATATAATTTTCAAAATGCAGAGAAATGTTTTAGGTGTTTCACACCAAGTTTTAGAAAAAAATATATTAATTATATAAGAGCTTGGCAGTTTAAAATGTTTGAACTTATTAGGATATTGAATCAGATCCTTATTCAGTTTTGCCGTACATATACACTTCGAAATTATACAAACTTAAATATTTGAAAAAAGAGCAAAATCCCTGTTAATAAGTGTTATTGGGAGTCCAAACTGGTGACTATGTCCTATTGAATGTTAATTAACGTATTGTATATAGTGAAGCTTTAAGAGCTGATGAAAAGTGCAAAATTATAAATGGACTTATAGGTTCTTCTGTATACATCAATACCAACGGGGTATCTATCTTTAACTTGTTCTAATCTCTAATGAGTATCTTTAAAGTGTACTACAGTATATTTGAATATTGATTTTTATCTTGGTAGAGATTTTAATGGTATCAAGATTTATATATGGACCTACCAGGAAGATTCTTTTTAAAATCATAATAATGTAGACTTCTTCAAACAGAAATGTCAATATCTGGATACTTTAATGAATTTGATTGATCAGATATAGATTTATCTAGGGCAAGTTCATTCATTCAGAACACATTTAAACATCAAAACTTTGGAGAGTTCATCTAGCTCATAATGCATCCTTTTATCTAAATATTAAGTAGGCCTACTACAGAATAACCACATCACATTATATAGGTATTAATAAATAATTTACACATAAGCTTACAAGTTGTTGCTTAGCAAGATTATTAGATATGCCCACTTTCCTGATACATTTTCAGTATATCAAGGGCAGGCACTAATCTGTGTCAAATCAAACCAAAAATTTAATTTGTGCAGATATTGTTGACACAAAATTTAAAAAAATTCTCATATAAACTGTAAGCCTACTGAATGGAGTAGGTTCCTGCCCTGTCAAGGCTTGCTGTATGAGAAAAAAAGGTTATATAATGTAAAATGTAAGAAATCTTCCAAAATCTCTTTGAATTGGAGTTGACATTTAGATACATGAGAAAATAATTTCAGAATTATGATTCTGGAAACATTGTATTTGGACAGAATCATCCCCACCCCCATCAAATGATAAAAAATTCAAAAGCTGGATCTCATTTACAGGTAACAAAGACTCAATAATGAATAGCTAGCTGAGACATTCATTTATTTAAGAAGCATAACTCAAAACGAAACATCTAATGAAACTTTACGACGATGATTTATTTCAGAAACTCTATAATTACCGTTCATTTGGTGGACGACCAGACATTTTTCATCAAAATAAAGTCGCCATTTTGTTGATATGACGTCACAATGTAGGTCAGTGCCCGTTATCTTATTGGAAAGAAAAAGTAATTAAATACTTTTAGTAATTCATTTCATTTATTCAATCATTTATGACATATTTTTGAAGTGATGCAGTCTTTAGATTATTTTTATCATTGAATTTAGAATAATTTTCTGCATGGATGACCTAGATTTATTATAACTGCGCGCCGGTTTTGTTTACAAAATTGTGAAGATGGCCGACTTGTATGAACCTGACGTTGGAACTGCTTATTACCGTTCAAACGATCCATTAAAAAATTTAAGATTTCGGTAGGTATTGCGAAATGAGAACCGTTTGGCACAAAACGTATTTCTAACTATTGATATTTGACTGGGGATGCTAATATTCAATAGAATTAGAATTAGAACTTTCTTTTAAAGATATTACCGTGGTGTAACCTATTTTCGTGGATGTAAGGATTCAACACCGAATTTCGTCAAGGTTAAAAAAACGAAAAATTTTTTTATGTCTTAGATGTTTCCTCAGATATTCTACAAAATAATTAAAATTGGTTTATTTCGATTTTCTTTATGAATCCCTCACTTTGACCCATATTTCATGAGCAACCAACTCGGCAACGGCAGCAGAATCATCACCTATTTTTGTGTACAATGTTTGATCTATAAATAAGTCTAGAAAAACACGTTGTATGGATACCGGGTGGTATAATTAACTTCTCTTAGTATTTATCTTTAATATCAATTCATTATAACTAGTAACAATTTCTTCAAAGAACCACGATTTAAAAAAAAAATAGTGACTGACAAAATAAGATACGTAGCGTGATTTATTGCTAAAAGTCACTGAAACAACATAAGAATATGGTCCACTTTGTGTTCCATAGAAATTTTCTACTGACACGGAATCCGCTAGTTGATCACGTGACTTCATTCGTTGAAATATATTCTAGCAGACGACACTTGGAATTCCGATTACCGCTTGGGATTATAAGGAAATTCGGCCGATAAAAAATGGTGACGTTTGATAATAACTGAATTTATTTTGTATTTTGCCATTTTGTATTTGTCAAAGTATACATTAATACATTTTACCTTGCTTGAAACTACTGGATTCATTCTACTAGCTGACATTGTAGAGAAAACCCATGTTTATCAAAATAAACTAATGCGGAGGTCACTCAAGGTCGTTCATGTAAATTATTAATCCTTTCTGGAAATCCACGAATAATAGGTTTCCACGAAATTAGGTTACTCGACTGTAATTTATGGTGTTCCAGAATTCCAAACTTACCAACCTTACAAAAGCCAAATGGTCAACTCTAAACTTTGAATTGTTATCATTTGAGGACTAAACATGTGATCTGATATTAACAGGTTTTATATATAGTACCGTATCATCTTCACAATGTCAAGCTATTACCAACTGTGTCTAATTCCTTGACTGCAATTCTTTTATCACAGAAGTTTGTAAGTAAAGTGATTTGATTGGATTTAACAATAAAAGTCAATCAGACACTTCGAAAGAACTTCTGTCCAAAATTTACAATTGAGGGCTATGATTGGCTGTATTTGGTATTACATGCAGTATTGCCTATATACATGTATTTATACTTTTGTATAATATTTTGATTAAATATTGTTTACATCAAGATGCAGTTTGTTATAGCTTTACATTGTGAGGATTATACAGTTTATGTAAAACATTTGATAGTAACAAAATGTATATTTAAAAGGATCGGAACTGCAAGCTTTACGCTTTTAGTTTAAGTTATAGAAAAAAAATAGTTACGTCAATGTTGTGTATTTCAGAGTCACATTAAAACGTATAACATCAACTAGCATTGTACCTCAAGCTCAGAATAAATCTGAAGATGATGATGTGGAACTACAAAGTGTTGATCAAAAATCATCAGTTCAGTCTGATGAAGAACAAATGGTTATACTCTGGCAAGAAAAAGTGTTTGGACAGGTAAACCTTATTTATTTGATTTGTACAAAATTCCCAGTGGTACTTGGCAAAATTGTGCTTTGACAGTATCATTTACCCTTGTTACAGCAACACAGTATCTCTGTCACTAAATTTGTTAAAAGTGAGAATTTTTATCATGACTAATAAGATTCTTTAAGCAAAGTATTGCACATAGGTATTAACATCTGAAAAAACAGATTTGATATCTTACTTTTAACGACCTAATAGTTTTTCTTTTGTATTTCAGAGAGAAATAGATCTATATTCTAATGCAGATAATTGTTACAATGTGATGGATCAAAAATATTTTGAAGATGTCAGCAAATTATTGTAAGTTATACTTAATATATTTTCCTGCTGCCTTATTTATTAGATATGAATCTGTATACCTTCCTTTCAAAAAACAATGTTTGTCAGATGATGAAACAATCTCATTATGCCCCTTAAGTTGGTGAGGTCAGAAAACCATTTATTTAGGTATAAAAGGTATCAATACAGGACGAAAAGGGAAAACAATCAAAGCATATTTCTCCCAGCTTGCTGTTGTTTATTATCAAGATAGCCCGAGAATGATTTGATTAATTTGTGCCATGAGTCAAACTTGAACCTTAAAACTTACCTGTTTTATTCTAGAGAGAAAGGTCGACCTACAAACAGAATATTTTCTTATGTTGATCATGATTCATTCTCTAACCAAGATGAGGTATGATTGGTTGATTTCCTTTTTTTTTTACAAAACACTGTGTTATCACTTGTGACTTTTCTTCCTAGATCAGAAAAACAAACTTTGAATGCCGGAAGTCTAAAAATCAAAAAAGGAAAGGATCCATATTGCTTGTATGACATCAGCATATTTTCTTTTACCAGATTTTAAAATCCTGTTATGGAATACTTACATCTTTTTTTCAGACATTGAATTATATGACCAGTTCTGCAAAAGAAAAACCATCAAATTTAGCTAAAAATATGGCCCATATACGTAGAAGAAGAATAGGTGGTAGACAAGCTAAGGAAAGGTGAACATTTCCTTTAAATATTTCATGTATTCCAGTGGAATTAAGTTTTGATTGGTCATAAAACCTGGGGATATATCTCAAGAGTCATATTTATTAAAATACTAAATTGAATGGAATAGATATTGTTATTGCTATTTATTACTAATAAATGTTATTTCAGAGAGCTAGGTATAATACCTAAAACCAATATAGTAGTAGCAGACCCTTCAGATGAAAGAATAGCTAAGAATCATATTGATGCACCACCTATGCAAGTAATGTATATTATGGCTGATCTTAGTCCTAGAGAACAGTAAGTATTTATCTTTAAATATTTTTCTTGGTGCCATTTTGGTTGGTTTGGATACTTTGGTCTTGACACTGATGTAAAAGCAAGTGAATTTTCATGGTGGAACTCATGTTGACTCTGTTGTATTTATGAAATTGTTAAAATCATTGAAAAGACAAAAAATACTGATAACCAAAGTAACTATGTTGATATAATATTCTCATATTGTTCATGTAAAGGATTGCTATATTTGAATCAACAATTCAGATTACCATCATAACAACTATGGAAGAATAACAATTTTAAGTTTATTTTGTTTATTCACTATGTTTTAAATTGTAAATGTTGAATTGCAGGCCAGCAAGTGAAGAATCTGAAAATATTTTATGTTCACTACATGTGGATGCTCACGGTGTATTATCTATAAGGCCTGATTTTAATCGTGGTCGGAAAGCCTATATTATAGAAACTGGCACACTGGGAAAAGGTAAGATATATCAACAGCTTAAGACTATCACCTTACTGTCCCAGATCTGTGATGTAGGACTAATGAAAATATATCGACAATTGTCAAGTCTTTGCTAATAGAACCATATATCACCTGTGCCCATTATGATGTAAGTTTGTTTTGATATTACAGAGGTATTTGAATACACAATAGAACATGCTTCCAAACCAATGAATAGGTGAGTGTTTCTTTGACCAAAGCTCTTCTCATATGACCAACACATGTTTTGAATGAACAAAACCATCAAAGTTACATACACACTGCCATAACATCTATGAAATCAAACAGAACTTTAATAACAAATTTTGAATGTACATTAGATACTTCTATTACACTCAAATTGATTTCTCTTCATTGATATATATTAGGTTAGAACAAGAGAAAGAGATGAAGATGTATAGAGAAGTTTATACTAGACATAAAGAATTTCTACAGGCTTGTGTTGGTAGTGAATTTGAAATGGTAAGAATATTTTCATTTAATTCATTGTTTAAAAACGATATACTAAAGATCTTACATAGATTGTAGAAGTGAGAGTAACATCATAATGGGCATAATATGATATCAAATCTAAATATTTTATAATTTCAGCCTCCACCAGATGTGTTGAGACTATTAGTTTTTGGTGAATTAGGTATTTTTTTCTAATATTAATTTCTAATAATCATCAAGTTGAAAGTATCTTATTATAAATTTGTTTTCTTAATATTATCTTTCTAGTTAAAGGGTAAGCTTGATAGTTTATACTTATTTACATCAGATAAATTAGATATGTTTTGTTTTTCTTTCAGAAATGGCCAAAGATTTTGATAGTGATAATATCTATATTCAGTTTTTTATTGATTTACCTAAAGGTGAGATACTAAACATGTTTCTTGCATAGAATTTTGATTCACTAGTCTAGAAATTTCCAAATATTGATCATATTGTCAATAGTACAACAGTATCATATTGTTAACAGTACAGCAGTATCATATTGTTAATAGTATAACAGTATCATGTTGTTAACAGTACGTTAACAGTACAGCAGTATCATGTTGTTAATGGTACAACAGTATCATATTGTGAATAGTACAACAGTATCATGTTGCCAATAGTACAACAGTATCATATTGTTAACAGTACAGCAGTATCATGTTGTTAATGGTACAACAGTATCATGTTGTGAATAGTACAGCAGTATCATGTTGTTAATAGTACAACAGTATCATGTTGTTAATAGTTCAACAGTATCATATTGTTAACAGTACAGCAGTATCATGTTGTTAATGGTACAACAGTATCATATTGTGAATAGTACAACAGTATCATGTTGCCAATAGTACAACAGTATCATATTGTTAACAGTACAGCAGTATCATGTTGTTAATGGTACAACAGTATCATGTTGTTAATGGTACAGCAGTATCATGTTGTGAATAGTACAGCAGTATCATGTTGTTAATGGTACAGCAGTATCATGTTGTTAATGGTACAACAGTATCATATTGTGAATAGTACAACAGTATCATGTTGTCAATAGTACAACAGTATCATATTGTTAACAGTACAGCAGTATCATGTTGTTAATGGTACAACAGTATCATGTTGTTAATGGTACAGCAGTATCATGTTGTGAATAGTACAACAGTATCATGTTGTTAATGATACAGCAGTATCATATTGTGAATAGTACAGCAGTATCATGTTGTTAATGGTACAGCAGTATCATATTGTGAATAGTACAGCAGTAGATCTAATCTATGATATGAAACACTGACAAATTGTATCCTTGGTCTGTGCTTTGGTAATTTCAATTACGTATTGTTTTGACAATCACAATCAATTATAGATTGGTATGCAGAGAGTCCACAACAGTTATCATGGGTTACACAGACATGTCAGTTAAAAACAAAAGGACAAGTAAGTATCATTTATCTTATTTATTTTAAAATCTACAAGTCTCAGAAGATCTGAACTAGAGCAGTCTAATATTCTGTTTAGGAGGGGAATGAGCAGTTTTTGAAAAGTATAGCGAAACCAAACTTCTTGTACTAAATTTTTGTAATATATTTTTTTATGTTTAATTAAATACTTATTCCCTTAAGTTTACCATGACCTCGCACTGAACAAAACTGACAATTCCAAACATATTGTTTTGAGGATTTATATCCTACACACATTTATACATGTGAACTAAATATCGTACAATGTAAATATACTGGATTTTATTGTTATTTCAGAATAATATAGCTCATTTTGGTTTTCCGTTTCAAGTTGAATTATTTTATAAAAGAGAGATCATTACTGAAGAAAATAAAGGTTTGTTTTTAAAATAGAATGTTTAATTTTGGACCAGCCTAAGTTTCAGTACACAATTCCTGTAGACCTAGCTGGATATTTGTAATTTAAGTTTTGGAGAACTGATTGTAGAAGAAATTTTTTGTCTTCAAAAGTTAAATATTTGATATTAAATATTATATATTTAATATTTCAGATGTCATGCCTCACTTTCCTATTATTTATGTAGAAGTTCTCTCCCTTGATTCCTGGCAAAGATATCGTACTGAAGGTTATACATATTTCTCTTTACCAGGCAAACCAGGTGAGTATTTTTCATAGTAAGAATTTCTAAAAAGTTTGTAAAGGGAGTGGGGTGGGGATGTCATCTGGTCAGAGTTCCCTCCCTTAATTACTGGCAGAGATATTGAACTGAAGGTCATCAGGTGTTAAAAGTCTGAGCTCGTACTCCCTGATTCTTGACTTGAAAATTTTTTTAGGTACATCATATGAAACCCAGGATTGTTGGAGACCATTAAAAGATTCAGTTGTATCTAATTTACGCAGATTTTTTATCGGTGGTTCACCAGAGTTAGAGTTTCCTACTTATACTGCCATTCCTTCTACATTTGATGTAAGTAACATTTTTCTTATACGTGTGTCTATATGGTGTAATTTTTTTTTTTTTTATCGTTGAAAAAGAAGAAAATTGTAATATGCTGAGCTGTAAAAATTAACAGAATATATACTATTCTAAAAAGCTGTCTGATGACAGCAATGTCGGCAACATTAGATGAGTTTTTATCATAAAATCCAAGCTTTTGTTACAATATCATACTGAAAATTTGATTATTTTAGGGTAGCCATCTGAGTAAATTTGGTTTCCGAACTGAAACAACAGGAAGTGTGTGTATGAGATTTAATACCATGTTACAATCAAGGTAAAATAATGTTTAAATCTTTCTGTCAGCTAAGTTGGAATTTGAATCCTGACACAAGAATAGGTTTGTAGAGAGGATTAACCCTTGTATATTATCTTATATTAATAAGTTTTGAGACATATCAATAGTTTTACCTATGTTCATGTTGAGCCAGAAATGTTAACATTTTATCTTTGTGAGATAATAATGCTCTCATACTTCCCCCTCATTTTGACTGATAAATATTTTAATTCTAGAATGTTTGTACAGAAGAAATCCAATAAGAAATCATTAGGAGCTTTATTAGATAATTTAGGGTAAGACTTTATTTAGATATCTTAGAACTTGAACCAAAACTCGACAAATATCTCTACTCTTTATTTACATAGTACCACAGGTCATTCTGTTTTCTAATATTTTCACAGGATATATTTTCTTTTTCAGAATTACATCTCAACAAGCTAGTGTAGCAAGTGTTATAGGTAAATTTTATAATTTTGATGTTTATCTGACTCCTATCAGAAATGTATTAACAGGTCTTAGATCTGAACTTGTGGTGACAGTTATTCAGTCATAGTTTCAGATTCTTTAGCATAAAAGACAATTCTATTGTAAAAATTCTTGAAGTAAAAGTCCAGGTGAAGTGCAATTAAAATAGGCCATTTTGAACAGACATTACTTTCCATTTAAAGAATTTGTGAATCAATGTCACAGTAAATTCACTAGGAGGAGTGTGTGCTATGTTCATATTTTTAATTTAACGAAGTTTTCATTTATATTTTCTTCTTTTTTCAGAGGCTTTCAAGAAAGCCAGATTAAAAATGTTACAGGCTAGAGAATCGGCTACTAGAACTTTATTAAAAGATGATGATGATAATGAAAATACTAAAAAACAATAATTAAACAATTCCCACAATATTTAGAACTTAGGAAATCCCTGATAAAGTGCTCTTAATCTATCTATCATCCACTGTGAAACAAAGTGAAACAAACCATTCTTCATGTTTAAAATAAGTATGTAAGAGTTTTCATCATAGACTAATATTTGCATTATTTGAACCAAATTGATCAGATTTGCCTGCACTCTGTTTGACTTTTATCTTCTGCAAAATATATCATTATTAGTTTCAGCAAGTTAATTATAAAGAACTTTAGAAGGTGCCTGAAGTGAAAAATTGGAATTCAAAACTGTTTAATTATGTGAATTATTTGCTCTGATTGCAAAATATTATCTGAAATCTATGACATTTATTAACTTCTTTCTGATAAGTGACTTCATCATTAAAAGTATCTGTTAAAACTTGTTAACTCAGACTGGCCTTGTTAGTTAAACAATGTGATCCATGCTTGTATCAATTGTGAAGATCATTTACAATATCTCATTCCGTCCTTGTTAAGTATTGTAGGTTAGTATCTGATAATTTTGTATGGTAGTTGTTATTATTGTGTAGTTATTGTATTGTTTATTTTTAATGTTTATTTATAAATTTATTTATATTTTAATAAAATATTTTATATCAAGCCTTTACATTTATTGAGTCTCTATCTTGGTGTATTACATTAGAGGATACTTATAATGTCAGCGCATACTACAAATTATTTTTACCTTGCATTGATAAAGCTTTTATAAAGAGAAACCACAATATCGTGGGTGACGCAAAATTACTTCTCAAGAAAAACGCAAAAAAACTATTTGTACGAGTATTTTGTTAAAGTCTTTTTTATTATTTTTTTTCCCGCTATACATGGTTTTCATTCTTTGAAAATTTAAACCTCATATAACATATATACCGAACCAGTAACTCGTATATTATATTTAACAAGGTTTTTCGTTTTCATCTGCAGAAAAAGGAACATTGAACCTCGTATAATATTATATTTGAGGAGGTTTTAAATCTGACCGTTTATTTACGTGTTATTTAATTAGTGGTTTTTGGGTTATTTACAATCAAGTTAAAATTACGAGGTTTTGATCACAAGATCTGCACTTTATGAGCTTTCGAACATTACCAAAAATATGGTATATACGAGGTTTTAAGCGGTCACCCACGATATGTAGCACTGGCTTTATTGCATTTAGATCAAAGCATTAAAATGGATCTTTTAAAAGTAATTTTCATAGATAAGCTCTGATAACGATTGTGTATCTCACAACCAATGAGTAAAAATTGAAAGATGAACAAAGCTGATTATTAAAAAAAAAAAATTTATTTTAAAATAGTCTTTTAATGAACACACATGCATGTATAACTAAAAAAACACTTTTTATCTATGTGAATTTTTGGAAAGTTGAGAAAAGCAGTAACACATCATCCCTCAATTATAATTACAGTATTGTCATCGAGTCACATAAATCCATTTAATTTCAAATGCACAGGTGAGTCCTAGTTGAAGCTCATTTTCTTACATCTCTAGATCTGGCAGGGGGTTGTCTATGTTTGTGAGAAGGAATGTTTGAAGATTCTGGTTTGGCTGCTTGAGGTTTGCCTGAAGCCGTTTTTGTCCGTCTGGTTGGCCCACTCATAGATTTGATCATGTGCAAAATGGCTGCAGGAGCTACATTTAATTTTAATAAATCTAGTATAATTCTGAAAAGAAAGAAATGTAAAATACAGAAAAAGTAGCTGTTACAAATTGGTATTATTCTGCCATGATGTGTTCAATCAATTTCATATGCACAAAAAAAATCTGAATAATTGAAATGAAATGAAGTTTTTTATGTCTTACTTTTCTAGAAGTAATTTGGCAAATGGAGATGAGTCACATCAAACAATGTGTAATGAGGGAAGTTTTTCAATTTCCAATGTCACAGCCAGGAGTACACATGGCCACATAAGTTGATTGTCCCATTCAAAAGACTAGACACTTTTCCATGTCATCCTCTTCTATCTATATCACTGACAGGTGAAGCCGAGTTGAATATATATTGAATAGCACAAGCATGACATACTTGAAAACTTGAGGATCTGTAACAACGCCTGCTAACTGTGTTAACTCATACAGCTCTGTCTCATCTGGCGCCAGAACATTCTTACTACACAACTGGTATCTCAATACCTCACTTCCTGTTGTCATCTT
The DNA here is from genome assembly GCF_000327385.1 of Lottia gigantea. NCBI lineage: Eukaryota > Metazoa > Mollusca > Gastropoda > Lottiidae > Lottia > Lottia gigantea. Next base: position 5,291,569 of record NW_008708400.1, read on the forward strand.
CAAACTGAAAAATATGAAATTATTTCACAAATTTCCAGATAAACAATTAAAAATATATTGTCCTGATCATAAACTACTTAAGTGTTTCTGGAGAAGGCTGTTAGCCGAAACGTTAAACAACAAGACAATTATATATTCTGAAAAATATGATTCCGAGCTTTAGTTTTGTTATAAAATTTATGAACTTGGTATCTTTTTTGCAATATATCACACATATCACTAGGCCTATTCAGCTAATCTATCGTTTTACCTCACCAAGATATTAATCAGACACTGTTAGGCATAGACTTACAGCAGAATTTGACTTCACAAATTAAACTTTTAATGAATATCTTTATTTAATCTGTGCTACATGTTGGAGAAACCCAATCTGGTTTTATTACAGGGATAGTGTACAGTGTAGATGTGCTTAGTTAGCATATCAATCTTCTCTATCAAATTTTTGCCACACAACAGCTATACTTCCGAGGTTCTGATAAAGGCTTAGTACTAGTAATCAAGTATACACAAATGAATCTATGTCGAGCGCATAATCCTACAAATTTTGAATTAGAATAGGTGCAATGCCAAATAAAGGACTGAAGGAAGGGAAGGAGTGTTTTGAGATTGCCTGTTAACCTGTCCTGTCCTGGCTGGAAGTGGCACTGGGACCAAGGATTTTTTGGGAAGAATATGTGCTTGTTTGAATATGAAGTGATTGTGGTGTGTGTAAGCTACTAACTTTAATTCAGTGACCCATTGCCTTATGATTATAAACTACAAAATCCGCCAGCAATTATTCTGACAGGTGCCCTTGACCTTGGTCATTATTTTTCTAATTCATCCGCGTCTAACTGCTGTTATATTTGCAATTCAGTGAAACTTTCTTTACTGTGGAGAATCTTGGATAGAAATAAAATGTTATAGACATAGAATCGACCAACTCCAAGTTGAAAAGAATGAGAAATACATGCAAATAAAGAGGAACTACATTTTGTTTTGTATCAAACGGAAGTTACAGAATATCATTATTTGTGCGTGACGTGGACTTCGGACATTTTCAGAAATTGTTCTCATGTTTACAAATAAATGGAGTTTAATTTATAAATTGTAGGAAAATAACTACAACAATTGGTTATAGGTGTTGACAAAACTGCTGAGGAAATGGCAGACGGCAAACAACGTATGTCCCATTACAAGGGATTTCTGTATAAATGGACAAATTATTTAAAGGGCTACCAAAAAAGATGGTTTGTTCTGCAGAATGGTCTGCTATCTTATTATAGGTATGTATATCGAAACTATCAAGTGAGTTTATGCTATGGAATGGCAATACTCTGTTGACAGGTTTAGAAAAGATAGTCATTATTGACATTGATTCCAATGTTCATTGGAGATCAATCAAAAATAATGTAGTCAGATATTCAGATAATTCTAGAAGAGAAGATATGTGGGTGGGGTGTAATTATTTTCAATTTCTTCACATAAAAAAAAGTGTTATGAATTTTTAGTTTAAAAACACAAGGTCATGTGTGAAGTATGCATCACCAGTCAAGCTTTGTATTTAATTATTTTATTTTGTTTACTAGAATTAGTATCTTAATTCGTAAAAATTGATTGTTTTAACTTTATTAGGCAAAGTGTCACTCTATGACTGCAATAATTCCTTAAATGACTTTTCAATAATTCAATTAATACTTCTTCAGTACTGATTTCTTTAAAGGAAGTTAAAATTAGTTCTAATCTTCAAATAGAATGTAATATTATTCCTTTAATAGTGTTTTCTTAAAAAATGTTTTAACAATGTAATAAATGTAGTGCCATGATAATAGTCTAGAAATTGTTAGAGCAGATCAGATACAAAACAGTGGAGATATATGTCAATTATTTTATTTTAAGCATTGAAGCTTTTAGCTTGACAGCATAGCGAATTTAAGCTCTTGATGTGGTGCTAGAGGCAAGATGAAATAGGCTCTAAGTACATGAGCTGGTAACAGTTTTAATATTTTAAGTACGGTAATTTAAATGAAAGTAAATATAAGAGTCAAAGATCTTCAAAATGGCTTATCTAAATCTTCAAAGTAGCCTATCTTTGATTATCATTTCTGATAAATTATTGTGAAATTTTGATCTAGATATTATTTTTATCTTTAATACAGTAGAAAATATTACTTTACATTATTCCTTATGGCCTAGAGCACATACATGACAATATTCTTCATAAATAGACTAATCATAAATTCAATTTCAACTCATTCAGAAAATATTGATTTTTTTTATTATACTAGTGCTGAAAGTTGAAAATAAAAAGTGAAATTTAAATATCAACAACAAGCCTTAATAGATATAATGGCACAACATAACACATTATTTAATGGCAGCCAAATTGTCGCAGCACTAGTGGGAGTATAGTTTAATCCCCACTTCAGTTTTAAAAATTTCAAATTATTATTTCTGTAACTTATGTTGTTGTCTTAAAAAATGTGTCAGAAAGCACCAAATCAATTAAGCTTATATTTCTCAAATTCAGAGATTTCAGACCAGGGTAAGGTTGGAATCTTCCATGGTTGGAACCTCAACCCCATTAAGTCAGCCTGCCAATTATTTGTACCCAATGAAACTGTCACCGGCACTGGTTTGATAGTTCAAATATCACATTCTGGTCATTTGGGTTTACAAGTGTTGTAAACAAGTTCAGATTAAAACAAAGTTGAATTTGAGTTGTTATCATCTGGTATATGCAATAACTTGAATGACTGTTTCCTTGTTAGTTGCAATTAAAAAAAAAGTTGATAAATAGAGTTCCTTGAAAAATTTATATACTAAGCTATAGAAAATTAGCAATCATATGCAGATGTTAACTTTACCCAAGGTTTTCATTAATAGAATCAGATTATTTTATTATCTGTGCCAAGAAACTCCGAGTACTGGTACTTGATAAATAGTGCCAACATTTCACTATAAAGTATAGAATACCTGATGTCCGGCTGTTAGAACTATATATAAACTCTTGTTTGGTCAAAAGATTCAGATGATAATTGATAAAAAGATACACTTGTTCGTTAGGAGTATGACGTGGCTTTCAACAATAAAAAGAAAGAACTTTATTTTACAAGGATAACAACTTAAGTTCACAATTAAGGATTTTTTTACAAGCTGGTACTTGGACAAACCTCTTGAAATTAATTTCTCCCTGATTATCTGTACCCATTTACAGCTGAGTCAGGTGGAATTATTAGTGAAGATGATTTATTCTTATAACTTTCACATGCTAACTGAGATCAGAACCCACAGCCACCATTTGTAACATAACAAATATGACATCATGTAAAGAACCAACGCTTTAACCGACTGTGCTATAGTACCTCATAATAGCCTAGTCAGTGTATTATTTGACATTTATTATTAATATAGATGCAGTTATATTTCAACAAATTCTAAGAATAATGTTGAACTATAGAAAGGAATGTTAACACTTGTGATTTGAATAGAATATGATAGCATTGCATATTGGAATGTTCTATATTGAACTAAGATAGAGAATTCCTAGTGAGTTATTGAGAATGAACAGATGGTATAGATTAGAAAGATTGAGATTATATAATTATTATCTGGTGGTTTATATCAGCTAGCCTAGTTCATTATCAAACAGATCAATTCTTCTCATTATATAGAATGGTTGTTCAATTATCAGATCTATAATAATTTGAATATTTATTTAGCACCCAATCAGTGTTACTGATGTCATACTCAAAGCTTATTTCTTTGCTGTCATATATATTAATGCGTAATTTCTAGATACTGAACTTTATTTGTGTAATTTATGTATAAATGATATAGACATTTTGGTCTAGTATTTAAGGCGTAGATTTAATTATTCATAAATGTTTTAATTATTAAAGATGGCTTTCCACACTTTAAATCAAGCAAATTATCCATGTATTCTGAACTAAGGAAATGCTAAAAACTCAAATGTATTTATTGGCCACACTTTAACGTTAATAGCCACATATATTTGGAAGGGGATATGGAAAGTTAAAACTGATTTTAATTAATCTATTATAATTGTTCAAAATGAAATTTAATCTTTCCTGTTGCTGGAAATAATCATAAATGTCCATGGCTGTACAGACTATATAATTGTAGAAAAAATCAATTGATCATTCTATTGTGGTCAATTGTCAGAAAATTCATCTGTAATATTTTCCAATTAGCTTATTACGGGTTAATTAAGGCGTTGGTATTTTTCCAAAATCATTAGATCATATATTAGTCGTCCAATAATTAAATATGGTATATAAATAAATGAAAATAAGAGAACCCATCTTTAAGTGATCGTTGATATTTTCAAAAGTTATTTTGAATATTTTCTTGAATAGAGAGGCAATTGTCATTTTCAATCTTGTTTAAATTCAAGAAAAATTCTCTATTCATCAATTTATAACACACTACTTACCTTATTTAATATAGTAACAATAAAATTCATAACTAAAATATAGTTAACTAGGTTCTTTTGGCTTTTCTTACTGTTTTTAGTGTGTAATAATTTTTTTTTTTTTTTTAAAATACGTCTAGCATGAACACAGATTACATGTTGATATTCTAAAATGCAAAATTGAATAATTTGACATAATTAGATAAATCCAAATTTAGGTGCCTTTTGTAATTGCATCATTTGAATCATATCCAAAGATATAAATGACACAAAATAAAGGGAAAATTGTAAATTCTGTGAAAACTTTACTAGAGTAATTAGTTAATTGAGTAACAGTGGTAATCAAAGATATTGAAAGAATTGAAATAGGTGTTTTCCTAATTTGAAAACAGAGTTCATTAATAAATAATATGTTTTATTAATTTGGTTTACAATATACCTTATTAGATTTATCCTTGATTAAAATCAATTTTACTTTCAGAAATCAAGCAGAAATGGCCCACACTTGTCGAGGAACAATCAATTTAGCTAATGCTGTAATACACACTGAAGATTCCTGTACATTTGTCATCTCCAATGGTGGAGCTCAAAGTTTTTATTTGAAAGCTGTATCAGAAGTTGAAAGACAAAAATGGCTAACAGCATTAGAATTGGCTAAATCTGAAGCTATTAGAATCCAAGAAGTTGGTACGTAAAAGAGTAATGATTTCATTCTATTATTCTGCATCTAATTGGAAACACTGGCAAACCATGCTTTGTGTAATGATGTAAACAGTCTTTTTCCCCACTGTCTTATGACACATTATCTATATCTAGCCGTTTTAAACAAACTTGAAGACATTGAGATCCTTCTTAATGCCAATATATTTTTTAAAAAAAGAAGGTTATTCAAATTAAATAAATGAAGAAGGATTTCATGCTGTTGTTCTATACCCAATCTGTGCCATGCTTTGTACAATGGAGCTAATTTTTTACTAGAAAAGCAACAACAGTGCCAAATTACTATTTAATTTTTTTCCCCACATTCTGATGATCGTTAGTGTAAATGGACATTTCTAAATTGACAAGAGGATATTGAAAATCTTCTCAACGCCAATGCATTTAAAAGACTAAATTCCTTTAAAAATGATTACCCACATTTCTATTCCATTTGATAATTGAAGAACACAATTCAACATCTATGCAGACTATTTCAAATGACACGGCCAACAACTATTACACTAGCAATATTAAGCTTTAATGATAATGAAACCTGAAAAATCAATTCTACAGTCAAAGAATGAAATTAAATCAAATCAATGGACAATGACAGTCTAGATTTTTCTTTAAAGGTCACAAAGTGATTGCATAACAGATCGTTTCTTAAAACTCAGTCTTAAAACAACAGTAGATGGTGTTTTTGGCAGACTAGGCCTCTTACTTATTATTGTGTTCAAACAGACAAGATCGGTTGTAACATGAATTCGTTCTATCAGCAGAATATTTTTAGAATTTGCGGGTTGATATTTTAGCTAGTTATTATAAGAAAATTCATTATTTTTATAAGTGAACTGTCTACATTGGATAATAGAAATGGCATTGATGCAGACACTTTGTAATGATATAGGCTGGTCATATAGCTTTACCCACAACTAATCAATTTTTCTTGATGAAATACAAAAATTGAATTGCCACTCTTAATATATCTCACTTGAAGCCATTGAACATTTCAACACAACAGTGCAAAACAGAAAATTATGGTTTCAATATTTTTGTTGTTGTCAAAAATAGAATTTAGAAGTTTCTTGGTAAACATTTTTTCCTGTAAATTAATGACAAATTAATGATTAATTTACATTCAAAAGACTACATATGAAAATTGTAAGGTCTTAAAGTTACTGAATCCATGAAACTGTTTAACAGTGCCTACTGTTTGGTGATGTTGAAAAAGTGTTAGCTATCATCACCTAATTCATTTATGATCAGTTTATATAAACAGTTTGTTTTGTTGTTGTAAATTTGATCTACAATAGAATTGTTGAATAGAATGTTAGTGATAGTATTTGGACAAACAATAAGTATTTATTGGACAATATCATGTAAATTTACACAGGGTTATATCTGGTTGCCTAGCAACATATATTAGAAAATGACTACTTAAACTTCATTTATCATGCAATTTGTCATTTATTGATTCTTTTGAATAACCCAACCCAATCATGGGAGGTAACTTGATGTTTACTTTCATGTTTTATTATTGTATGGAATTGATATCCATTATTAGAGAAATATGTCATATATTCCTAGCATAATGCCTTTAGGTATTGTATTAATGACCTATGTGTACTGCGATATTATAATTTAACATCTGTCTCAAAATAAGAAATATTATAACAGAACCTGAAACTTGTTACGCTGAGGGATTTTCAGACAACTGACCTATTTCAGTCCTCATCCATTATGTCTATATATTATATCAAAAAACAGAATCATTTAAATATATTACTTATACTAGGATGTATCACCAAAATAAATTGTTGAATCTTAATTAGTTTAATATTGATTTTTGTCATTTCATCAATTTTATAAACTAAATTGATCAGAAATGATTTTAAGATAAGTGTGAACAATAGATGAATTATGTTTTGATAATGCCTGACTTGTATGAAATAAAGCTCCATGTAATATTAAAAAATTATACAAATAATAAACCCCATATCATAACTGTATTCAAAACATAGGTAAATATAGCTTCATTATAAACTGTTTTAATCTGTTTCAAAGGAATTATTTTACTGTTGAAGCACATTTTGTAGCTATCATTAGTATTTGGGATAGCAAATTATCTATTGTTGATGTGATAAAAAAGAGTTTGTGTTATGAATTAAAAGATATTCATATTTAGAGTGTACTTTTCTTTTGTGGCGAACATGATAAACATGTAAACTAATTTCAACACAAGACACAGGAAACTGATCTATTTTAGGGCATTGGATAACAATTTATTTTAGTCCGGAAGATTGTAGGCCCATTGTTGTAGTCACTTAAACATAAACGCTGAAATATTTACTAAACTAAACTTCACCTAAGGACTTTTCCAGAAAAAATCTGTAAAAACAAGAAAATAAATGGGTCCGGCCTTAAGCTTATTATTGAGTTATGCCCCTTGAACTGCATGTTGACATTTATTGTTACAAGCAGCAATGCAGAAATGGAACTTTCTGGCCTACCTTAAGGTCATTTCATATTTCTTAGTAATATTTTGAGGAATGTTTACTTATTATCCACTAAAACAATCTCAATATTCAAAACTCCAGTTGGTAAAAAAAACAGGTGCTAAATTAGCACTCATGTTTATGATAAATACAATAACAATAATTAACAACATTTTTCTATAATTGTAGAAAGTGATGAAGAAGAGCCTCAACCTGATAAAAATGAACTTCAGAAATCCCTGAGAACTTTAAACAGTAAATTAGAAGATTTAAACACCTGTAATGATCTAATAGCTAAACATGGTTCCGCTCTACAGAAAACTCTATCAGAACTAGAGCAACTTGAGTCCCCTACAGATGCACATAATAAAGTGAAAGCTGTCAATGAACGAGCTACATTATTTCGTATTACTTCCAATGCCATGATCAATGTAAGTAGCCTTTTGTCATTTTAATAAGCATATGTGTTCCGAGCCATATTCTGTCATCATCATTCACAGTGGCGTTTCTACAGGGAGGCTAGGAAAAGAGGCTGGCCCCCCACACCCAACTTTCAATTTTTTTATCATTTCTCATCGTGAAAGGATGACCTGTGGGCCACCTGGAAAATTTTGTGGCCCCTCACTTGATGTTTTCTAGAAACGCTACTGATATTCACAGTAATAATTGTTGTGGATTCCATATAATATAAAGTTTTTGAATTTGCACATGGAAACAAAGTAAAATAGGTTGAAGAACTTGGGGTCATCCAGCAGATACCAAATAAAAGGTGACATCAAAAGAGTTCACATGACCACAGCCCAATTGTCTGGAGTGAATTGGTTCATCTTTTTGATTTCATACAAAGACACTGCAGATTATCTATCTCTGCTGACCTGAAGAAGGGGCTAAATTGTCACATGGTGGGCCCAACCCCTGTGGACCCCACCCTAACAACAGGGCTGGCCATATAGGCACATTTCTTGTCAACTTTATTACTGGTTTAAGACAGTGTATAATATCTTCATGCAACATGTACTTCTTTATCACCCAAAAACAAATTAAAATCTACCGACCTAAAAATACTTTGTTATGTGAAATTACAAAGCCTTATCCGCCCTTGATATATAAATAACTCTCTTTGATAATTACGTATTGGTGACAATAGATCAGTAGGTATTACTTATATAACTGATATGAGACTTATAACAGTTTAAACCCAGGTTATTTATAGTATTTTGACCTGGATTAACTGATTGTCACTGACCTTTGACCCTGAATCATCTCATCAATAAGTAGTGATTGTGATATGGTTCAGTTAGGTTGAAGTTTTAATGTGAATAGGGAGTGAGATGTTAGAGTTCTAGTTACTTAAAACAGTGACATCATGTCACAAACTGTGGAGGTAAATGAATGTTTTCAAATTTTAGTATCAAAGTTATTTGTGACATTCGATGATCATTTATCAAATGCTAGTGGTTATGTCTTTCTTAGTCTCATGATGAGGCAATAATGGTGCATTGTTTACGTTAGTGTAGTTGAAATGTTTTCTAATCTTAAGAGAGATCATAAAATTTTAACAAGAGTATGTATTTATCAGTGGACTTACCTGGTGTTATAACTATATAACAAAATCCCAGTATAATCTGTTACCTATCCTGAGTTATAACAGTTCTATATCTATTCATATGACATTGTCATTTTTCATCAAAATTTTTAGGTCTCAAGATGGGTGACAATATGTTAATGCAACCTTTTTTGTCCTCTTTTTTGTATATTGGTTATCATATTTTACAGTTATCAAGGTTGAACTTTGTTTTGTGTTCAAGTTGATCATAGATATATTTGAACCTTAATAAAACAATAACTTGAAAGTTGTTTACAGTCTGATAGAGGTCATCTTCACAAAGTCAAACTATTACAAACTTCTTATAGTTACAGCGTGACTGCAATAATTATCTTTCTTGAATCACAGAATGCATCAATTTAATTGGATTGTATGCCAGTAAATACAGTCAATCATAGCTCTTTACAGACAGAATGTAAAGATTATGGCTTATTGTTTACAGACTCTCTGTCATGGAATCTGGATGTATATTCACTAGCATACAATCCAATCAAATTGCTGCATATTTACAAACTTCTGTAATACAAGATGGTGGCTATTGCAGTCAAGGTATAAGACAGAATACCTGGGCTGCGTAATAGCTTGATATTGTAAAGATAGTTTGAGGTATATATACAATATGACTAGTCAGTTCTCCCATAATTTCTATTCATTTCTCCATACATGTTATGTCCTTCACTACTCCATAAAGTTCTGACCAAACATGAAGCCTTAAAGTACGCCACTATCGATGTTCCTTTTGCAACGGGACAATGATAATGATCATCTAGCCGTTGCTGTCACAATCCCATATTCTCGTCATTATTTTTGATTGGGAGACAATTTACGTCTCTACCAATTATATTCCTTCAAACAATATTTTCCGGTAAAATGTTTGAATAACCAGACGCAAAATTGGAAGTACCGAATTTAGTTTCTTTTTTTTCCCTATGTTGAGTTGCTGTCATAGTGCCAAACAGCTTTGATAGTTTTCAGAGCAAGAATAAAAAAAAAATCAACAATTTTTACATTGAATAATATTCACATTTATCCCAAATGACTTGCGAATCAATGACCCAGCAAGTACAATTACACAAATGAGTTATGCCCCTCATTTTGTCGTTACTGGAAAAAATCCCACCTGAAAACTTTGAAAATTGATTTATAATGAAACAGAGCAGGACTTTTCATATTTTTGGTCTAATTTTCATTTTCATTGCTAGGTACAAATCAGTATCTTAGATCTAAAATCATGGTTTATGATTAATTGATATAAAAAAATAAATTTTCCATTTGTGAAAATGTGGTTCACAAATTGTGTGGGATTCAAAAAGATAAAATTTATTAGCATTATTTAAAAATCTTAATTATAGTTGACTAGGGGACCATGACTGACCATAATGGGAGGTGGATGGTATGACATCACCAGATGTAACAAACAATATTGTTATTGAATTGTACCTAACTTTTAGTGAGTTTAGACCAATCCTTTTTTTGAATCAAAGCTGGTAGTTAGAATATAGTCTACTAGTTTTAAATGGAAATTTAAATTATATAGAAATGTTGTTTGGTTGAGAACTGTCAGAGTTTTCTTTCCCATGTGTCCTGACCCTGAAGTATGTATAGCATATAAACCTACACCCTGAATAAAGAATAAAAAATCCTGTTTCTGAAACTAAGGTATGATTGGTCGAACGGATAGTGAAGGTGCTTCTGTAACTAATCTATTTGACCTTATTTTCTATGAATCCCAAGACTATAAGTGTTGGAGCCACTGATCTTAATTAATTGTGAATGAAGAGTAAAACTAATAGGACATCGGAAGAGAATTGAAACAATCACTTCCTTTAACTATTTATGTGATGGATGGTAAGGGAAAATCTGCTAAAGGGAGTTAACTGATGAGAATTTTGTACTCAGATAACCATCATACTGTTTTTCACAGTATAATATAGATTAGTGCTCTAGATAAACTCTTAAAGTTCAATCTTGATTATAATAGACACTTTGTAAGTGCATTCTATATTCTGATATATGATTTTCACACAAACACTGATAGCTTAAGATGGAAAATCAGAAAGAAGTATTTTCAACCATTTTTACACCACAGCACTGTCACTCTATATATAAGACTTATGATTGTTAGAATTGTCTAACTTATCAGACAACAACATTTAAAAGTGGAGAGCACATATGACAAAAAACACAAGGGGATATATTATCTATTACTTTAAGTATATCTAACATGTTTCATAACTTTCAACAGAGGTGTAAATTTTGTTGAAAAGTTATGTACATTGTTAATGATGAAGTGTGTTATACAATGATATATTCCCTTTTGTTTTTTGTTATATACAGATAAATTTTGATCAATTTAAATTGATGATATAGTGTTGTTCACATAATTTTAACATTTTCAAAATTGTTCGTGCAAGAATAAGTTTTGACTGACATCTAAAGTTTGATTGGGTTTTTGAACAACTGTTGGTCAGGGACATTAGAATCCTGTTCAATTAGAATGATCAGTTAGCATATCAAGAATTTTCACAGCTAACTGCCATAATTGTAGAATGAATATTCAGATTTGATACACTACTAGCATGAGATTAGCTCCTTTAAATTTATAAAAATGAATGAAGTTTACAATATTTGATCTAGAAACAGAAGTTGAAGTAGAAGAAATTGTAAATTGACTAATCTGATAAAAATTCATGACATGTCTAACATGACATACTAAATAAACAGTAAATTCAGAAATTGAATGTGAATTGAGACTGAATAAATATACAGTGACATGAATAGGGTAAAATTTAGACAATGTAACATGAACAATGTTAGGTCTGTTTATCATTGTGCTAGGATATTAAATAGGTGTGTAGCTGTGCTGTTGATTTGGTTGTCATTTAACTGGATCGCTTCAATACCTGGCTATTTATTAAATACACAGGATACCTTATTTTCTATCATATTTTTGATGTAGAAAGGTACTCCCTTTAATATTTCTACTTGCATATATGTATATCATATTTTTGCATTGAGACAGATTATGGAAATGTAATAAAAGTATTCTATATAGTTTTTTTGGATATAGATTCATCATGTATTCAGAATTCACTCCTGTTCTCTCAAATTTTTATACGCCCACATAAAATATATTACCTATATTGTTGAACTATTATCAGATTTTTTTGAGATTGATTAATTTGAGGGTAATATTTTTGGATGAAATGTTATTTGATAAATTGTCAGTAGGAAGCCTAGTTATGTTATTTTAAAACTAACTTGAGTAACATCTGTTTGTCGTATTGATTCCAGTTAGGTAGTATGTGTTATGATTTCATTGTCACCTTTCTCTAGTTTATTATAGACTATGTCTCATAATCCATAGCCTGGTTATGTTTGATTTTGTCATTTTGTTTATCACAAGTTTATATTTTAGCCTGATCTTGGTCAGTTTTGTTTAAATCTGGATATCTTGTTCAGCCTAGTTTGTCATGGCTATATCGTGACATTGTGGTACATTATGACTTGGTATAAGCTTGCCTTGTTTAATTTTGTTTCATGGATATATCGTGTTTACGTGGTTTGTCTTGAGACTTGATTAATGTTATTAAAGTGACATGGTATTGCCTTGTTGGTTATCTTGTTCAGTGTGGTGCATCATAGCCTTAATTTTTTTTATGGTGCATCGTGACTTGATATAAGCTTATTTTGTTTCATTCTATCCATATGGATATATCTTGATCATTTGATTCAATTTAACTTATTAAATAAAACCTTATATTCAATTTGGTACATCTTGTTCAGTTATGTTCATCAAGACTTTATGTAAACTTGTCTTGTTCAATTTTGTTCATATCGCAATAATTTTTTTCAGTTAAGTTTGAATGACTTTAAATAAGGTTATTTTGTTCATATCCTGATATGTCTTGTTCAGTTTAGTTTTTCATGACTTGCGCTACTTTATGTAATTGATGATATCTTGAGACTGTTTTATTATGACATTAATTTGTGAAAAGGTAAGAAACTGTCTACTTCTAATAAATTCAAGCAGTTTATTTGCACCTCAGTGGTCCTTAAATTCACAATGAATATTCATGACTGTTTTAATTGACTGTCAGTATTTCAATTGAGTTTTTATGCATACACAAATTATAATGCTCTATGTAATTTGGTGCTATTGTCGAAAGGTCTGTATGATTTTATCTTAGTAAATTAATTAATTTTATGAAATACATGATAAATGTTAGAATTATTTCAACTCAAATACAATATGAAATATAAATGGAGGTATTGATTTAATAGCATGTTCATATTAGATTTATAAATGAATTAGAGTTATTTGACATTTAATACAGTTAAAGTTATTTCTAAAATAAAATATTTACAGACTTGATGTTATTACTTTTGTGAAATTCCAGTTCTCCAGTCATAAAAACTAATTCCATTTCTTCTAAAAAGTTAAAAATTGACTTACATTTCTAATCAATATGATCAAATTACAAACAGGTTAGATTTGGCTTAAAGTAATACGACCTCTTAGAATGAACATAAAATTTAAAGTCTCAAAACATTGTCAATAAGTGCTATGACTAAAGAATAGAATCTCTATATAACACGATATATCCATTAAACTAAATAGTTGTTGGAAAAAACTTTTAAGCATGTTTCAAAATTACTTGGTTGTACAGATTTATTGAATTATACAGGGATTCTGTTGTATATTTGTAACACCAGGTACTTCCACTGATGAACAAAGACTAAGATTAACCATAATTAATACATTGATAGACATATTCTTCCCTTCCAGAAATATCAACTAAAATATATCAAAGTTTAGAAATACACTTTCAAAATGATATATGTGCCCATGTGTAAATATTTGTCAATCCCAAAACTTTCAGTACTATTTTATATTTCAACCTACATATAGATAATGGGTAAAATTGAATTTACTGACAAGTATGAGAAGACAGTTACCGTCCAAGTGAAGAAAATGACTTGATTCCATTTCAAGAATCACTTATAGAGAACTTTCCATTTACACATTGGTACTTAATATAATATGTTAGACTTAATTTATCTGTCTTTATGTATATTTCAGGCCTGTTCTGAGTTCTACGACCTAGCCCAGACAAATGGTCGTCGCTGGCAGAGAATGTTGCAACATGAACACGACCAAAGACTGAAGCTAGAGGAAATGGTGGAACAGTTAGCCAAGGATCAGGTGTCCTTAGAAAATAAAGCACGCAAGTCCTTACATGGGGGAAATAATAATCATAATTCTGGTAAGTACAAATGGCCCTTTTGTCCATTAGCTCAGGGATATCATTGCCACCTGCTTAAAACATTTTGTTTCCACACAACAAAATCCAAGATTGATATTGAACAATCTTTTAACACTGATATTTATGACTTACAGTGTTCTGGGCAAATTTTGGGCTACTGTTTATGTGACAACTAATCTATATAAATAAACAGTCAGTAAACAAACAATAAATTCTCATGTCTTATCCTGACATCTATTTGACATGGATTCGGGGAAAAATTGGGGACTTAAGAAGATATAAATAGGATGAAAACAGAAATAGGAAGAAGTATTGAAATGATAAATTACTGACCTTTTCCCTCATTGCACACTTCTTCTTGATAAACGTAACACAGAGAAAAAAAACGTTTTTCAAACTATTCTTTTTGTATTTTGTAAGTGGTTTAAAAGGTCGTAAATATTGAAATGATATTTGATCATATTTTTTCTGTCATTGCATACTTCTTCATAATCTTTTAAAACTCAATATATTTCAATATATTTCAATACATTTGGTATTATTTATACCCCAGTGGATTATGAAAATTCATAATTGATAAGTAACCTTTACAATGAAAGGAAGTCTACAGAATGATCTTATTGTTCTTGTTTAATGTCAGATGTTACTCTTATGGCCAACGAACCTGAGATAATTCTATTATCACTTTAATACTCTATTACATCATGAAATTTAATTAGTGCTTCTATTAATTAAATCATAGACAACCTGTCAGAGACTCTAGCACACTGACTGACTAACTGACTGATTCCAACCAACGGCACCGATCAAAAATAGTTCTATAGATCTAGTGACTCATGATGCTATAAATAGATTATAGGATAAAGTAACAACAGTCTGTATACACATGTTGACTGGTTTCATTTACTCCTGGGCTTTTCTCAGGATCGGATATAATTTTCTGATTTGGAACAATGAATTATTTTAAGGATCTGAAAATGTGAATCAAAGGTAAAAGATATGTTAAGTGTATTCTACGGATTGATTTCTTTAAAAATTGTTTTTAGTGGGATAGAGTTGTCTGTGATAGATTCTTGGATTTAAGATAGTTCTTAAAACACATTTAAGAAATTAATATCATCATCTGTTATCTTTATGGGTAATTTAATCTATATGCATTAGATCAATGTATTGTGAAAATTGTGTGTTGAATTGATCTGGGTATTCATTTAATTTGCTAACTATACAAGAATTCTTACACAATTTTTAATGTCAGACCATATTTTTAGAGAACACTCTAAAATTATTACCTGTATTTTATAATCAAATTAGCTTTGATTCACTAATTTATTTTGTTCAAATTAAATTCAAATATAAAAGACAAAAACGGAAACATTTTGACCTATAAGGTACAGTGGTGTAACCTATTTTCGTGGATATAAGGATTGAACACCGAATTTCGTCAAAGTTAAAAAAACGAATTTTATTTTTATGTCTTAGATGTTTCCTCAGATATTCTACAAAATAATTAAAATTGGTTTATTTCGATTTTCTTTATGAATTCTTCACTTTGACCCATATTTCATGAGCAACCAACTCGGCAACGGCAGCAGAATGCGTCACCTATTTCATGTACAATGTTTGATCTATAAATAAGTCTAGAAAAACACATTGTATGGATACCGGGTGGTATAATTAACTTCTCTTAGTATTTATCTTTAATATCAATTCATTATAACTAGTGACAATTCCTTCAAAGAACCACGATTTTAAAAAAAAAATAGTGACTGACAAAATAAGACACGTAGCGTGATTTATTGCTAAAACTTTAAAGCAATTTGTGCTTGGTTGAATAATTTGTTAGCTGAAAATAAGAAGACAAAAAAAACTTGTATTGAACCTAGGCTGTTATGGAAAGGGAGTATTTGTCGATCACAAAATGCTTCGATAATGGCTGTATGCTTTTTGAGTCAAAAGTAATATTATAAGGATGGAAATAAAATTTGTAACTTTTATTAGTAGTTGTGTAATAAATGAGAAAAATGATATTAAAAAAAAAAGGAAACTCAATTTGTAAGACAATATAATCTAGATTTATAATGGATTTTTAGTAATAATTGTTATTTGAAATCATATATTTTTCCATTATTTTGCTATAAAAATCAATAAAACTCTCTTAAAACCTGAAGAAATGATGAATTTTATGATGTTAACTTTAAGAAGTGACAAATGTTATAATGTTAGAGACAGATTGAATTGTTAATATAATTTTTAAAATGAACAGATCAAGTTTGGGAAAATGTCAATGTCTAGTAAACTCTCTAATATTTTAAGTGTTAATCTATCTTCATTTAATTTCTTCCAAGTGCAACTGAATAATTCTCTTGAAAGAATTGAATTATTATAAGCTACCTGTAACACTTATTAGAATGATTCCAATGTCTGCATAATATACATAATTAATGGAAACAAATTGATATATCTTACTGACAAAAATCAAGTTCATATTTAACCAATAGCGTGGGCCATATTAAATCAAGAATGAGGCTCCTAATGCAAACCTTGAAAAGATATTGTTATGTCACTGCATAAAATGGCCACCTTGACGTCTTAAAGCAAAGCCTTCTTCTCCAATCTCAATAACTCGAAACTATTCATATTTTACATGATTAAATTTTGAATTGAACCTTCACAAATTTTCGAGAAAGGGCAGTTTCAATCCCATTATCTTGCTGTTTAGCGAGTGTTTTATGACATCAAATTGGCTATTCGTTCATATCATATGACGTTGCCATCTTATTAATTTGTGTTATGAACCTCTCAAAAACGAAGCGTGAATAAGGTTTATATCATAAATGAAGTAGAATTTCATTTTGAAAGTGTTATATTTAGATCTATCATACGAATGATAATAACCAACATCATTTGAATTTGTCAGAATTTATCGTTTAACAGTAGCAATAGACACATTTCATGTTTTGTATCCACTAGTTTTCCCATTGAACAATTAACAAAAGAAATAAATATGATATTTGACATTGTTTTCAGGTTCCAACCCTTCAGATGATGAGGATTTTTTTGATGCATTGGATCACCAAGTGGAGGATGAGTTTAAAGTGGCGCTTCCACCAAAACCAGAAAAACTTCACAGGTGAGTTCTGAATTTTTTGACCAGAATCAAGAGTCTTGGTGCAAAAATCATGAATATAGATATCTGGAACTTGTACCATGCACTGTAATTATCATGAAACACATGGAAATCTAAAGTTCAGATTAAGAGTTGTTTACTGATTACCATCAGCCATATGGAATAGTGCTGAATATCACCAATTATGCCATAGTATGATATGGGCTAATGGTATAAAATTTAACACGTTATCTTCAAAGTTACAATATTTATTAATCTATACCTTTATAACTATGATATTTGGTAATGTAATAGGAGTAGAAAACATCCACTCTCTTATAAATAGTTGCTAATAATTTCAGTCAAGTCAGTGAGAAAAATTTAATTCCATTCTAAACTTTTTATGGAATGAGATGTCTCAATATACAATATATATCATGCCAGCACCAATATTGAATAGTTCAAGAACATTGGGATAACACCATCCTCACTTGACAAATATTAATGACATGATACAATGCAAAGGTTACTGTCTGCTCTCTGTTCATTGTGAATCACAATACAGAAAAATTATAATTGCCAACTCGTTATGACGATACTGATATTTTTGTCTAGTAGTACTGGTATAACCATGACTAACAGTATAATTATGACTGGTTAATAATTCTATATTTTTCACCCTAGAAGAACTGATAGTGATTTTAGTATGGAAAGTTTTACCAATGAAGTATCTAGTGAATCCGAATCTGAAATACCAATATCAGAAGCTTGTGTCTTTACTGCCAAAACTAACTCACCTAAAAGAAACCAGGTAATGTTTGTTCAATATTACTTTGAAGTTTTTGTGATATAACCAAGGGATCTAAATTCTTATTTTTGAAACGGCAGATTTTTTAAGGTTTGTGCCATACATGTAGATGTGCTAAATTGAAAATATATTATAAGCTTCATTATGCCAAATTTAATTTGGTTATCATATGCATGCAAAAATTTATAAAAATTGTTCATTTTATACATTGGCTATTTTTCATATTTCCTATGTTGGAATTTTATTTAAACTTTTGTTTTATGTACACTGTATTGAAGAATAACATTCCTGAAAGTATTATTGGTGCTAATAGCAAACCCTGCTTAAAATAGAATTGAAATTATCTAGAGACAATCTATCAATTTGCAGCTAATATGATTTCAGTGAACTGAATGAAAAATAGCTGAACTTTATCATATTAGCTCCTAATTCAAACCAATGTGTAGATTACAAAAAAAAAAATAGAACTTTCATATGGTTAGGAATATTAATATAGATTTGACAGGAAAGGTGATTTGCCTGTCATGTCTGAATGGACATCCTAAGTTTACTCTTTTTTTTTAACTCAAAGGTTGCAATTGCCCATACAGGAAATGCCATCTTTTCATTATGAAATTTATATATGAATATTCTTACAAATGGTGAAAATATTTGATTTGTAGTGTTGTATGAAGAATTGACTATTAATTTGCTAATTAGCAAGGGTTGATTAGTTACTGCTTTAAGTACTGATAATAGTATTACTTATATTTATTTTCATTTAGTAGCTACTAATACTAATTACCAAGGCCAGGGAAATTAATCAACAGCTTATTACACCTGGTGTCAGGTAGATTACTAATCTCAACTTCAACTGGTCAATTTTATATTGTGATGATCATACCAGTTTTACTATTGATGAAATTATTAATGATGATTGGTGAAGGATTGGACACTAAAATCTAATGACATAGAAAACTGACTTGGAAAAACATCTAGTTTCTCAGATAAACAGCAGCCCTTGATGTTTACGACTGTTTTCATCAAAGATCCCTCAAAAGTAGGAAAGCAATAGGCCAACACAACTTACTGTCCTGACAAACTGTCACTTGTTGCACATGACATTGCCCATTAGTCGAAACTAAAGCAGAAATGTAGGATTCTTTATTTGTTTTCATCACTATTTGTTTGAAGTTGAAATGTAGTGAATATGCTTTAAACTTAATCACAAAACCATGGTCAGAAGTCAAGTAACCACCATGACAGCTGTCGTAGATTAAACATTGGTTGCAAGGAGAATCCTAGTAGCATTGCCATGAGGATCTAGGTTTTTCAGAGTTTTCTAATGTCACTCAGTTTGAAAAGTCAGCCAGTTATTTTCACTCAGTTTGTAATGTCGGCCAGTCATTTTCACTCAGTTTTAAATATCAGTCAGTCATTTTCACTCAGTTTGAAATGTCAGTCAGTCATTTTCACTTAGTTTGAAATGTCGGCCAGTCATTTTCACTCAGTTTGAAATATCAGTCAGTTATTTTCACCCAGTTTGTAATGTCGGCCAGTCATTTTCACTCAGTTTGAAGTATCAGTCAGTCATTTTCACTCAGTTTGGAATATCAGTCAGTCATTTTCACTCAGTTTGGAATATCAGTCAGTTATTTTCACTCAGTTTGAAATGTCAGTCAGTTATTTTCACTCAGTTTGAAGTGTCAGTCAGTCATTTTCACTCAGTTTGAAATATCAGTCAGTTATTTTCATTCAGTTTGAAATGTCAGTCAGTCATTTTCACTCAGTTTGAAATGTCAGTCAGTTATTTTCACTCAGTTTGAAATGTCAGTCAGTCATTTTCACTCAGTTTGAAATGTCAGTCTGTCATTTTCACTCAGTTTGAAATATCAGTCAGTTATTTTCACTCAGTTTGAAATGTCAGTCAGTTATTTTCACTCAGTTTGAAATATCAGTCAGTCATTTTCACTCAGTTTGAAGTATCAGTCAGTCATTTTCACTCAGTTTGGAATATCAGTCAGTCATTTTCACTTAGTTTGGAATATCAGTCAGTCATTTTCACTCAGTTTGAAATGTCAGTCAGTTATTTTCACTCAGTTTGAAATGTCAGTCCGTCATTTTTACTCAGTTTCAAATATCAGTCAGTTATTTTTACTCAGTTTCAAATATCAGTCAGTTATTTTCACTCAGTTTGAAATGTCAGTCAGTCATTTTCACTCAGTTTGAAATATCAGTCAGTCATTTTCACTCAGTTTGAAATATCAGTCAGTCATTTTCACTCAGTTTGAAATGTCAGTTATTTTCACTCAGTTTCAAATATCAGTCAGTTATTTTCACTCAGTTTGAAATGTCAGTCAGTCATTTTCACTCAGTTTGAAATGTCAGTCAGTCATTTTCACCCAGTTTGAAATATCAGTCAGTTATTTTCACTCAGTTTGAAATATCAGTCAGTTATTTTCACTCAGTTAGAAATGTCAGCCAGTCATTTTCACTCAGTTTGAAATGTCAGTCAGTTATTTTCACTCAGTTTGAAATGTCAGTTATCAGTATAATCAGTCAGCTCGAATTGTCAATTATATTTAATCATTTGTCATTTATTCAAGTCATTATGAAATGCAAGTTATATCCAGTTAGTCTGAAATATCAAATATATGCAGTAATTTTGAAATGTCAGCCATATTCATACATTTGTTATCAGCATTCTACAGAAAGGAGACATTTTCATTGACATGGAAATTTTTGAATATAGGATAGAAAGCATTTCTGAATTGTGCCAAAAGTATTCACAAACATTTTATGGTATTCTTCAAAGTTATAATCAAGGTTTCCATATTGGTAACAGACACTTGAAGTCTTGAATCATAAGAGATCAAACAGGAATTAAGACAGAAATAAACCTTGACACTGATAGTTATGATAGATGAATATTACCATCTTTTTAACCTCAGTGAGTCCAAAACTAGTTGTCATGATTAACATTGAGCTCTTGACAATTGTGTATGCAAATCAACTTCAATACACGACATCAGAATAGTATTATAAGCTTTTGAGTCCAAAGCCAAAATAATGACTTGAATTTAAGCTTTATTGCGTTGGGTGTCTGAAGTGCAATACTTTTCTGGAACAATTGATGCCTTTCTGCTAATGGATCTTTTATCAACATAGCAATGTTTGTTTGGTATATTTGATATTTAATGACTGAAATGATACTGAGTTTGGTTGAGTTTTGTGTTTTTGTTTTCACTATTTGACAAAGCAATCTGGTTATTAAAAAGCACTGACAATTACAGATTTGAGCATTGTGAAGGAAATTTATGTGTTTATTACTTCAAACCCACATAATATGACTAACTATATTATAGTTTTAACAGATCAGCGTGTTTCTACTCAGTTTGGAAATGAAACAATTACAAAACAATTCAAAAAATATTGACAGCGGAACACATAAAATGTTAACCCTTCATAGGATAGAATAATATGTCAGGTTTAAACAAGCACCTGAATATTGATCAGTGTAATCCTAAACTGGTTGAAGTTGGGTTAATTCTCTTGATATGTTTGATAAGATGATTACAGACTCTGACTTAGCCTTAAACCAAATACACAGAAATAGGAGTTCTTATTGCTTAATATCAACTCATTGTGTTCATTGAATCAGTGTTGACTGAAACCTAGTCTATATATGGATGCTATAATGGTCTGTAAATAATGTGTTATTGAACTCTTTGAATACTTCTTCATGAAAATGCTGTTCTGTGAGGTTGGAATATGTCAATATCAAGTTGATTTAATATACTACATTGAACAATGTCTTCATTATTATGTTTAGGGTTTATAGGAATATGGACATGATATTTATATTTTGCTTTGGTTATTGACATTTTCCTTAATATGTAAACTTTTGTATAGTCTCTAGAATGTGCTGAGGGACAGTTTTAATTGTTATTGTGTCAAGAATTATCACAGAAAACCAACAGAAAGTGAATATTGTGTGCTATTTTTATACTAACTTCTCCTTGTTTCTTGTCTGGATCCATTTTAGTATTCATTTTATTATCTTTGTGTTTTTCAGAAAGAAAATGTTAAATCAGAACATAAACGTCAAGCCAGTCAGGATAAACTTAAAGTTCGTCAGCTGACATCTGAATCACTGAATGCTAGTGGTGAAACGTCTAATAAACGAGTCCGTCGTAAAAAGATACCAGATCGTCCAAATTATAGTCTTAATTTATGGAGCATTATGAAGAATTGTATTGGAAAGGAGTTATCAAAAATTCCAATGCCGGTAAGTGAACAAATTTCTATTGTGAAGAATAAAAGACTTGACACTTTGGATTAAAGTGGAAGTATGTGCTGGCTTTTAAAAGAATTTTTTATGAAGTCATTTCTTTCTTTTGTAAACATTTATCAATTTTTGAAAACAAATGTCTGTTCAATCAAAATATTTCCATTTACCCACATTCCTGTCCAAAGTATGACAAAATCAGGAGTAATAATTATATAGTAATGGACTCATTGCGAACAGTGTAAGCATGGTCTGCTTCACGTGTGACACCCGCCACTACTATATAGGTCAAGATCATGCAATTGCAAAATCATCCTTGATTTTCCATTACCATTAGTTTAACAATTATATAGATATTTCAAAATATACCCAGAAAATCAGCAAATACGCTCACTTTAAACTGAAGACATTTCTCTTGAGACTTGACTTGATGATAGCAACAAACAGTCGATTGCTTAACAATACTTGTTTCATTACACCTTTTATAATAGAAAATGAAGCTTTGTTGAATATAAAATAATAATCTTCTTTATTCAGCTTTTTGAAAAATATATTTAATAGTCATTTTGTCTTGATGGTATTTCTACATGGTATTTAGTGGGGTAGATTGTTGGCAATCAAATAATCAGTATTCAGTAATAACTAACCTTGTAACTGGTCAGGAAGGGTTTCTTCATCTAAAAAGACCATGCCTTAAATTTGCATTTTGAAAGATGTCTGTATGTATATCCTTTATCTGCTTTCAGGTTAACTTCAGTGAGCCTTTATCCATGTTGCAACGAATCACAGAAGAGTTTGAATATGCAGATTGTCTGCACAAAGCTGCTAAATGTGATGATTCTGCTGAACAGTTGGCGTGGGTAGCAGCATTTACAATATCAGCATTCTCGACTACGCTTCAAAGGACCGGTAAACCCTTTAATCCATTGTTAGGAGAAACTTATGAATGTGATAGAACTGATGATTTGGGTTGGAGAAATATTGCTGAGCAGGTTAGTGAAGTTATTAATACTTGTTATATATACACATATTGCAATCAACTTCATGACAAGCCATGGCTAATTTTATACATGAATAGGCTGCTTTTGACAAGAAATTTTTTTATTTGCACAATAATAGTGAATGTTGAGTGTTGGTTGTAACTTGTTTATCTTATAGTAATGTGATTTGATTATAGTGCAAATATAGTGCATCTATTATTACCTTCAAGTTAATCTTGAAAAATATCATTCACAGTACTTAATTCCTGTCTTGAAAACAAAAATATGTTAAACCTGTCTCTCTCTAGATCTTCTCCAAGCTTGTTAAGTTACACATAAAAAATAGAATTCTGAATGATTTACAGAATATTTGAATTTGGACTTTTTTTTGTAGGTCTCGCATCATCCACCAGCATTAGCCATGCATACAGAAGGTAAAGGTTGGACATGTTGGCAAGAGTTTACCATGACAAGTAAATTTCGTGGAAAATATTTACAGATTATTCCCTTAGGTAAACCAGTCTTTATATTTCGACAGACCATCAATTCCCAATCTCAATTCAATCAGTAAACTACCCAATGCTATTTCTTTAAAATTTTTACAGCCTTGTCAACTAGATTTGAATGGAGGGCCTTCATACTGATGCCCTCTAAAGTCTTCAATAAGCTCACCTCTGTGTATAATGAGTTTCAAATGCTAATTTCCGCACCAGCTGTCCTGATGATGCCTTTATATCTGAAACATAATATCTACAGTCAATTGGAATAAATGTCCCAATAACAAACGGATAGTTTTAATGACTTATATCCAAAACATGACATGTATCTAAAGTATGCCATAAACTAGAATTAGAATTAGAATAATGTCTTGATAACAGACAGAATATTTGATATACTGATATATTAAGCATTCTCATTCTATTAGTAGTTTATAAGCAATGTTTATATTATTTTAGGGATAGCTCATTTAGTCTTTCATAAATCTGGTAACCACTATACATGGCGTAAAGTGACAACTACTGTACATAATATAATAGTTGGTAAACTATGGGTAGATAACCATGGTGAGATGGATATAACTAATCATAAAAATGGTGATAAATGTCATCTCAAATATTCAGCTTATAGTTATTTCTCTAGAGAGACTCCTAGAAAGGTTCGTAATTACCATTCTTTGAATTTCATGTGCAAAAAAAAATGCCTTCTCTTTAATATATTTCTAAAGGTCAGATGAAAGAAAGTGCTTAGAATTGTCAATAAACTCAACAGGAAAGTAATAATGTCCCACTCTAATATTGAGATAATGAAGACTGACATGCAGTGTTCAATGATTACACTTTTAAAGATCCAATTAACATGATGAAGGTTATAGTCCCAAGTACTGGAACCATGTCAGTTGCATCACTGACAGAGGAAAACCAGTTGCAGCTGTCAAAGATGAAAAGATCATCAGTACTCTGTCATATCCTATCCTTGATATCCCTGTCAATAACTCTTTGTAGGTAACTGGAGTAATAACTGATATAACCAATAAACCACGCTGGGTTTTAACTGGTACCTGGGACAATCAGATGGAAGGAGCCCAGATTTTACATGTTGAAGAATCTAATAAAGGCAAACCAGTGTTTGAAACAGGTCCTCACAAAGTTATGTGGAAATGTAGACCTCTGCCGTAAGTCTGTTATTTGGTATAGATCTGAAGAGTATTTTGGCCTTCTCTTTATTTAAAACAGAAAAGAAAGGAAAAAAAAATATTTTAGAAGGATGATAACTTGTGTTTACTAGAGTCTTCTGTACCAGCTGGTCCGTGGTCGAACAGTCTGGCAAGCAATCGTACCTGTATAACATGTATTCTTGTACAGCAGGTTCGACTAGAAAAATGAGAAAAGACGACATATTTAAGATCACCAGACTTTTACACATCATATAAAATTAAAACCCATGATGACCATTTTTTGACGTAACCAAGGAAGTGTTTTTGATATACTCAATGTGATTTCATTTTAGGCCAGGAGCAGATAAATGTTATAATTTCACCCAGCTGGCTATAGAATTAAACGAACCAGAAGATGGTGTGGCTCCAACTGATTCTAGATTACGACCTGATCAGAGATTAATGGAGGAAGGTAAATGGGATGAGTCAAACAACTGTAAATTATTAATAGAAGAAAAACAACGTGCTACGAGGAGGAAACGTGAACAGGAGGCTGAGAAAGCAGCTAATGAAGGTAGGGTTGTGGATCATATCAAAAGCCTTTTAACATTTACCCTAATGAAAAGAAATGGAGTTTTACATCCTACTTTTCAATTCAATTTTGGGCAGCAGTGAAAGTTCACTATTTTTCATTTCCAACTCTCAAGGGATTTTCAAGCCTGTAGCTACGAGGGAATAACTCCAAGAGAAACCCCAACCTCCAAATAGTGCTTAAAACAAGAAACAGCCTATTATTGAGAACATTTTATTTTCTAGGTCGTGATTTTCCACAGTATCAGGCAACATGGTTTAAAAAGGATAAAGATCCGATAACAGGAAACTTAATTCACCAGTTTAACGGTAAATATTGGGACTGTAAAGCTAAACAAAACTGGTCAGACTGTCCGCATATATTCTTGTGATAAATTGTGATAGAATTATCCAGTACTAGGACATAATATTATTATATAATAAACTTTCACTGGAAGAAAGTGGCTTCCATAGAATGGTGATTTTAAGACTTGATAATCATGGATTCTAATGCAGTGATTACTGAATACAAAAGCATTGGATGGAATGGTATTTACAGAGAAGAATGGTGTACTTATTTGAGGGTTATTTGTTGTCTGTTTTGATGTGAAGATTGCAATGTCTAAGATAGTATATCTATAGTTATTTTGGTGACTTTGGGTCTAGTTTATCTAACATATCCATCTTATCATATATTGGCATAAAGTGAAATCAAAATCATTTCCCATAGAATAATTGAATTTGGAAGTATATATAAAGATTTTCATATTGATGTATGTATGAAGGCACGTAATGGAATATTGTCAGTGCAATGTGATAAATAAAGGAGAATCTTCAACAATATAAAAGCTGATGTCTCATTGGTGGATATTTGAAACTGTGCAATCATTTTGACCTATCTGTTTATATATAAAGTAAGAAGAACTGTGATTGGTTTAAATTAGTTCCTATGAATTCTTTTTTGTTTCCTATTTGTTATGTTAAAGATATTTTAATTTAGAATTTTATAATAATTTTGTCTAATATCTTTTCTAAGTTATTTCTGGTGAGAGTTTATTTAGTAGTCTTGATAGTTTTATAAATAATTTATTACAATGATAAACATATTATCATCATCTTCTAAAATAATCCCTTTGACACCTGTTTCACAACATTGTACACTTCTTGGTTATGTGAGATATTTTTCAGAGTTCTGTATCATGCCAATGCTGTATCTAAATATGAACTATGGAGTTTTTATATTTTATTTTAGATGTAAGAATAAGAATTTTTTTCTGTAGACTACCAAATTTTTGGACACAAAATTTTGAAATATTCACAGCATAGATCATAGATTATTTTGAATGTGTTCGATGAAGCCTTATTTTAGTATCAATAGTTTATATGTTTTCACTGGTCATTCCCCATGAATATGAGTTTTAAGATTGTACTGATCAATGTGTAACTATATGATATATATAAAAGAATTAGTCTCTCCACCTTTTAGAACATTTGTCCTTCAACTTGCCATATTTTGTATAATTTTAGTTTTATTATTATAATTGAACAAGGAATTTAGATAAAATAGTAGATTAACCAGTAACATTACTTTCAGTGTCAAATTAGAATAATATAAAACTCACTTCATTATGATACATTATTTACCAATATTATTCTGTTTTATTAGTTTATTTTGGTGTAAAAGGGTAGCATTTATGTAATTTTATTTTTTATCTAAATTATGTAATTGAAATCAGGCCGACCAATTTTTTTTACTGTTAATGTTACTTTAGGGGTACTTGATTGGTGAGTCCTGCACGTTCAGGATTGAAGGAAATCATCTGGAAGATCAATAACATAGGTTGGAACAGGGTTCAGAATGTGTGAAGGAGGTGAAGACATAGTTCAATATGGTGCAGAAAGAAATCTAAGGGAATATTTTGAATATGACCTATCCAGTTCCTTACTATTTGATTGAGGCCATAATTGGAACAGACAGAACCTGTTGAGAACTCAACAATCAAATGGCACCCTTTTTTATAACTGATGGTAATATGTGAATACTTTGGTCATTATGATGGTTGTTTTTATGACTTCTTGTTGAACAAGTGTAAGCTATGAAGTCTTCGAATGTATTCAATATGGTCAGAGGTTATATTGTAACTGACCTTATTAATGATTTAGTTGAAGTTTCAGATAATGATTTGAATTGATTCTTACTGATATATAACCTGTCAATAATACTTATTGTAACGTGATTATATTTTGTTAGTATGATTATTTTGCTTAACAGTATGAAAGACTGGTACTGGGTTCATTCACATTTAGTCTGTGTTATGCTTCTCCATTCAACCTTGTGTTCAGCTGTATGCTTTCTTAGAAATGATAATATTTGTTGGTTATCTACTGGTATGGTAATATCATCCAAGATGCAATGCTGGTTGCAAACAATCAAGCTAAGCGCTTATCTTGGTTTTCTACCC
Organism: Lottia gigantea; assembly: GCF_000327385.1. NCBI lineage: Eukaryota > Metazoa > Mollusca > Gastropoda > Lottiidae > Lottia > Lottia gigantea. The sequence continues at coordinate 5,319,897 of NW_008708400.1, forward strand.
TACTGCTTTCTGTGACTAATCTTCCTGCACATTTCTTGAACACCATCATTTCATGTTGCACATTTTGATTTTCTTTTAGAATGTTGCTATTATATTTCAATGGTGTGTCCACTTTATAAAATATGAAAGCTTTATGACAGTCCCTCTATAATTATTATTTTAACAATGTTATTATATCATTATACTATGCAATTTTGTAGATTTATTCAAGTGCTTCTTTCTGTTAAAACATTTTCTATTGTGCAGATAATTTTGCTTTTTTTTATCTGATAAAGAAACCGCTTAAGATATTTTGCTTGATATTTTTCTGCATGTACTTCACTCAAGTCACGTATGAATTCAAGAAAATGTCTAATATAAGATTGGCCTTTGATGTTATGAATGTCTTTGACACATCCGTATGGACAGCGTTTACTTGGGCATGCTGATCAAGGGTAAGGTGAATATTCTGTAAGACCCTTGATACCTTTAATGTTTGTATGTAATTTGAAAACATTTTGGACTAAATTACTGTATGCATTTTTTCAGGTAACTTATAATAAGTGACATATTTGTGGTATTACTGTATCAAGTATTAGATATTGAATAGGTTCACCGATCCTTGGTATATCTAGATGATCTTGACTCAGAAATAGCAGGACGTGATTGAGTCTTGAATTACAAAAATTGTTTAATATCTGAAATTACTAGCTTAAATGCTTGTGTGAAAAATATTCACTTGAACAGCTTTGATCAAGACTGACCTTTCTTGATAATTATGAAATGAAAGTAGAATATGTTAGAATTGACTGTAGGTATATAAGTTTTAAATCAAATTGTTGATAATTCGTGTATAAAATCTGTAAATGATATGATTTGTTAAAAATGAATTTGTTTTTGCATGAAGTTTGTTATCATTTGAACCAACACCCTTTCCTACAAAATAAAAAAAAGTGATACGTGTGTAGCATATCTGTATGCATGGGGAGCATCAAATAGCCTCTGTTCCTTGCAAATTAAGTGAGTCAGTACAAATCACAGAGCAGAATCCAACTCATAAAAATATCAGTTATTCACATGATACCCTTTATTCTCTTATAAAGATTAGAACCATGAAACTTTTTGAGAGTTTGGACATTAATCTATGAATGAGGCTGGAAGTAATTGGCTATCCAAGCTATGACCCTAAGGTATAATACTCCTAATCTTATGTTCTGACAAAGATGGGAATAGAAAATTTTTGTTAACAACAATCAAGTGTTAGGCGTTTGTGGTCTAAGGGAGATAACTCAGCAACATTTCGTAAGTTACTAAATTTAGTAACAAACAACATGGCTCCTGTTAAGAGCATTTATTTTTAACAGTTGACTAAGATGGATTTGTTTGTAGTTAAAACCAAAAGGAAACGTGCTGACAGTCAATCGGAATCGTCAGGATCTAAAAAGTTTAAATCTTATGAAAAATCAGAATGTAATGTCATAGACTTTAAAAAATTCAGGCTTGAAAATCTATCTTGTGACTATGGGATTCTCTATTCAAAAAGAGAAGCTGACAATCTTCTAAAAGAGTGTGAGAAAATTCTGTGTTATAATGAAGGAAAATTGGCAAAAATTTGTCTCTTTGGTAAATGGCACAACATTCCACGGAAACAGGTAGGATTTCATCTGGTGAACATTTTAATATTAAAAGTTTCTCCTTCATTCAGAACTGTTCATAAAATTGTTGATCCCCCATACATTTTGCATTGAACGACGGCAAAGATAATACACTTTCCCATTGTTTTATGTTTGGATTAAAGGACAAATAGGAGCTTTTTTCACTTAGAAGCATATTGCTTTCTGCAGGTAACCTAACATATTGGCTTGATTCGATTTTATTTTTTAGAAACTTGTGCTATAGTGGCAGTAGGCTATGTCTAGATTAATGTGTTCTGTAATCTTAACCTTTACCCTATAGAAAGTTGAAACTGGATTTTGGTTGTAATTAACTCAATCACAAGTTTTTTTTTTCTCAAAAATATTGTGTCATATTGAATAATTTCTATTTCAGGTTGCTCATGGAGATGAAGGTTTGTCTTACAAATTTTCAGGAAACTCAATTCCTGCCCGGCCATGGTTACCATTATTAGAGAATATCCGAGATGATATTACCAGACAGACTGGCTACAAATTTAACTTTGTTTTAATAAATAGGTACTTGATAGGCCTCTAATATATATCTTCCTAGCTTAGTAGGATTTTTCAAGATAGTGGTGGGCTCAGAGTGTGACAGACCAAAATGACTGATATTTGACAAGTACTAAACATTACTCAACTGAAGACTTTGGGAATTTAAGTCAAGCAACCACTTTCAATCTTATATTATGTAGAAAGCAAATCGTAAAGGTTACCACAACCCCTATACAGTATACAGTTGCATAGTTTATTTTACTCTTGAAAAAGAAATAAAATGAATTTAGTCTTTTTTAAACTTATCTCTCAAATGCAAGGGCTTGATCCACAGATTAAAAAACCTGCCTTGTGTTGAGAGGTTATTACTGAATTTGAATACATGTACAACATCAAAGAAATACTATTAGGTTTATATGAACAATATGTGACTGGCTAGAGACTGATGTGTGATAAATGAATGATAGAATTCTGAATAAACATATATTTTAGGTATAAAGATGGCAGTGATTATATGGGAGAACATAAAGATGATGAAAAAGATCTAGAAGCAGATCATCCTATAGCCTCATTGAGTTTAGGTCAAGCTAGAGATTTTATTTTTAAACATCAAGACAGTCGAGGAAAGAACTCAACTAGACGTGATATTCCACCATTAAAACTGGTACTTCAACATGGTGGATTATTAATGATGAACTATCCAACTAATTCTTACTGGTACCATTCCTTACCGTGTCGGAAAAAACTTTTTAATGTTAGGATTAATATGACATTTCGTAAAATGGTGGTAAAATAACTGAACAAATTTTATTCATTACAAAATAGTTCTGTTTTAACATTTGAATATATTATATTATTGGATAAAACAAAGGAAACTTATACAAAACAATGTGCATGAAGCTTCTGAAATGACGTTCGCTTTAAACATTACTCAATTGAATGTGATATCAATCAGAGAAAACCAACAAATGTCTAAAGGTTGTGATGATCTTATTCACTTATAAAAGAAATGACAATATAAGTTACTTAATCAGGCATTTAGTCAACCTTGACTATTTGACAGGGCTAGTAATATATGTAAAGGGGCAATGGAGCATGATGTTAAGTTGCAGTAGCTGTATTTAATCGGCACTAGCAGATAAGATCTTTACCATTAACTCTCTATAACAATTGCATTACATGTGTTCTATATTTCTTAAATATTAGTATAATTTCCTTTCAGAATTAATATTGTGATAATTTTTCTTTTCTATTTCTTTGAACTCACTAAAGTAAGTCTTATTATATAAAAATTAAATCTTGTGATTATGGTCTATTTTTGTAACCTGGCCTATATTTAGTGGTATTCAAATGTAACTGTCACTCACTCGATGTTTTATCACATTTTCATTTTGATCACTTATAAATCAAGATGCAAGCTGAAAGGTTGAGTACCATTGTACATTACTCATTCAAATTATTCAATTAAATTAAAGTCTAACCACCACATCTTTACTTTAATGAAAAAGATCAGTATCCATCATCTTGAGGATTAAAGGTGCCCACACACCATAGAAATTATCAGTTGCTGGATGTTGAGGATCCGCCATTTTGTCTTCTTTCATAGCAGTAAACGGAATGTTTTCTGCACAAAAACAACAACAATCTGTCAACATTTGTATTTGATCTAGGTAAAATATTTATTAAGACACATACACACAACTACACCCCTGTAGCTTCTTTTTAATTAGATCAGATTACAATTTTTCTTTTTCGTTTTCTGATATTTTCAGTTTATTTTTTAATCTAAATATCTGACAATGTAGACTAAAAGAATCAGAAATAAAGAAAGATATGAAATTATAATCTTATTTTAAATAGATTGATTTTGAACATGATTGGCAATCTGAAAACACTGTACTACATAGTCGGGAGTAGAGATGGTATCGATTATCAAATTGAGATCAATTATCGATGGCAGACTATCGGTCAATAATCAAAGTATTTTAAATGAGATACCCTGTAAATACTCAATTAAAAACGTGCCAAATTTCATGGGTGGTTACTTTTGTGTCATAGAAATTTCGATTTTATCAATTATCAAATTTCATAATCGATTATATGTCAAAATTTCCCTTCAGCACGTAACATACTCACAAACAATACTTTGACATATAATCGATTATCAAATTCGTAGCGACGATAATCGATTATTTTGATTATTATAAGTATATACCAGTAATACATGTACGGTACTATTATTTTCTTCTTCTTGAAGTAATCTCACTAAAAGACGAATCAAGTGACTTTTTTTTCATGTTTTTTCTGTGGAGGACTCTACTAATCTTTCCACTATCTGAATAAATATTTCACGATTGGGATTTTTAATTGTTTTTAAACATTGACTTTAATTGTCAGCCAGCCATATCATGACAATCTTTGAAACTATTGGCTGAAAAATTAAATGAACACGATTCAAAGATAAATTTTGTCAGATCATGTTAAGAAGTGTAATTAACCACAGAAAAACACAAAACGAAGCACCTTGATCTACTTTTAATCGTATCCTACAGTTTAAACCACCAAAGACAGCAGCACTAAGATGAGTCTGTTGAGTTGTCTAGATAACTATAGAGATGGGATAGTTTACACTGAACAAAGTCATCACTTAATTCTCTACTACAGATATTAGTCCAACCATTTTTATGAGCTTTCTGCAAGCGTCTTTTAAATTTAGTAGGTTGAAAACCTTGAAAGTCTATCACTCTACGTAACTTTTTCTTGCTTACAAATTGTTTAGACTTATTTGGAGATTCATAAATAGTCTCCCAAGTCTTTTCCAAAGGTGCCATATAGTTTTTATTTAGATACAGCTCCTCTAGATTTTCATCTTCTTGTGGCCTGAATCTTTCACTAGGCAAATACCATTCTGGATGTTCATTTTCATGTGCGACTCCAGCCTGATAGATTTCTAATGATTTTCGTCTATTTCGCCTTGATTTACGCAAACCAGACTCATCTGTAGTAGTACATGATTCATCAAGACTTGCATTTAATTCTGATGAGAAATCTGCCGATTTACGTTTAGATCTACGTTTAGTAACATTAGTAACTGTGTTATTGTCAATACTTTCAACTAAACTTTTCATGCTGAAATTATCATCTATAGCAGTATCTGCTATAAGCTTATCAACATTTTCACTTGGTGCAGTATCAAGTGGCACATCTTCTAGTTGTTTCAAAAGTAGTGTATTGCAGTTTAGTTCATCATCTAAAGGTAATGGTTCTTCTTCTGTTTCAATCACACCCTGATTCAACTCTTCTTCAATGACTTCCATATTTTCATCCAAAATTTCATCTCCTTCTAAGATTTCTTCTAGTTTCTTTTCCTCATTTACAGAATATTCTAAATTATCTCGTCCTAAGAATAATTCTTCACATTTCTTTTCTTCAATTCTTGCTTTTGTGTCTATCAAAAAACCTTCAATGTAAGAATCGGAATAGGTCTTTTCTGAAATCGTTTCTTTTTTGGGTTTCTTAGGAGTTTTTGGTTTGCCAGTAGTACCTTTGGAGATTCTACGAACTATGGAATTGAACAAGCCCATAGCCCCAGATGCTAAGCTATCTAAACTTTCGACTAGAGTGGGGGAAATATTGAACCCATTTCTTTGGTCTTCATTTTCCTTATTTTCTGAGTTGTCCTCAAGAATAGCTCTAGGGTCTGGTGATTCATCCAGTCCATTCTTTGGTGTATCTAACATGGGGTCAACTGTGGTGTCATCATTTAAATTAGTTTCTGTAGCACTAGAGTTAACAGGTGTTGTTTCTGTGTATTGAGAATTTACTTCAGTGTCCAAGTCAGGTGTAGTTGCAGTCAAACTGCCAGATGTAATCGGTGTCAAACTAGGTGTATAAACATCTTGTAATGGAGAGTCTAAAATGTCAAAGTCTACATCTGGAGTGACTGGATAAACTTTCTTAGCTGATGTATTCAACTCTGCAATAATTGGAGTAGTCAGTTCACCTACGAAGGCCATATCCAGGTTATTGACAGAAGTGAAACTGTTGCTAGGGGTGACAAGAAGTGGTGAAGATTTTCCATCAAATTTGATCAATTCTGGACTAATGGAGGGGTATACTGGGGAATTCACTGGAATTTCATGTCTCATTATTTCAACAGGGGAGCATGAATCTATTTTCAACAATGGTTTCTGAAACAAAACACTTGATCTTCGTTTTTTACGCTTCTCTTTCAAACTTTCTTCATTGGATTCCACCCAAACTGTACCAAAGATATCATCAACTTCTCCCTGATCATTGAGACTCATCATCAAGGTGTCGTTAGCCAAGGTGGCATCATTATCATCACCAAAAGAACTGATGGATTGCCTTCGAAGATTTCTTATTGATCTTCTCCTCTTTTTTCTTTCCATATCTGAAATATTTAAACAAAATATTGTTTAAATACTAAAAGCAATAAATTAAATCATTTGAAACATTTTGAAGAATTGTCCTTGGCCTACTGCCTGAACAAAAAGAAAAGCAGGTTAGATCTAGACTACACTGTCGTTACTGTCTAACTACATTGAGCTCTGAATTGAAAAAAATATCTACATCCACTGCCAAAATCGCGTAAGATACATTCCGCGATTTCCTCATCGATTACAAAATTTTCCACGACCATGGCCAGGGGGAGACTAGCTATGCCCCCCATCGCCGCAGTACCCACTTAAATCTAAAAGAGAGCCGAGGTGCTCGGATGAAATATCCAATGCGTATCTTTCATTAATTAAGATGTGTGTGGCAAGATACTTACTGAATCACAAATTATTTCAGAGGAAAATTTAAAGAAATCTTCCTTTTTAGAAGTCGCGCTGTGTTGCTTTCAAACCTACTTCCGATTGACTTCACCAATGAAATCGCGTTAAATGATAAATAGATTACTGCGCATGTACAAGGAAACAAGATGTCTGCGCCCATGGATTGGGTTTGTTTTGTGGCAAACATTTGAAAAAATTAAACTAAGCTTAACATGAGGCCTGTGTTATTCAGGGAAAGATATGGATCTTCTCTTGTAAAGAAAGAATATTCTACAAATGTCGATGGAACCGTGGATATAGATGACAAATCTCCTAAACTGACCTCTGTGTCAAATTTCTTTCGAGTAAGTCAGTGGTGTCTGTAATCTGCCAACTCTGACTAGTTCCTGACATAATATTAAAAAAAACTGAAAATACTGTAATTGCCACTAATCTGATCAGTTCAGTTCATTACTGAATTTATACATGAGATATACATTTCTGCTCCTAAATGATCTTATGATCAAACATTAGATATACTTAAATAATATGATTAATAAGTGGACATGAACCCATTTTATTTAATCATTTGTCAAGACATAGGGCCATAGGCAATAACAAAGAGGGATCTATACGATGCACAGCCTTATTCAACTAAGGCCTAAGATTATTGTACAATCAGAACTACTAGATGAGACTTGAAGTCCTAGGAAGTGGTAAAAAAATCTATCATCATCATGTTTCAATACCGGGGAATATTAAACACATGGTGTCATTGTTTATAGTTGATAATAAAAACAAAGTGATCAAATAATGGCTTTCTTCATGAAGAGTAATAGTATCTGTTTTTTTTTTTTATATTCTAGTCAGTATTTTTACCACAAGGGTATCCAGAAAGTGTGAGCAGTGACTATTTCATCTATCAGTTATGGGACACCATTCAGGTAAAGTATAAAGGCCTATGAGTAAAATTACAAAAAAAACTGTATATAATGAATATATTACAGTCAAGTAACCTAATTTCGTGCTAACTTATTTTTCGTGCATTTCTAGAAATGATTAATAATTTACATGTGAGGCATCTCGTGACCTCCGCATTTGCTTGTTTTGATAAACATGGGTTGTTTGCACATTGTCAGCTAGCAGAATGAATCCAGTTGTTTCAAGCAAGGTAAAATGTATTAATGTATACTTTGACAAATACAAAATGGCGGATTTCAGTTATTACCCAACGTCATAAGTTTTTATCGGCAGAATTTCCTTATAATCCCTAGAAATGTCGTCTGCTAAAAATTCTATGGAACACAATGTGGGCCATATTCTTATGTAGTTTCAATGACTTTTAGCAATAAATCACGCTACGTATCTTATCTTATCTTGTCAGTCACTATTTTTTTTTTAAATCATGGTTCTTTGAAGGAATTGTCATGAATTATTATTAAAGATAAATACTAAGAGAAGTTAATTATACCACTGGGTATCCATACAACATGTTTTTCTCGTCTTATTTATAGATCAAACATTGTACACGAAAATAGGTCACGCAACTTGCCAGAATCTAAGTTTCAGCCATGCTTTATTCAATCTCTAAGGTCTTACATCATGCCTTCAACTCACAAAAGTACATATCCTGTCACATGACAAACATCTACCTTAAGAGCAGACAACTCTGTTTTACTGAGAAGGAAAATATGGGAGATAACTCTTACTTAACAATGATTGTTAAGACCACAATATGAACTAATGATATCAATATGACATTATAAACTAATTGGAACTTATACTTGTGGACATATTATATCATAAGGGTATAATTCAATGTAAAGGGATAGATGAGCCATTTTGGGGAGTTGATTTGAGTCTTGAACAAATAGTAAATAGTCTTTAGGTCGCAAAATTCCTTCAAATAAACCAGGTTTATTCTCCTATTTCTATACATCATCTATATGAACTGTGAACACTATTACTGATTGGCTTAGCTTAAAAAAATTCCCATTTCTGAAACTAAGGTACGATTGCTTAAAAAAAAATTGCATCTGACCCTTTAAAATTTCAATGTTTAGTTAGTAACATCCTTCGATAATTTTCTTATTTTCTTTTCTGTATCAGATGGAACGGGAATGATAGGAAGAATTGGTTTTGCATGGCTCAAAGGGTGAGAAAATTACAAAAAAAATTATTTTTCCATAAATAAACAAAAAGATCCATATCATGATTTCTATTAAAAACTCTCAAGGTATTGGTGTGATGCTGGCAGTGACTCCATGTTTGTAGCAAACGGCCTGGCCACGTATTCTCGAAACAATCTTAGCGCTAGGATGTCCTAGGGTCTTATCTTCTAACATTGATTCTAGGACACCCTCCAATTTTTTATTTTAGTGATCTAATGCCATAATGAATTATTCTGATGGAAATTCTTATTCTTTCTTTCTAGGAGTAATTTAGACTGTGATGCCAAAAGATGGAGATTATTTGCTGACATTTTGAATGATTTTGCAATATTTTTAGAAATTCTGGCTCCAAATTTTAAACCCTTTTTCACACCAATTGTGTGTACAGCTGGGGTATGCAAGGTGCATATTTTTTCTATTTTGAGCAGTTTTATTCAAGGCTTTGTAGCTTCTCAAAGAGGAAGATTTACCTTGCAGATCTTGTTTTTAGTGATTAATTAAATAATTAAAGGCATTTTAAATATTTTTAGCTGGTAGACCACAATTCTAATATTAGTTTGGTAAAAAGTGGTCCAGTAAAGTTTTCAGGCATAATTATTGAATATTAGAAGCTAGGGGTTGCCCGTTTCTGCTGAAATGAATTTGTTCTTTTGTATGTGTTATTTTATAGTCAATTGTTGGAGTGGCAGGTGGAGCCACTAGAGCAGCCTTAACTCAACACCAGGCACGCAGAAACAATATGGCTGATGTGTCAGCAAAAGATGGCAGTCAAGAAACCTTAGTGAATCTAGCAGCATTAGTTTGTAGTCTTATTCTGGTTCCTATGGTTACAGGAAAAGATTTGTAGGTATTTAATCATGATTATGTTATAATTTTATTTTCCTGTTTAGAAACTATGCAGTGTACTTCTCAAATATTTTGAATTTAACAGGAAACTTGTGACTTCTGCTTTGTGGCTATTCTAAGTTGTCATTTTAAAATTAAATGTTAAAATAAATCAAAATTGGGTTGTTATTCTTTTCAGGATTATATGGACATTGTTTATTTTGTTTACATTCCTTCATCTTTTTGCAAATTATTCTGCTGTCACCAATGTTGTCATGGAAACATTAAACCAGAATCGTTTACATTTCTTAGTGAAGTCATACCTGCATCATGGAATTATCGAAAATACTCAATCAGTCAATTATAAAGAACCAGTGTTATGGAGTAAGTTTCATCTATTGAAATAGTTAAAATTTGATATTCACAAATAGATTATCAAAAATAAAATCTTAATGAAAAAATTATTTGAAGGCTTTGTAACCTAGTGGGGTAAGAGGGCTACTTGTAATGTATGTTAGAAATATAGTTTCAGGAATATTTTGATAGAGTGTAAGAGTGGTATACATGATTATTTGGTATGATCACTTGTCTCTTTCTAGGTAGTATCGTCTGTAATACTTCAAATCTACATCTATTTTAAGGTTTACGCCGGAAATTTCAAGTCAGATTAGGTGTATCAGTGGGAAAAATTTGCAAAACGTGAGTATAATTCTTTGACCATTTTTTTTTAACATATTAAACCTAGTCAATCTATCTTGAAATATTATATGTTATTGGAAATGTTTGGTTTTTAAAAGTCTACTACTAATTTTGTTAAAAGCTGTAAAATTTAGTATTGTTATTTTGTTATGCAGTCTTTCCTTTTATATTTTTTTCTAGATATAAAGATATACAACTAATGGAAAGCTTATATAAAAATACATATTATATGTTAGGATTAAATTTACAAAAAGGTAAGCAGCACTGATGAAAAACTAACATGGGCAACTTTAACAGAAATATATCAGATTGAAATAGATCCTTTAAATCTCGATCGGGAGCCGCGGTGGCTCAGTGAGTTAGACGCTTGCTCGCTAACCTGAAGGTCCAGGGTTCAATCCTGGCATAGGTCGAGATAATACCTTCGGATTTTTCAACCCGGTTTCCCCCTGTCAGTGATGCAGGTAAGAGGGGCTGACATGGAAAAAGCGTCTAGTCGTTCGGATGGGACAAAAAACCGAGGCCTCATGTGCTACAGGCTGTGCACGTTAAAGATCCCTCGACAGTTGGAAATCGAAAAAGAGCAGGCTAATGCCGCTGTCCTGGCAAAATTTCCCTCATGGCAACCTGCATGGCGTTGCCCGTCTTCATTAGCCCACAAGGTGCGGAAGAGTAGGACGTAAAACTCCATTCATTTCATTTCATTTTAAATCTCGATACAACAACTTAAATATACATTATATAAGCTGATACTGTTGTTGTCAGAAACAATCTTCATTGCCCCTTAAATCATGTTTTCTATCTCCAACAGTTGCACAATAGCACCAAAATCTCTTTGATTTCCCATTTGTGTAACAAGAACAAAGTCCTGAAAAATTCAGGAAGGAAAATTTTACATGGCTGTTTTGATCTTACTTATATTCAGATCTCTTTTCAATTCAAGGTGAAATAAATATAGTATTAAATGAGAATTCTACACAACAAGATCAACTAGAAGCTTGCTATCATGCTGAAGTTTTAGAAGTTATTTATAGTTTAAAAACTACAGACATTCAGGTAGGAAATATTCTACAGCTGTATCAAGTTATCTTAGTTTTAATATTGTCATTGTCATAGAAAAATAAAAAACTTACTAACATTGAAACAAAATTGAAATCTGTAATGTTACAATAGTCAATTTGAGAAATGAAATTAAATCAGCATTTTTACTCACTATACATATTTAAGTAGCTTATATTTTTTTTATTCTAAATTATGACTTATTGTCTCTACTAAACTGTCCTGCAGTAAATGGCACTTTCTTGGAAATGAGGCAGTTTTTCTTATTTTTCACCTGTAACGTGTTTCTTTTCCAGATAAAACAATATGAATTTAAAGATATAATAGATGGATTTGATGAAGGTATGTAACTATGTTGAAAACAATAATGGGAGTGAATTTTCTTTTTACTTTGATTATTAAAGGGAGATAATTCACTGAATGATGGCACTCAATCAATGAGTTCTGAACAGTTTTAGTCTTTTCTAATTCTAGGCTTTTATTGTTTGATACATGTCACTTTCAATATTTACATTTCTTTTCCTTTTTCCATTTTGAACTGTACAAATTCTTTTTTAGGAGACGTGAAACACGTTATGAACCCATTTCCAATTTCTGTTTTTGAATTAAAAGTTGATTCCATGAATCCTGTGGGAGCAGAACTCACAATCTAGCTCCCCCACAAATTCTGTTCACCTTTTATCTCTTGATTTTTATTTCATTTATTAGTGAATAAAGGGTCTTTTTTCATTCCAGAAAATCTACACAAAATATTACAGCAATCTCTAGTGTTAGTAAGAAGAAGTTTTAAAGGTTTTATTGAGAATTTAAACAATGAGAATTGGAGGACAGATATAGCTCTACTGTGCGCTGATGAATGGAGAGCTAGGTGGGATTATAATGGACTCTCAGATAAAACTGACTGATTATAAAATTGATTTAAAATCATCATTGTGGAGGGTTTTTTTCTTTTGCGGGCGTAAAGATAGATTATTGAGTGTCATGGATGTAATATTTATTTTTGTAAAACACCAGATATCACTCAACTCATGGATACTAGAACATGAACAAGTATTGTATATTAGAGCAAGGATATCTTTTAACATCATTGTCAATTAAAAAAATTAACATGAAAATCCACTGTATTTAGAGGTAGGTATGATAAGTAGTTTTTAATACTATACAAGTGTGATTTAAGTAGTGCTTATTACTTCTTATTCTACCTGAAATTATAATAGACTGTTCTTGTTCATGTTTTGAATCAGACTCGAAAGTGCAAAAATATCTTAACTGGATTTATCACCCAAAGAGTTTTTTTCTCTCAATTTCTTGGGAGTGGTTTTGTTAATGATAAGGGAGGTAATTCATATTTTTACTTTGGAGACTAAAGATAAATTTTGCCAATTTTTTTTTTATTTCTATTGCTTCCAGTAACATATTCTGTTGTATCTCAACATTTGAAATATTTCATCCAGCCAGAATTTCTAATCATGCTTTTGAAACAGGATTATGAACCTCTGAGAGGCATTGTTAAATTATTTTAAATGATTGTTGAATTTCTTTGTTCTTGTGATTTGTACTGTGGGAAAGGGAACATTATGAAATATTTTATTAAAAAGACTGAAAATGTCATGTGTTTTATCTTTTATTTTGCAATCAATAGATGTCAGTAATAATTATGAAATCAACTGAGAGACTAAAATAGAAACTTTTCTTTTGAATGTTTCCTTATTGGTTATCAAAGTCAAAACTTTTTGATTCAAGTTTAGACTAAGGCTGTAGATCATGCAAACATGAAAACTCTTTCATGAATTACATAATAAACCATTATCCAACTATTTGTGATTTCTTTTAGATGCTTATAAAAAACAAAGAGGCACTGAAGAAATTCTAACAGATGTTGGATACTTTTTCCAAACTATGAAAATCTTACAAGGAATGACAAACTTTTGTCAGATTTATATGTTGAGAAAAATGAAACAGGTAGCTGATGGTTTAGTTAAAATGCAAAAGGCCTGTATTGCCCTAACGCCCATTATACCCATTTGTGTTAATACCTTTGATCCTAGATCAAGAGATAATCCTGGATTATCTGATTCTCAAGGCTAATAATTTGAGGTAACTAAGATATCTGTATAAGGATTGCTTGTTATTGTCCCTAAACAATAGCCTAAGATATTTGAGAATTTGGTCATTTCTTGTTGTGTATGTTGGATTATATGTTTAAATTTTTGTGTTTTTTGGGGATTTTGTGATAATATTTGAGAGAAAGGAGTACTGAGATTTTTACTTTCATTTTTGGACATGAAAATGCCAGAAAATGGTGATCAAAGGAAAAACTCATTTTTAACTGAGAAAATAAAAAGGCGTCCATTTTCTATGAGTGTAATTCCACGCCTTAATAACAATGAAACAGATATTCCAACTCCTAGATCTGTATCTTCATTACAACATACTCCCCGTAGAAGATTATCTAAAAGACACAACAGTCTGTCAAGATTACCAATACTCAATTCAAGTGCTTTAAGACAAAAGTAAGCCATTTTATTTTTATTTAAAGTACTGTGGAGATTTGCTACCGTTTTGGTGAAGAAATTATCTGTTTTTTTATGTTAAATTTCGGCTTAGAGTTTTGTGTTAACAATATAGATGTTGTCTCCTCAAATACCCTGTACACCAATTTGACTGTTCACCATTGACTGTACTGTAGCTTTTAACTCGTGTTCATTACTGAATTTTGAAAAAATTGAAAAATTTTACTAACAGCACTTCCATCCAGCATCTGGAACAATGCTATTTTTTTAACAAGGTCCTGGCTGTTTAAACTTTGACTTCAGTGTCAACTGTATTGTTGAGGTAATTTTTTGTAAACACTCACAAACCTGAAGGAAAAGTCAAATCGATTTGCACTTACTACAGAAGTACAAAATTTGTTTACTTGCAAGCAGACTTCAAAATGCAGCATTGCATTTGCTGTGATTTGTTAGTTTGTAAAACTAACTCACAACATATATCAAAAGTTGACTTTTCTTGATTACAAATCATCATTGCAATTAACACTAAGCTTTGTAACATTCAGAGTTTTTAATTCTTCTGATCTTATACTTAGAAGTAATAATTGATTAAAAATAGATGAATTGTTTTCAACCATCCTGCTTTTGTTAGTTTAAAGATGTTGATTAGGATCTTAACTATTGTCAGTGTTCCTTTCATTTAATTATTAATAACACTGTTAATTACTGCTCAGTTTGGTTGCTATCCACCATCTTGGATTTGGACCCTAGTAAGTTTGATGTTTATTGCTATCTGTCACGGTATATTTAATATTAGTATTTTAGTTGTTATTGACTCTAGACTGGACTTCACACATCATTAATATATGAATTGGGTAACTAAATTACTCTTACTTACAATTATTTATACCTTTCTCCAAATACAAACATTTTATTGATACATGTAATTGTTAAATATAGCAAATCAATAATATCTCAATCATATTATTTGTACAAACCTGAAATAATATAAAAGTGTGCTGCCAAGTTTAGGGTTCCTTTTCCCATATGCAAAGAGATTTACAAATTATTTTGGATTTCCAAGGATCAGAAAAACGTCATGTGAAGCAATGTTCCCTAATCTACATTATAATGCACTCTCTTGTAGGCTGAAAGTCATTTTAAAGTGTTGTCAGAAACTATGCTATGGTTCCTGAAATTTCACTAAACCTCAGTGTTTTATAACGTCCATATCACAGAGGCTTTTAGATATCATTATCAGCCTTGGCAATAGTGACGTCATAAAATAGTTAGTTTTAGTAGAATTGCAAGAACCACCAACATCTGACTTAAAGTTGAAATAGTGTAAATCAATGCTGTCAATGTTCCTAATACATATATAGATTGCTTGCCAGGCAAGATAATATACACCCTGACTTACAGTTTAATTCTCAGAGTGACAGTAAAAATAATAGATTTCATTTAAAATAGTGTTTCTGTAAATTCTGTTAAACTATTAGAATTTTTTTGGAAATTAGACCAAATTAATCCTAAAATAATAATAAATGGTCAACTAATTAGAAATTTTAGAAAAGGTTGCATTATCTATGGGAATGGTTCTATCTGAATGAATAAAGCCATGGTATGTTTGACTATCAATTCACTTAATTAAATAACAATAATAGAGAATTGAATAAAGTTATTTATTTTCTTAAAATGACAGAAATATAAATAAATATAATAAAATTTACATAGAATTACATAATAACTGACATAAATTAACAAGATAAATTTTTTCTATCACAAAATGTTGCTTTTTACAGATTTGGAAATGTGTTAATATCTGTGATACTAATCAATTCACTCATGTTCAATAATATGGTTATTCTAATCTGATTTCTTCAAAAAATTATAGGTTCATATCAATATTCAATTTTTTGTCATAAATGCTTATGAAAATTTTATTTTGTTTCAAATTGAAGTGCATTATATCTGATGATGTCATTTAGTTGTATAAAACAGTCTTTCTATAAATGTAAATGTAGAGTAAATGTAAAAGAGATTTTGATGTGTTTGTGTGATAGGTTTTACTTTGTTTGATAGGTTTTAGTCAGGACAATATGTAATACAGTGATATATTTGATTACCTTTTTATCATTATGAGCTTCTAATAGTATTCATTATTAAAGCTACACTATGTCAGAAACCATTCTGACTACACTACCATTGTGCCATGAACACTTCTCTGTAACTTTAAGCATGTATGTTAGATTTTTTAGTTTTGCTTTACGGCTAAAAGACAATTTTTATGAAATCAGAATAAAAAGCTAGAATCTTAATCATTCCACAATATACTTGTTGTAACATGATTTGTATTTTTTCTATCAAAATTAAAATTAAAGATTTGTCATACGGATTTTTGTAGCTTAGTCTTTTACATTTTATTGATTTGAGTTACAATCTTTTAGAACTTTTCATGTGAGATTATTATATCTAAATTCTATAAAACCTAAAATAAATCTAGTTTTGTATACAGTAGCTTTAATAGACTGTGTATTCTCCTCTATGATATTAAACCAAAAAGCAATTAGTAAGTCTATTATTCTATTAATTAGAACAGATTTACTAATTATCTCCCTTTTAATCAGAATCATGGAATTGTCAGGAAAATAAAATATCAGAACTCTTGGATAATATTTGTATTTGCAGAAATATTTATATTAATGGTTTTGGAAAAGAAAATATGTATGTAGAATTATTTTCCAAGTATTTTCTAATGTCATAGGTTATTATTTGAATTATTACAATTAAATTCTGATGACTCTTTAGAATTTTGCATTAGTAAAGATTAACATGTATAAAATTGTTTATATAACATGTTGTAGGAGACTATTTGTTTACTGGCAATATAGATCTGATGTCTGTAATATTCAAATTTAAAACATAAATATGTCCTCATAATGACAGTGTGTACCAATATATGGAAAATTTTCAAAATATCATAATTGTCATCATAGTTGGATTTCAGGCTAAAAGTGGAACATTTTTGAAAATCAAACAGAATAAATTTCATGAAACAAAACTGTTACTCTTACTCAGTTATGATGTTATAATGTTAAAACTAAAAATGAAACATATTCTCTTAAACCTTAGTAAGTTACTCAAACTCATTTGATCATACAGAGATACTTATAGATCAAATCATCATGCACCGAGTTGTATGAGTGAATGATTCTCTGAATGAGTGAATGACCAGTTGACTGAGTAAATGACCCTCTGAATGAGTATATGACACATTAAATGAGTAAATGAAATTGACTTAGTAAATGAATCTCTGAATGAGTAAATGACACACTGAGTGAGCAAATGACACCCTGAATGAGTAAATGACTCTATGACTGAGTAAATGACTCATTGACTTAGTAAATGATTCTGAATGAGAAATGGCACACTGAATGAGTAAATGACTCTTTGAATGAGTAAATGACCCATTGGCTGAGTAAATGACTCTCTGAATGAGTAAATGACACACTGAATGAGTAAATGACTCATTGAATGACTTATTGAATGAGTAAGTGACTCAGTACGGAGTAAATGACTAATTGAATGAATAAATGGACCACTGCACGAGTAAATGCATACGTGAAAGAGAAAATGGTTCACGGAATTAGAAAATGAGACAACGACTTGCTGTATGAGAGAACAAAACTCACAGATAAAAGTAAATGACTTTTCAGAATGAGTAAATGACTCACCGAAGTAAGATTATATTTTCCAACATGTAAATGAAAATTGTTAATGTTATTCTGTGACAATTTACTCAAACTATACACCTTTCAGGCTACCCCTGTCAATGATTCGATTATTCTTGTTTTAACACTGATATTACTGGGTGAAATATCAACTCAATATTTGATATACATGTATCATCAATTTTCTGAGACAATTACTAGACCTAATAATATAAGTTTGGTGTTCTGATACTTTGAATTTAATGAAATCGTATTTTTTTTAGTTTGTTTGAAATCAATTGGGTGGACCCCTACTGGAGCCGCCAATGCTGATAAACAACGTTAATATATTTTTAGGCACCGTGAATTTTTTAATTTTCTTTACACGAAACATTATAAATAATTTAGAATAATAGAAACTTAATTAAACCAGATTTCACCCAAATAAACCCTTTCAATAAATAATCAATTGAAATACTTATTTTGCTATGGTCTAGTGGTTTCTGATAAGAGTTTTTTGCTTGAATGAAAAGTCTGACCATTTATAAACCCGACACATTTATACAGTGTCCAACCAGCCATTAAACTGTTGCACGATTTCAATGACACCACCAATTTCTAAAAGAGACACCCATGATCAAAAAGAGACACCCATGATCTAAAAGAGACACCGCTGATCTAAGAGACGTCATTGATCTTAAAGAGACACCCATGATCAAAAAGAGACACCATTGATTTAAAAGAGACACCACTGATTTAAAAGAGACACCATTGATTTAAAAGAGACACCACTGATTTAAAAGAGACACCATTGATCTAAAAGACGTCAATGATCTAAAAGAGACACCACTGATTTAAAAGAGACACCATTGATCTAAAAGACGTCAATGATCTAAAAGAGACACCATTGACCTAAAAGAGACGTCACTGATCTAAGAGACACCATTAATCTAAAAGAGATGTCACTGATCTAAAAGGGACGTCGCTGATCTAAAAGGGGCGTCACTGATCTAAGAGAGAAGCCATTAATCTAAAAGAGACACCATTGATCTAAAAGAAACACCATTTATCTAAAAGAGACGCCATTAATCTAAAAGAGACAACATTGATCTAAAAGAGGCGCCTCTGATCTAAAAGAAACACCATTGATCTAAATTCTGTACATTTTGACTTTAATGGTTCAATGCTGTGTTTGAACTTCTTTGTATTATTTATTTTTAATTCGCGTAACTATCAAAAATCGAATTATAATCACAAAATGGTTTCAGACTGTGGCATGAATCGTATATTATGCAATGTGGCCGTGGAAGACATGAATTTAGTCTGAATTTGAAATCTTTGATAATATGAAAAATGTAAATAGTTTGAATAACAATTACATGTACTGTATTGTAGCCTACATTCTAAATGTAAAAACGACACAATGGATGATAATTGTAGAGAACTGTGCTAAGGTCAGACTGATCTTTAATCAAGATTTAATTGCACTATAAATTGAAGAATATGCAATATAAAAGTGTAATTTGCTATAATGAAACACATTGTGCATCTGCCATTATTATTCAACTTGAAAGATATCATCTAAACCTATCATAGTCCATCTTCACAATATCAAGATATTACGAACTGTGTTTAATACCTTCATGTATAACGGAAGTTTGTAAATGCAGTGATTTGATTGGATTTTATATGATTGGCTGTATTCGATAGCGGACAATCCAATAAAATTGCTGCATGAAAATTTCAGTGATACAAGAAAGGTGTCTTTTGCGGTCAAGGTATTAAAGGTATTCTCCTGACATTGTGAAGATGATCCAATATTGGGTTAAGTACACGATGTTCAATTTTGAACAATTAGGGGGAATAAAATGCCGGAAACCTCATTACATGCTAATAAGAGCTATTGAACGGCTGCTCGACTGTGAGTTTTTTGAAACTAGATAGTGTGATTAGTGTGTCATTAAAGTAATTGGTTTCATGTTAAATGTCGTTAAATGGAGTTTTACATCCATTCTCCTCCTTTTATATTTTTTTATTCTATAATTTGAGGTCACTAAAATTATGTCATAGAACATTTCATAATGTCGTTCCACATGGATAAGCTGTCCTATTGTCCACCATACAAACTGACCGAATTTCAGCTTCAAATGTAAGTTTCGGAATAACGATTCTAGTCTTCGACAAAGTTATTAAACTGAATATAATCTGATTGCCACAAAATGATACAGCTCATTTGATATAAATTCGATTTTCAACAGGCTAATTCAGTTGGAATTTTTTTTTAGCTCTTCGTCTTGTTCTATATTGTCCTTAATTCAGTTATATTTGAATGTCTAGTTACTATTGTTTATTTATATATCTGATCTAGAGTAATATGATAGGTCTATTAATCCTTTAAATCCTTTATGATCTTCAAAACACCAGTTCAATTACTTATCAATTACCTGAAGTTTTCCAAGATATTGTTTTTTAGCTGAAAAGATCCACATATTAGTATGATTTCCTTGGTAAATTTGATGCCCTCTTGCACCACCACCACTGGTGTGAGCAAAGATAGAAGGAAATCTGAAGTGACTGTTCCTTTAGGAGAATCTACAAGCAATTTATATTTGGTGTGTATCTTGCTTACTCAGAACCAGGTCAATGACTGCGGGTTTATCATCTAGCATACCACATAGCCAATGATATTTAATTATGCAATGGTTCCGATAATTGTCTAATAGGGTCGAAACCCTCTGATGGTCCTTTAATGAAATTAGACTATAAAATGACGTAGCTTGCTAATGGAATCTACTGAATTAATGATGGAAATATAAGTCAGGTGAACTCTTTCTTCATTTATTCATGTTAAAATAGAACGTTGACTATTTTATAAATTGCATAACCCGAAGTTGACCTATTCTCTGTAAATAGGATTTTTGATCCAAAATTCGATCAAACCGTTACCATTGGGTCGTGGGCATCGAGAAACACACCTGAATAAGTTTTGGCCTTAATTGAAACATCACTGAAAATAGTATATCAGTGTTTCAGTTTGCTTTCCATAACTTCTTTTCATTCAATGAAGTTTTATGTAAAAACTATAGAATTAAAAAAAATTCTTTATGCTCCTTTTTCTGGTATCGAAGAACCAGACAAATTCCCCCTCTTGTTCTTTATCTTACTACATTGACATAGACACTTCTCTCCCATCATCTTTCTTTATAGCCGAATAACAGCCTTTGCGTGGTTGAATGTTATGTTAAAGGGATACTACATCTTAGAATTAACATAAAATTTAAGAATTTTGAACTTGGCGAATAAGAGCCAGTAGATATACCTGGTGTCATAAATAACATAACAGAATCCTAATATAATCCGATAAATCCAAAAAACATGTAATTATCCATAAATATGCAATTAACTATTAATATCAAGATTAAGCGTTTACTTAGTTTTATGAATTTTCCAATTTTCCAGAATTTACAGGGATTCTGTTGTAACTTTATGACACCAGGTAAGCTAACATATACTCATATTTACCATTTCGAGAACTTAAATTTTATGTTCATTCTAAGTATCACTTTAAGGTGGAATATTTTGCGTGACTTGTCTGAAAATATCTGTACAATACATTTGTATACATATTCCGATTATCTTGTTCGTTTATTATTATTATTTCTAAGCCTATTTGTGAATAATATATATATAAGTTCCTGGATATGCCTTCGTAGCCTCAGTGTTATCTTACGCAATAAGATACAATCGGTAATGTGTAAGAATTTTCAGTAACAAGCTAGATTCCAGTAACAACATACTTGTGAAGTTTCCGAGTTGTTTCAAGTCTTAAGAGTTTGTGGTTAGGCTACGATCTCAGAATATGGCATCAATTTTATCTTGCAATAAGGTTAAACATTAATTCATTACAATTTCCATTAACAAGCAAGATAGGTGCCTGTGAAGAGACATTTCAGTGATACGATCAAATTGATTAAAAGTAATTAAATATTGGTTAGCTACCATTTGATCTCGACCGTGATAGACTGACTGTTTATAAAATATTCAATTTAATATCAAGTTAACTGGATAGCGGCCGTTATCAACACACTCTAACATTTGATATAAACAATAACACATAAACACAGGCTTAATAACACTCGTAACGATGCCATCAAATACGGTGGGTGAAAACTGTCATTCCAACTCTGGCTTTAGCCTACCCAACTATCTGATATGTCTTGTAGGCTTTGGGGTAGTCTGGGTGTTAAAATACAGAATCGTCTCGATAAAAGCGCTGAATGAGACGATGAAGCATAATAGTATGTCAAGAAAGCGTGCATTCACATTATATTTACCATTTGTTGCCCGTCTCTGTACATTTCTTGGCATCAATTTATCTACAGACTATTACAACGTTCAAACAGTGAATGTGAAATCATACAAAAGGATTTTACGTCTTATTGCTGGTATTTTATGAAAACAGATCAGACCCGTAGCCAGACTTGATTTTTTGTCAAGTTATATAGCTATGCAAAGGGACAGTGAAGATGGGTGTTTAGTTTCAGTGATGATAATGGTCGTTTTTTCAGCTACTGCCTGAAACAGACAATGCCATGCAAACCTGCTATAGGATGATACCAAACTGTCGCAAACAAAACCGAATACGATAAAACGCCGGTTGCTGTATTTTCATCATCTATCACCAAAGAACTCATTTAAACGACACATTTATTGGAATATAAAACTTATTCATCTGTCAAGTTCGAAGGCAAATCAGACCAACCTCCAAGGTTGATTACAGGTAGGATATACAGGTAACCACGCCTCTTTTAAATCACGTGACATAGATACATCACGCATCAATTAGAACTGTAGGGAATTCTATTGGAATGAGGTAGTCACAAGAGGAAGCTTTTATTTGGTAAATCAATGAATTAAAAGGGTCGGATTTTTTACATCAATTTCTTGAATGTCTTTCAAAATGAAAGATATGGAAAATAAGACAAAACGTAAAGTTAAGAATCGAGCCAAAAATAGTAGGATATTAACAGACAAGAGTGAAGAAATTACGGACAATCAGGAATTGGAGGAACTCGAACAGAATAAGGGGAATATTGAGGAATTTCATGTGCCTGAAAAACAGGACGAACCGGAAGATTCTAACACGCCTGAATATGATCAAAGAAAGAGGTTTTCGAGGAAATCTAAAAGAAGTGAAAATTTCGGGTAAGTTTAGTTCTTTGAGGTGAAATTTTTCCAAATTACGTGAAGTTTTGCTGACGAATTGCACGTTTGACCTTGAAACTTTGAAGCCGGGTGATAATTGACCTTGAAAGTAGTTGTTACATGTACTATCTTTGTAAAACACAGCTTCAAAAAGTTTCCAAAGAAAGTAATCCAGGTTGAGTGTACATGTTACGATTTCATGGAATACCGTAGAAAATTTCCCTAAATGTAATTAAAGTCTTAGAGTTGACCATGAATGTATGAATTTCGATTTGGGAGAATAGCACCATGGTTTTGTTACGTTTCTGCGTGAGAAGGAAGGAAGTAATTATGACTGAAAGTCTTGATTCCAAGAATTGCTCTTACCACCTACATTGCCATTAAATATTGAAGATAATAGACCTATGCTAGGAAAATCGTCTTTGTTGTCTTTTGATTATAATGAAAATTTAAATTGTTTGGCTACTATTGAGATATTTGTCAGTTCTACTTGAATGCCTATAGTCATTATATTACTATATAAGTATATTGTGGGTGTTTTGTTTGTAGATACATTACTGTTTTGTTTTTCAAATAATGGTCTATATTAAATTTGATATACCTTATTTAAAATGGTCTATTTTGAATTTGTATGTCTTAGTTATGACAGCATATTTCAATAAGAGTTGATGTAATTTCTTTCTGAAATCTCTATTGACAACTGAATTTGTATAATTGATATATCCCACAAAAAATGTCTAAAAAAAACCCAATAAAACCCTAACCAACACCCATTTCCTATGTTCCTTGCCCCCAAATTGAATTTACTTCCTCAATGCCTAACTAAGATACCATTTTACCCCCTATAGTCTTTCAAGTGGATTAAGGAATACCTCATCTGCCTAATCTTTTAAATAATAAAGGTACAATAACGGTATAGTGGTACCTTACTAAGTCAATATTAGTAGATACTTATAATACTGAATATTAAATATGACCCTGTGTTTATAACTGCCAAGTATATGTGAAGTGCTTGTTGAATAATTCAAGAATTATCCCCCCTGATTTTCCTGATTATGGTATTGGACAATCAAATACTTGAACTTAAAGATTTCTAAGATAACATTTAGTTGTGAGGTCAGCTATTTATCCAGACTTTGTAAAAACTTTTGATTGATTTGTGTGAAATTTTTTACAAAGAAATTTCCACACTTGAGATAAATTGTGGTTGTAAAAATAAAACAGGGTTCAGGGATTTTGATTTGATATTTTTATTACCGGACACCTCATAGAAACAATCTGAGAATTTTTGACTGGAACAGTTTTTAATCCCATTTGGGTTTTTCAAGCAAAGGATATTTTGACCAAATAACAGCCAAATATGTTGGAACTTTTACATGGCTATAGTAAATAGAATCAAGTTGAAATATCTTTATTTCATGAAACTCTTAATTGAAACCAATGTGTCACACTCACAGATACACATATCCTAGCAGAATTGTGCTTCTTTTCACAGAAAATATTAATATCTTGGTATATTGCTCTATATAAACTTAAAAAATAGGAAAATAACACTAAAACTAAAATTGGATTATAATATTTTTTTTTGAAGGAAACTGGGTTTGAATTGAGCTAGTTTTTTATCTAGAAAATAAGCTTGTGTCCTTGAAACAGTTCTTGAGATCAATTTATATTTGTCTGATATTGGACGTTGGAAACAGGATTGTCCACATTAATAGATTCCAATAATTGTTATGATTTATTATTATTTTGATTGGTTAGTTGTTAATTGTGAGGAAATAAATGATAATCAAATCAATCAAGTACTATTGATCTTTATCAATAACTCGTTCAAAACTCACCATGGTACTTTAAGTTTAAACAGTCATTCAATGTAATTGTGTAAGATTCTCTTTAAAGATTAAACATGATTGTGCTCTACTTTTGCTTTCCAATTTCTTTATGCAAAGTTGTGTGACTATATAAGTGAGTTGATAATAACCTTTTTAAGATTTGATCACATATAGGTCATGGTTTGCCTTAATTTTCTTGAAATGAAATTAAGAGTTTTACACCTTTTTTTCACCTCCAGATTTGATTACTACTGAAAATAGACAATACTCTTTTTGATATCCAGTTGTTGATGGGATTTTAAAGAGGTTTTCTAGCCTTTCAATGTGTATTGTTGACACTTGAACTTGTATTTGGGACATTTCAGAATTGATTTTTTTCTGTCATGTATGAAATATTCAAAATAAATTTTATTTGCAATTCACATGTTTATAGCTTACAGTTTGGTGATTTGACAGTTGAAATTAACATACATAACTTACCAGTGCCAGTGCAACAAGACAGAATTAAACGAAAATAATCTTATTAAGTCCTGGCCTTTTGTTCAATTCTGTCTTGTTGCACTGAGTGAGTCTGGTAAAACTAACAATCACTATTACTTACCTATTTGTGTTTATTTCAACTTTCAAATCACCAAACACTTAGCTTTAAACAAGTGGAATGCAATTTAAAATTAATTTTGAATATTTGATAAATGACAGAACAATCAATTCTAAGATTAGAGTAGAAGTGTTTACAACAATTTTATGAAACAGGAATCTGACATGAAGACTATATTTTTTCCTAAATTTAATAGACTGATTTTAATCCATGAAAAATAATAAAATAAAATTCCTAAAAATAGTCTATTTCCATCACAACAATTTAACTCTGGATAGTGATTATTCTGGCTCAAATCTATCCAGTCTATCCAGACAAATGTTCAAGAGGTTCTCTCTAGACCCAAACAGATTTCCACAAATGTCATACAACTCTTCAATTCTGTTAAAACTTCTATTAGGTAATGGAGAAGCAACCTCTCGACAATCTCTTTAAGTGAACAACATCTAGAATGTAGTGTCATATTGTTTCATTCTGAAATATTGTTGTTGTTTTTGCATACCATTTTGGTATCAATGACTAGGAACCCAAATTGTTAAAGGTGGTATTTTGACCTTTTCTGAGAGCAAAACACTACAGTCTTAATCCATTTGCATCCTTTTAAACCTATTGATTCCTAGTGAAAACAGTTCATACAATTTACTGTGTTATTGACTTACTTGATATTCCAACACTCTTTTGTTTTAGATATAATTGTATAGATATTATAGACGGCTTGATGAATAGCCTAGTAAAATCTTAATGAAATCAATGATTCTTCAAAATTTAACTTCTATTTAAGTGCACTTGTTTATGACATCTATTGTCAGTTTTATAAATCATCAATCTTCACCGATATTGTTCAATAAATAACCATTAGTTATGTGATGTCAGATGCAGAAATTTTAATGTAGTAGTTTTGTATCAGGTTTTTGCTGAGTGAATGAGTGTAGGGGGAGTATGCCTCCTTCAATTGTTACCCAAATGTTTTTCATAAGAATCTGTCAAATGAAATGTTTTCATTTTGGGCATCATAATATGTGTTTCAAAGCTGTTATAGAAAGAAGCTGTCTATAAGACAAATAGAAACAAGGCATAGGTAATGATGTAGTGATATACTCTTTCTGATATTTACTCACCATTTCTCATTCAGACAGTGTTGTATAGTTAAATATGTAAAGAATCAGTCACTTATCCTAAGTCTTTGAATTAAATATGTAAACTTATGGTTTCAAAATGTCATCTTTGGAAAGTTTGGGGAGACATCTAAATATATCAAATCTACTTGTGAAATATTTTCTTAGCTATGAAAAACATAGGATCAGTTTAAATTTTGCTGTGAAAAAATTTACTTGTGTACATTTAGAATTTTCCCTGGCTGGCATCACCCATGAAAAGAATATTCCCTTGCTGGTACCACCCTGTGAAAAGAATATTCCCTGGCTGGTATCACCCATGAAAAGAATATTCCCTGGCTGGTATCACCCTGGTGAAAAAAATATTCCCTGGCTGGTATCACCCTGTGAAAATAATATTCCTTTGTTGGTATCACCCTGTGAAAATAATATTCCCTGGCTGGTATCACCCTGTGAAAATAATATTCCCTGGCTGATATCACCCTGTGAAAAGAATTTTCCCTTGCTGGCATCACCCATGAAAAGAATATTCCCTTGCTGGTGTCACCAGCATCACCTAGTGATAAGAATATTCCCTGACAAGCATCACCTAGTGATAACAATATTCCCTGACAAGCATCACCTATTGATAAGAATATTCCCTGACAAGCATTACCTAGTGATAAGAATATTCCCTGACAGGCATCACCTAGTGATAAGATTCCCTGACAGGCATTACCTAGTGATAAGAATATTCCCTGACAGGCATTACCTAGTGATAAGAATATTCCCTGACAGGCATTACTAAGTGATAAGAATGTTCCCTGACAGTCATTACCTAGTGATAAGAATATTCCCTGACATACATTGACTAGTGATAAGAATATTCCCTGACAGGCATTGCCTAGTGATAAGAATATTCCCTGATAGACATTACCTAGTGATAAGAATATTCCCAGAGAGACATTACCTAGTGATAAGAATATTCCCTGACAGACATTACCTAGTGATAAGAATATTCCCTGACAGGCATTACCTAGTGATAAGAATATTTCCTGGCAGGCATTACCTAGTGATAAGAATATTTCCTGGCAGGCATTACCTAGTGATAAGAATATTTCCTGGCAGGCATCACCTTTTCCTGGCAGGCATCACCTTGTGATTTTATTCTTAGTTGCTCTTATTTACATTTGTTTATAGCTAAGTGAGGTATTGAAAATGTGAAATGTTGATAGTATCCAAAACAAACTGTCTTATCCAATTAGTTGTTGGAAGACAGACACAAGTTGCTTATCTTAAGATATATTGAAAATATCTGATTTATTTGATGTTTAGATATTGATCTTCAAGCCATTAAGAACTTACAATTTTAGCAATCTAATGTTTATGAATTCTATTGCAGTCACTTAATTTTATGATATTTTATATTGATTCATGTCTGATTTGATAAAAGCACAATTGATGTTATTTAAAGTGGAGATGTGTCTTTTTTCTTACTTAAAGAAAGGAGAGGGAGGGATTCAAACCTTAAAATAAAAATGGTGATGACAATGTTACTTGCTACTGAGTTATGTTAGGGTATGTCTCCTTTAAATATGATTATGGATCATGAAAAATACCATTTTCTTCCTTTACTTAAAAACCCATTTACTTTTATCTATATATTTTGACTTCTCTTCAATCCTTCAAATAAATCTACACAGAAGTGAAATTTTGTTCTCATGCTTTGTCAGGCTGGTTTGTAATGCAATTTGTTTGTTGATTTTATCAAAGAAGACTTTTTCTTAGAAATTCCTATTTGAGAATTTATCCAGATTGTTGTTCAGAATCATATGGAAATTGCTTATTATAAGCCTAAAATGGTCTTTTTCTGTTTGGTTTGGTGAAATCTTGAGATGTATTATAAATGTTCAGATACACCATAGAGTCTTCAAATACACCGTAGAGTCTTTAGATACGCCATAGAGTCTTTAGATACGCTGTAGAGTCTTCAAATACACCGTAGAGTCTTCAGATACACGTAGAGTCTTCGGATACACCGTAAAGTCTTCAAATACACCGTAGAGTCTTCATATACACCATAGAGTCTTCAGATACACTGTAGAGTCTTCATATACACCGTAGAGTCTTCAGATACACTGTAGAGTCTTCAAATACACTGTAAAATATTCAAATACAATGTAAAATCTTCAGATACAATGTAAAGTTTTCAGATGCAATGTATGATCTTCAGATACATTGTTAAGTCTTCAGATACATTCTTCAAATTCATTCAATATATTTTGCTGTTTCAAATACAATCTATATGTTGAATATTTAAAATAGATGTAGAACTATATTGTCTATAGTGAATTGGTTGAGTGAATATAAGATTAGGATTATATTGGGATTAGTCGTATCAATTACAACTCGTTTCAAATATGATATAATAAGTGTTTAGAAATATATATATAATGTTATAAAACAATGAGTTAGAATGAAATGTGGGTATTTAATTATTATACCTTAACTAAAATTTATTTTGAAATTGTGAAAAGGTTTAGAAATTGTAACTTTTTCATTATCTTTCAAGATATGTGCCCTTGTATTTGAAAGTGTATATGATATTTCCCTGGTATATCAGTTCATATTAAAAATTTCAACATTATGTTCCTCATTTGGCAAACTTGACCACCTTATTCAGATAAATTTCAAGTTAAAATTTTACTTTTTGGAAAGAGAACAGGTCCATCAAATACTAGATCTTAGAGAAATTTAGGGTAAAAAAAAGATAAACCCAATGAATTATTTCTCTATAAATTGATTAAAGAGCAGTCAGTGTTGATTAATTACTGGTAGCACCAAGTAATTCTTTGATAAATATTTAATTAGTATGAGTTATTTGTCTAAGAAAGGTTATAGTTACTGTTTTGTTGTAAAAAGTCTATGTGGGTTTTTATGAAGCCAGCTATAGTAAAGAATTCTAGCGTGGTATGGGTATTTGTATCAAGATTATCAAGGTGTATCATTTTGTATGTAGTATGAATATTACAATTTCAATTGTAGTAGAATATATAATGATTTATATAATATTGTAATGGGAGAGCAGAGCTATTGACAAAGTTGGTGGAGATGAGCTTTTTAGAGAAGTAGCCCCTTTTCCCCTTTTAGAGTTCACAAAACGCCATTCAGACCTACACGAATACGCAAGTAAATTTGATGAAGCCTGATCGTACAGGGGCTTATTATCCAAAACTTAACTTAAATAAAATCCAGATTTTAAGTAATACAGTAATCTGATTGGATGAAAAAACTAAATTTAAAATCAATTTTAGTGATTGACCAATCAGACGACTAGAACACTGAAATCATCTAAGTTAGGTTTTCAAGAATAAGGCTCCAGGTCCAGTTTCTGTGCTTGAGGGCGGAGTTATGCATTTTTATAATCTGTGTCTCCAACACGATCTGTGCCCATGTATTGTAACCACTCAGAACAACAAGCTCTGTGTCAGTACTAATAGGTAAATAAGTAATTGGGTGTGGTGTAGTGTTGTTTATAATATAGTGATCATGAATGGTGTATCATTATGAATCAAATTGTCAAACGTAGTATATTATCATGTTACCATTGTCTATGATGGCTACAGTCCAAATATTTAACAAGTTTGACAACCTCTCATATTTCAAATTATAATCTACTCATAGTGACCTTTTCTAATTACGATAACTATGTACAGTTACATGTAATTTGAATCTGTTTTTTAAATTCAGGACAAATTAGAAAAAAAAACTAGAAACTCACTAAATAGGATAATACTAATTTTTTTTACCCATAAACCAAACTATCTTTTTAGGATCAAGGTCATATGAAGTTAAAATGGTTACTATAGAACAATATGTCCTCTGACAACAAAACTGTGAGCAAAAGTCTTGATGAAGCCAAAATAAGATTTTTTGTCATGTTCTAAGCTATTGGGTAGATTTGTCTCAATTTTATGAACTCAGTTTGACATGAAAGGCCAGCCTGTATCTGTATATTATGTTAATTAATGTTTGTTTGTAACTTTGTAGGAGTTCAACAACCCTGTCTTCTGCCCCTATTACACCATATGAAGAATCCAGTGATGATCAATTTAGTGTGGTTGTAAGGTTAGTTCCTCTTCTTAAAATAAATAGTATATTCCTGTCAATAGATATAAGAATAATGCCATTTCTATTCTGGCACCTGTAATGAAATGTAATGGTATCCCATTCAGCACCTTTTGGATTCTGTAAAGTTTCTATGAAACACTGATGCCCTCTTGCTTACAGATATATATCAGTCGTCAAGCTGTGGACTACATGTATGTGTAACCAGGTCACATTTGGCTGCTTTTGCATGTAGATCGGTGAGGCTGAAAGGATAAGCTTCACCTCTGATTTTAAAGTTTGTGTATCTTGTTTTTGTTGATGAAGGCTTCAATTTTTTTCAGCACTAGCAGTTATTCTGCCAGCCTGAATTATATAAAATACCCAGATGACTTTTGAAGAAGTTGCTTCCCAATACAACTTCAAACTCGCTTCAATTGAGACTTGATCTTTAGCACTTCCACAACTGTCTGTCTTTGGAGTTCAGTTTTATTTTTGAATTCTGAATAACTCTTTTGATTTTACAGAGTGCGACCATTGAACAGTAATGAGGTATCAAGAACTGACAATTTCTCACTGGAGTTTCCTGGAGAGGGTCAAGTTACTGTAAGTTAAATTTATGATAAAGTCAAATTAATCCTATAATAATGTTAGAAGTATCTAAACAAATTTATTCTGGCCATACAAAAGCTGTTTGGTCAATATTAATACAGATTTTGTTAAGAACTATCAGCAGTGGTGAAGTTGTTGAATTTTGAGTTAACATTTCTACTTTCATTTTGCTGGAGACTAAAGGGAGGTAATTCAAATTTGTTTTTGTTTCTTGAGAGATAATTGACTAAGAGTTCTAATTTATTCTACATGCACTTATAATTTTGACTTTCATGATAATGAATCTTTAATTTCAGATTGAAACTAATGGAGCTACAAGAAATTTTCAATTTACTGGTGTATTTGAACCAGATGCTACACAAGAAGAATTATTTGAGAATTGTGGTATTACCAGACTAGTTGATATGGCTTTAAATGGGTAGGTTTTGTGTGCAGAACAGCTGAAATTAATAGCCAAATGTTCAAAAAATCAAAAAATTCAACCAAATGTAGTTACCGAATCACACGATGAGATAACCTTTTTGATTAAATTTGTTAAAATTATGGTGACAATAAAGCCAAATTTGTTTAAGTTGAGTTTCTCGATGTCCTTGAGCTGTTGATATAGAGTCTTACTTGAAGAAAAAAATTTGTTTTCAAATGTCATTAATGCTGTAGACTTGATCAAAGTTTCATATAAGATAGGTTTCATAGTGATTTTTCTATCTGATTAGGTATGCTTGTACAGCTTTGGCGTTTGGTCAAACAGGTTCTGGTAAAACACACACAATGACTGGTCCTCCTCATCAGGTAAATTATAACTAATCTGTAATCTTGATTCTACTTTCATTTTCTAGTTTAACACTTAGTGCAGAATTAACCTTTAGATTAATTTATTAACATTCATGCTTTTAATATTGGCTTTTTTCTTATCACAAAAATAAATTTGATAAAAATTGTTGATTGCCTTTAATTAGAGTAATAGAATGATTGTATTATCTCCCTTTAGTCTTCAGATTTAATGTATGTATGTAGTTGGAGGGTGAGCTTCACATAGCATGTTTTAGATTACAAACTGACATGGAGTTTTATCTATGTAAGTGATGCTTGTGGGTTCTCCAGACATTATTTCTTCAGAATGGATGAAAAAAAGAATGATAAAATTAGAACATTGTCAATTTTATGGGTTTTCTAAAGGCTCTGAAAGTATCCATCTTTTGTAAAGTATTTTATCTACTGCCAAGGGTTATAGAATTTTTATCTTCTAATTTTTGTTTGCTCTAGCATTTTACAAAATGCACTTTTTATACGCCCACATGAAATGGAGGGCATATATTGCCGTCACCCATGTCCGTCGGTCCAATTTTGAGCTCGTAAACAATTCTTGACGGATTTTGACGAAACTTGGTTTGAGTGTTCGTAATCACCCAAGGATGAACCCTATCGAAAATCAGAAAGATCGAAAAATATCTAGTATGAGTTATTGCCCTTGTTCTTGAAAACGCGTTCAATTTTTAGCTTGTAAACACTTTAGAAGGGACAATTCTTGAAGGATTTTGACGAAACTTGGCATGAGTGTTGGTAATCACCCAAGGATAAACCCTATTGAAAATCAAAAAAATTGAAAAATAATTAGTATGAGTTATTGCCCTTGTTCTTGAAAACGCGTTCAATTTTAGCTTGTAAACACTGTAGAAGGCACAATTCTTGACGGATTTTGACGAAACTTGGTGTGAGTGTTTGTAATCACCAAAGTATAAACCCTATCGAAAATCAAAAAAATTGAAAATAATTAGTATGAGTTATTGCCCTTGCTATTGAAAACGCGTTCAATTTTAGCTTGTAAACACTCTAGAAGGCACAATTCTTGACGGATTTTGACGAAGCTTGGTGTGAGTGTTTGTAATCACCAAAGTATAAACCCTATCGAAAATCAGAAAAATTGAAAAATATTAAGTATGAGTTATTTCCCTTGTTCTTGAAAAAGCTTTCAATTTTTAGCTTGTTAACAGTCTAGAAGGACCAATTCTTGTGAGATTTTGATAATATTATTCAGTATCGCCTCAAAAAGTTCAAAAGAAGGTTGAATATTTCATACTGGTGATTGTTACTGTACTGTCAAATATTTTTATTAAAAATCAAAGCTGCCAGTGGGCGTATATTATCTTGCCTGGCAAGCTATCTTTACATTATGAATAAAGAATTTCTTTAATATTTATTTTCTAATCTTCTAATGAATTT
Organism: Lottia gigantea; assembly: GCF_000327385.1. Lineage (NCBI taxonomy): Eukaryota > Metazoa > Mollusca > Gastropoda > Lottiidae > Lottia > Lottia gigantea. Next base: position 5,353,446 of record NW_008708400.1, read on the forward strand.
TAGTCAGCTACTAGCCCAAGTTTAGAGAGAGAGGTAACATTATATAGCTTTCTTCTGATATTTCATTTTTGATAAATAATTTGAAATACCAGAATTTGGCAACTCTCTTGTGAAGATATAGTCTTTGTAATGTGCTTTGATGGCTGTTTTTGTTGTAATTTTAAAGAAACAGTAGCTCTCAGTGTTCACGGTTTTCTATCAAGACATGAAATTTGTGTGTATGTGTGTTTACGCACATTTGGTGGGTTTTTTTTGCACAAGTGTTTTGTGTTGAATTGTATATGTTGATATTTATCGTGTTATTGTAAATTGGAATACATATATATATCAAAAGGATTTGTATGAAAGCATTGAACAAGGTCTCAGAACATAAATTGAAAAGTCAATACTTTTAGTGATTTATGACTAGTAAATTTTAGTAATCTTTAATTTCTACATAGATTTCAACAGTTTCTGTGCATAGAAATGCTTCCTTCTTAAAGCTAATGTCTTCACTGATTTACATTCATTCATATAGAAAAGTTCAAAATACCAGCATTTTGAAAATCTTGATTGAAATTGACAATTTTATATATAAATGAATGCTACATGTCCTTCAGGCAAGCATTTCTCCCCTAACTTACAGTGGTGTAGTAACCCTGTCAGAGTGTTCTGTTGTATCTCAGGTGAAAGTAGTGATATATATTTCAAGCAATCTAGCACAAACTAAGAATGTCTAATTTAATCATCCCTTTTATATTTCATCTGTAAAACTGTAAGAAATTTACCATAAGTTATCAATTATATAGTGATACATTTTGTCGCCTAAATTAACAGATTGAACAGAATTTCTTACACATTTATAATCTTATCACACGCGATAAATAGAAAAATTTCAGAATGAGATTTGAACTTATTGTTTCAATAAAGCATTGAATAATAATAATAAAGCACTAATCCATAAAATCCTTTGAACAGTTTTTCTCAAATCTCTCTCTCATTGTTATTTTTTACGAGATTGTAATTTATTATTTTTTACTGGATTGTAATTTGTTATTTTTTTTTATTTCTTTTTACTGGATTGTACTTTGTTATTATTTTTTTTACGAGATTGTAATATATTATTATTTTAAGATTGTAATTTGTTTTTATTTTTTTTTTTTTACGAGATTGTAATTTGTTATTTTTTCTTCATGAGATTGTAATTTGTTATTTTTTCTTCATGAGATTGTAATTTGTTATTTTTTTTCATGAGATTGTAATTTGTTATTTTTTTTTTTTACGTGATTGTAATTCACTACTATTTTTTACGTAATTCTAATTTGTTATTTTCTCATAGTTTATAGATGGCAACCTGACTGATCAGAGTATGATTGGTTTAATACAGAGATCATTTAAATATTTATATCAGCAAGTTAAAAACAGCCCAGAAAATACTGTCATTAGAGCATCGTATTTAGAAATCTATAATGAACAGGTTAGGTAACTTTTCTTTATCTATGTAGACATATTAGATATTCAGTAGATCTGGTGAGGATGTCCAAAAATAGACAGATGGTCCTATCCATTCCTTTTTGAAAGCAGGCAATGTTTTATCTAGCTTCCATTAAACTGCCTTTTTTACTTACTTATTTGAAGAAAAAAAAACTTCTATATCCTACAATTATTCGAAATTATATTTCTAAGAATCTCGGCTCGTCTTCTTGCATTACTCATGTATCAATGATCACCAGATTTACAAAGGTCAACTAAGAGTAGAACACTTAACCACTATAATTCTAATGTACAGTCTGACTAAATACGCTTCAATTAATCGTGCAATCCTTTTGATCTTAATTATTTTTTTGTTACTAGGTAATAGATTTGTTGAATCCATCCCATAAAAGATACCTGTCAGTTCGCTGGTCTAAAAATAAAGGATTCTACGTGGAGAATCTATTCTCAATAGAATGTGCAGCCATGGATGACCTGAAAGCTGTTTTAGAGGAAGGTGAGTAAAATGAATGAATGAATGACTAAATGAATGAATGCTTTGTAAATAGTGCATGAATAAATAAATGATTGAATAGTCAAGAATGAATGAATGAAAGCATTGTTCAGAATGACTGTTTGGAATAAGTAATTGCTAAAAAGGAATCAATGATTGAATTTTGGAGGTAGGTCGTAAAAAAAGCATCATCCTGACAGTTGATTTGGAATTCTAGGTTCAGTGTTTGTCTAGACAGATTATTGATAAGGATAGACAGAACAATCAGGTGTCAAAATCGAGTACTCAAAAACAAATGAAACAGAATTCAATTAAAGTACATGTAAAATGAAAACTGCAGAAATAAATGAATGAGAGAATTTGAAGTCTGCCTTTTAATGTTCAATGGTGACTATATGGACGTAATGTACTCAATACAATTGAACACAACACAAAACATAACGACAAAAAGGTGTTTGATATATGTCTATTACTAACCAACTAACAAAAACCTCTTTGTATTGAAAGGGTATTCAGAATGAAAAGTATAAAAAGTTTTGTTAGATATATCCTAGGTCTTGTTGTCATAACTAATACTCAAACATTTTCTATTGAAATATGTTGTGATAGCTGAAACATGGAGATATTTCTTAAATTCAAATATGTGATATTTTGTGTCAGTGTGAAATTAAAAATGTGATTCTAAATCAATAACTAGGATTATATAGTGACTAATTAGTACATGGATACAATAGTGAATAAAGTTTGAATTCAAAATGCTTGGATACGACCTGGTTTTCAACATGTCTCAACTTACGTATAACAAGTTTAATATTGGCTCAGTGATCCTTGCACCCCGTTTCATAAACTTTGATTAAGTCCATGATCAAAAGAGATATTGTTCTCTAATTGTATCGTGTGTGTTTATTTGTATCCAAAAGTAATAAAAATTGTGTCTGCGACAATGTTATTGATCTATGAACTATTTATAAACTGCTAGACCAATAGACTGAATTTTGTCTCGGGCATTACAAGATTTTTATACATACAATACAATTCAAACTTCAATCTTAATTAACTTTTTACCTTATTAACTTTTTACCGTAAATATCTAAATAATAACATTTATATCCACTTCATCAATATCAATATAACAAAAGCTGGCTTAATTAAAGCATTTTTTTAGAAAATTTATGGTAACAATACTGACATGCCTCTGAATAAATCGAGAAACGTCACTCAAGCCAAATCAGTTCGCTGGGATTCAAATGTAGATTTACGTTCTCCTGATTCAAAGAAAAAGGCCAAAAATCCACTCAGTTTCTATGACAACGATGATGATGAAGACCCCAGTGGGGGAATAAGTGTAGTCGGATTTAAAAAACAAATTAAAACTTCAAATTTTAAAAATACGGATAGGAGAAATTTGGCCAAAAATGATAAACCAGTCAAAAAGAATGTGCCTGAACAATGGAAAGCCAAACCAAAGGGAAATTCTCCACCAGAAGAAGAGCCAGAATTGTTTAAAAAAGTGACAAGGATTTCTCCTGCAACTATTTTAGTTCCGTCAGCTCCAGAAGTGGAAAGTGATTCTGACTTCTCATTTACTGAGGATCTGGATAATCTTTTAAGTGGATCACCTAGAAATAAACAGGTGAACAAAAGGATACTTCGTGATTTGGAAGTACTCAACTCTGTGAATTTGTCTAGAAACCCACAGGATTTAACATCGAGTCAGTCAGTTGGAGATTTAAGTTTTAGGAAACCAGCTCCCAACACAAAATCCAGCCTATCATTCAATGATCTTAGAATAGGATTACATTCACAAAGGTCACTAAAGAGTTCAAGATCTGAAAATTTGCCGACATATTTACAAAAACGTAGTAAAAGTACTGGAAGACCTGATAAAAGAGATTACCTAGATTCTGTGGAATTAGAGTTAGACCCATTTGAGTGGAAGAGAGACACCTATGCACGTGATCGCCACACGTTTATCAAATCAGATTCTCCAGACAAAGATGTGAAAAAACACTTTGATTGGGATCAGACAAAACTTGGATATGATGATGATGTGTCTAGTCAAAGTCTAGGGAGCTTCCCCTCTCCTACGGACCTACTCTTTGACAGAGATTCTTTTTTATTTTCCCCAACCCAAAGACCACCCCCTAAATATTACAAGGTTCAACATGTTCCTCAAGATACACCTAGAACTAAAGCTTACAAACTAACCACCAGAAGTACTGTTGTTAGTAGAGCTGATGAGAAGATAACTAGTGATCGTCCACACCCAAAAGTTAAAAAACGACCTGCTACAAGTCCTAAGGTTGATGGTGTTTTGAAAGTTGGTCAGTCACCAACAGACACTAAGGAACCATCTAAACAACTTTTACCCAAAGAACCATCAAAGAGGCCTCCACCTCAAGAAATTCCACAAATTGAGAGGTACGGTTCTGGAGATTTGAAGTCATCTAATCGAAATTTTGATTCTCCCACAGAAGAAAACCCTGATCAGCAAACAAAGGTCAACAAGGTCCCTGAGACAAGTACAGTCCAGGTACCAAAAGATCCAATTCAAGATCACAAAGAAACTCAGCTTACAAAGACACAGAATGTGCCAGCAAGTCCAAGAGCATCACCTAAAAATCCTCAAGTAGTAGTTGAGTCACCAAGCACTGCTACCCCCAGCACCTCAAAAGGAACTAAAAGTTTATCTCCAAAGCCAGAAGTTCCACCTACACATAACAATGAATCCACACCAAGTCCAAGGGCAAAAGTGAAATCACAGAAACCTGGAAAAGCTTCTAAAGAAAATACTCCTAGAGGATTTCAACCTCAAGTGGCTCAATCTGATGAGAATCCATGGGGTACTCCAAGAGTAGCAGCAACAAGCCCTAATGTGTCTTCAGCAGCACCACCACTTCCAAATTTTCCAGGAGCACCACAAAATCCCTACCCTGGTATAGATCCATCACAAACACAATACTATCCTGGTAGTCCAAGACCAGTTCAAACAGTGCCGTCCTTAAAGAGGCTAGCGTTTAACAAATTAAAAGAAGATTTTGATGAACAAGACTGTACTCCTAGGGTTATTCCCACAGCATATACAGCCCAGAAACCTCCAGTATTTTACCATCATGTGTATCCTTCACAGCAAGATGGCCAACCAGGTCATTTGAATCCGGAATTTGGAAGAGCCACAGTGACTTCTCCTAATCCTCAGACTACTGAAGGGCAACCACAGTTTCAGGCTGAACCTAATCCAAATCAACAGCAAACTCAATATCTGGGAACAAATTTTCCTCAACCCCAGTTTTTTGTACATGGACAACCAATAAGTTTTCCTGGGATTGCAGGATTTCCTTATCCAGATTTGGTGTATCAGGTGGACCCTGAAAACCCAGATCAAGCTGCAGGACATGGTTCAGATGACCACCCCCAGACTTTTCAAAAGTTGATATTTTTGGGAAATCCTGATCAAGAACAAGGATCAGATCCCTTTAATGTATATAGTCAGATCAAAAAGACCAGTGGTGTAGTTATTACTGAACTAGAGAGTGGTGAAGAAGGGCCCCAGTCCTCTAAGGGGAAAGAATCAAAATCCACTTCATCAAAGGGGAAAGAATCAAAATCTGGTTCATCAAAGTCTTCAGGATCATCGTCATCTTCAAGTTCTGGTTCTGGAAGTTCTTCTTCTTCATCATCATCTTCGTCATCTTCCTCTGGTTCATCCACAGATTCTGAGTCTGATGTCCCTACTGAAAATCCCACCCTCAAATTACTGAAAAGAGAGGGAGGTCAAACCAGTCGATCAGAAGGAAGCCCAACTCAGTTTCTAAAAAATATTAAAAAAATTGGAAAAAGAAAACAACAGACTAAAGGGAGTGGTAGCAGCTCAAAAACAACCAGTGATCATTCTGAAATGAACCAACGAGAGTCATTAAGTGATCGTCGTAGAAAATCAGGAATGGTTGATCCTTTACCTTCTTATTACAATCCGAATGGGACACAATACATTATGAGAAGTAAAAGCAACTCTCGTGAAACATCTGCAAACACTAGCAAATCTTCAGATGGATCTGGTAATAATAAACATGAGAATGTGAGACCCAAGTTAGAAACAATTGAATCGGCGCGGGATCCACATAATTTTGACCCCGGTGATGATATTCCTGATTTTGATGATAGTGATATAGAAGGAGTATATGAAGGAGGGGATATGTATTTATTTTATATTAAGACTGATGATGGTGAATTGATTGGTCCATTAAAATTTGATGTTGAGGATATTGAAATGGGATTACCTACTTCAAATAATCCTCCACAAGCAGAAGGTAAATAACTTTTTCATCCATTATGCGATATCTTATTCAAGTATCCATGTTGAACAAAGACCTATGTTTCATGTTAGGAATCTAAGGAGAGGTAAAACTTTTCATACAGAAATTAAAAATTTTTTTAAGGCAAAGTCACCTATTTTAGAGTGTGTGATTTTATGTTTGGTTTGTGATATGAATGTGTGTTGTAATCATGTTGCTCAGTGGTTGAAAGATTGGGGAAGGAAGAATGATACAAATTGTTTTACAGCATTTATAATTCAATCTATAGTAAATTTTACTTAAAATATAAATATTTTTTTACTTGATGTATACTTATTTATATGATAATATCAAAGTAAAGAGAAAAGTTACATTTGGAATGTTCAGTTATTAAGAAATGAAAAAACTGATTTCAAGCCATTTTGTTTATTTATCTCTTCAGGTATGAGAAACAGAACAAATGGATCTCATGGATTAAATGAGAACTCTAGTAGAAGTCACAGTATGTTAACAGTGACTATAGACTCGGAAGCCCAGGACCAGGATGATGAGAATCTCTATATTACTAAACGGGGAAAATTAACTTTTGTTGATCTTGCTGGTAAGTAGATTACTGCATTTTGATTATTCCTAGCCCTTTTATAGAGTACTCTTGGCAGAGTTTCTGTACAGCATACCTACTTAGTTGGTTACTTACTGTTTCTTAAAGTCTCTATATAGTTTCCCTTTGCAGAGTGTCTGTGAAGAGTTTTTCCAGCAAGGAAAGTCTCTCAGTATAACGCCTCCGTGTCACTACAGTATCTGTATGTGCAAACAGTTCTACTTTGAGAGTTGTCTCTCTGAGCATCAAGCACCTCACAGAGTCAACAGAGTGGCCCTCTTCAGATTTTCCCTGAGAAACTTGCTGTGCAGAGCACCTCTGCATTGTCTACAGTATACCTATAGATAGAAACAATGGAAAGGTCTACTACTACATCTTCCTGAAGAAAAAAAAGCATAGTTGCAGATAAAAGGGTCTTAAAATGGACTCTTTTCAAAGTTCAAAATTTCTGAAGGAATATTACATTGTATCATCTAGATCATATTCAGCCCAATATGCCCTCTAAATACAATCATCCCTTACACAAATTCTCTAAAATAAACTATTGATAATATCATCAAGATCATTGACTTTCCACAGTTCTAGATGCCAGAAATAGGGATTATAGTTTTAGTCTTTTTGGAATTTTTCCAGATATCATTTACGTCTTTGGTTTATTTTATGTAAACAATTATCATGACAAATGACACATGGTCATATTTTGGGGAAAATCTTATTTATTAATCTGATGTGTTTTTATAGGAAGTGAAAAAGTAAGGGATACCAATTCTACTGGAGGAACTTTATCAGAAGCTAACTGTATTAATAAAAGTCTTCTAATATTGGGTAAGTGTATTTATTTCCTATTAATCGAGATTTCTATGAATTATAAAATCCTTCTGATATTTTTCACAGCTGTATTTATTTTAGTGTGTCAAATAACAGACAGCTAATTGTTCTGTGCTTCTGGACATCTATAATAATGTGGTTTTCAACCTTTTGTGAAGGGGTGTCATATTGCTATTAATGTAGCTAAGAGAATAGGGTTTTGACTTGCATGTGAACCCTCTGAAAGATATACTTGAGTTAAACTGGAGTAAAATCATGTGCTCCAAACTATGCATCTTTGAGTCAGTAGTATAATTGTATTATATTTTCTAGGTAATTGTATCTCACATCTTGGTGATTCTAAAAGACGTCAGGGTCACATACCGTACCGAGATAGTAAATTAACTAAATTATTAGCAGACTCACTAGGTGGTAACGGTGTCACTCTAATGGTAGGCATATATATTATATCTATTTTTTTATCTCAATGGATATCAAGCGTATATTATGTATTTATCAAGGGACCTGATTTGTCTATTGGTGCCCTAGAAGCCCTAAATAACCGAATTAGTATTTGGATGGCACCTTCTGGAAATGTGTTCAGGGCTATCTGAAGCAGAAAAAACACTTTAACATTGTATATACTCCAAAACATACTTTTGTACTCTGCAACTTGACTATTTCTAATTTTTCTATTTTGATTCAACTGAGCGTCATATACTCAGAATTGAAATTAAACAATCACCTAATCATCTATACCATAATTCCTTTCAGATTGCCTGTGTAACACCAAGTTCCCACAATGCCGGTGAAACATTGAATACACTACGATATGCCAGTCGGGCTAAAAAAATCAAAACAAAACCAGTCATTAAAATGGTGAGTTATAGAATACTAACAGGGGCTTAGGCTTCACAAAAGTTATTTGATTGATTTTCTAAAATGCAATATTAAGACATAATATATTTAAAATTGTATTCATTCAAGTCATAAAGATCTATGTGGAGTGTACATGTAAAATAGGCAAACTATTGCTACTAATATTATATTTCCTAGAGGTTCCAGTGCAATATCTTCAATCATAATAACTCGCCCTGGCCAATGTAAATTTGAAGGGTTATTGTCTTAAATAAACTGTGACATTTAGACGATATTTGTACTCAAAGCTGAAAATGATATTACAAACAACAAAAAACAACCCAAAACAGACATAATGTCAATGAACATGCATCAAATTGTTTCAACATTATGCAAGTGTGGAAGAGATCAATGAAAAAATTAAAGGGAAGTCAGACTGCATCTGTACACCTATCTCTGTCATGTTCTAACAAAGCATATTTCTGACTGCATGTAGGACCCTAGAGAAAAATTAATACTCAGTTTAAAGCGAGAAGTGAAGGTATTAAGAAATGAGAACCATTATCTACGTCAACAACTAGAATTCCCTGCCAAACCTAAAGGTCAACTTCAGAAAGAAAATGATGAAAAATTCATGACATTTATGAAGGAACAGGAAAGAAAAGGTAGGAGCTAAATTTGAAATTCTTAAGAAATTTTGATTGGGAGGGTAACTGCCAATTTTTTTATCATATCCATTTTGGGGTGTGTCAGGAGGGAAAATTTTGGAAAATAAACTGCTTAAATCGTGCATTTTATGCAATTTGAAAGAGTATTTGAATATCATTACATTTTTAAAATGAAAAAACGTATTTTCAAAAAAAAACCTTGGGCCTTGGTGAAAGATGAAATTCTGTACAAGATATATTGTATATTACAGAGAGTGGGTTATATGAAATGTTACAAGAATATATGGTGGAGAATGAAGCTTTAAGGTAATAATTACTGGATATTTGTGTGTATAATGCACAGTTTTTTACTCTAAAAGGCTTGCCAATCTTAGGGTGCACATTATAATTCATAATTATATGGTATATGATAGTTTAAGGAAGTGTCTCAAATCTCAGAAATTGTTTTTACTGACCCTGCCTTTGATGGCTTTTCACAAATATTACTTCATTTATCTTATCTTTTGTTGAGTTGTTCTCCAATTAGAGAAGAAAACCAGGTTACCCATACAAATACACATTGTATTATAAGTTGGGTTATTTTATTAATTTTAGAACAGAGAATTCTGACCACCATTCTACTAAAGATAGAATAAGAAGAGAACAACAAGGTCTTTATAGAGAAAATGAAAAATTAATGAAGAGAGTAGAGGAGCTAGAAAGGTATATACAAGTTTTTTTTTTTGCCTTGTTTGGAATTTAAAGAATAAGCACAAATCACCAGAGAAATTTAGTACATGGAAATCGATAATCAAGAACAGCTAGTAAAGAATAAAAAACATAGAAATTTTAAGGTTAGAAATAAAGCATTGTGGTTCAAAGAAACATCTCCAATTTGAACCACCTGTGCTATTTTATAAAAAAAGGGGTTTCATATTTTGGTTCTTTAACCATGCATTCTATTTAATATTTATCCTATTCATTTACAGAATAGTGACAATAAGTCCACATACTTGGCAGCAGATATCTCGCAACACTTCTCAAGTAGAACCTCCTGATATGACTGATAGAGCATCACCAAGGCAACCATTTCCCAGTGGTCAACAGTATCCTATTCCAGGTCAAGGTCAAAGTCATCCTGTTGGAAGTCGAGGAATGCCTACCAGATTACCAGTAGGTTTTATGATATTGAAATGTATAACATCATTTCTAGAAATAGAATTAGATCAGGGTTAGCACCAGCTTCTGATAAGATGGAGATCTATGGAGAGGAAAAAGTTCATGGAAAATGTCTGCTCAAGATTTCAAAAAATGGACTAAACAAACTTTGTCCCCATACATTTTGCCCAAATAGAGTTGCCTATGCCTATTTTTCAAACATTCAAGGTCAAACTTTAAGATCTGAAATTCTTCATTTTAGCATCAAGATTTGCCACGTCCTGACCCAAATCAGATTGGTTACGCACCTAATAATAGAACACGTCCTCCTCCACCACCAGGAGTAGCTGGTCACCCACAACGTCCACCTCATCGTCTTTCAGATACCATCAATCGTCATTCACAAGGGTAGGTTCTTTTTTTTCTTTTGTAGAGATTCATTTAACCTTCTTAGATAGCAGAAAATATTAAGTGCCTCCTGTATCTAATTCAATAAGTTAGATATTATGAAAATATTAAAATCCTTTTATTACATGTTAACTATTGGTCATATCCCAAATAAATACCACAAATTGAAACAGATTTAAAAATAAAATGGATATTATATTCCAGGCAATTAGATATTCCTCTGAATGGAGGTATTCAAGATCAACCTCCAATACCTCATGGTGGTCATCCTCCATTACATCATGGTGGTCATCCTCCAATACCTCAAGGTGGACATCCCCCTATACCTCATGGTGCACACCCTTCCTTACCCCAGGGAAGTCAGATCCCGAAACCACATGGAAGTCCTAATGTCAAACACAGACAAGGTGAGTCAATATATTTTTCTGCTTTTATTTGAAATGGATTTTGGTTTTGAATTCTCTTTTTAATTATGATAGGACTTTGATATTAAGGCCGAATTTAAGGGATTCATGACAATATCAATTCAAATCATTCTATTGTCTCCCTATATGTGGTCTTAGTTATTTATCATATGTATCCTAATCTTGGGTTTGTATTTGTAGTTAAAAATGGAAAAATCCCTATTAGAAGTAAAAATAATCAGGTACTTGTAGGGCCCCATTTCTCAAAAAGTTTATCATAAGTTTGGTTTTCTTATGGAGAAATGGGGCAGATAAATTGTTGTACAGTCATCACTTGATATATCTTTAGCACAAACTGTTTGTTATTTTTGTTGTTATTTTCTGAATATGGGGAAAGGTTCTCTACAATAAATCACTATATGGGTATTTATCTTCCTGAAAGCATGTCTCTTTCAAATACACTTCCAATCTGTGGTTTTACTATTTGGGTTCTTTTTCTTCAAGATCTCACTTAAGATAATTTCAATATGATCTAATTGGTCAATCACTAAAATTGATTTTGATTTTAGTTTTATTATCTAATCAGATTATTCTTTTTCTTAAAATCGTGATTTTTTATCTTAGTGAGGTTTTTGAGAATTCAGCCCTAGTTTTTTTTAATTTTTCTTATGGTTTTTGAAATTTTGTGAAATGAAAGTGTATCACCTTATTAGTCTCAGCATGGAAACAAACTGTAGTTGTCTTCATAAGCACTAGAATTGTCAAAAATCGCATAATTCCTTCAAAAATAGGAATTTATTTTCCTATTTCTATATATGTCTAAATGGCAGTGTCTCAATAAAGATGACTAGTCTTTTTAACTTTAAATAATTCCGGACACACATGGATTTTAAGTCTCAAATTTCGATGGTGAGCTATGATCACTATTACTGATTGGCATAGCTAAAAAATTCCCGTTTCTGAGACTAAAGTATGATTGGTCCAAAAAATGGCACACCTGTCCCTTTAATTAAAATACAATTGTAGAATCTTGAGAATGATTTGTGAAAGTGTTTGTGAGATGGAAAATGGCAAACTCAAACTCTTGTCACATATTCATATCTATGATTAATGAATCAGTTAGGTGTAGAATAAATATTTACAATATAATTATTTATTTAAGGTTCCCCCAATAGACCAATAGGAGATAGAAAAGTGTCTCAAGGCTCAAATTCAGGTAAGATTGAAATAGCCTTATCTTATCACGTTGCTGTCTCTCAGAAGCACAGTCTTGTGAGACAGATTTGAATCTAATTCCAATTCTAACTGAGCTATCATACAGAAAGTAAGATCTTATATATCCTGTGCTGTGCTATAGGCTGTGCTTTAATTTACTCCAAGGCTCTTTAAATGGAAGTACCAGAAAGAAAAAACCCTAAAACTTACTATTTTAAGGATAACAGCTAAGGTTCACTTGGATACTTTCTACAAGCTTGTCCTTCACCAAACCTCTTGGCATTGATCTTCCCCTTGCATTTGATCGACAGAGATAAGAACCCACAACCACTATAGATGTTATCAAGCAAATGCTATCATGTAAAGTTGATTGTGCTACAGAACAAATGAAACTATAAAACACAAGCATGACAGTAAATATGAAAACCATCAAACTTATTGTTATATATTGTAGATGCAATACATGGAATGAACGCAAAATTAAAATCTGAACTACAAGAATTGGAGGCTGAAATAGCTCATCATCAACGATATACTGGTCCACCACATCAAAATATCAATCCTCATAGTAATCCTTATAATCAATATAGATGATAGAAGACTAGATGATCATAACTATAGACTCAAACTACCAGACATATCTTAGAATATAGTGCCAGCATGTGATCCAGTGCAGTTGATTCCAAACTTTTTGTCTCTGTAAAGTGTAACATGGCCGAGATTTAAAAGGCATTTGTTTGAAGCTCCAGGCAGAGTGACTGCCAATACAGGCATGACAAAGATCTGGTCCCGATTGTTATGTGAGAAAAAGAACTGGTATTTCATTAGGTACAGGATATATGCTGATGGTCATTATGTGTTAGAAAGTTAGAAAATATCAGCTTCTACATAATGTATGTAATATTGACAAGTAAACTTATCCTTTCAAACCTCTTTCTCTAAAGATCACTTTTATAAAACTATGCATTATTCAATGATCTCATATAAGCACACACTATATACGTAGATACCAATATTTCCAATGTGTCTCACTTGATGTTTCTACATCCCTTATTTAGCATTCCGTCCATTTGCAAAAAAGTTGTGTTTGTCTTCTGTTATAGAGTTTCTTTGTACAAATTATTTCTCATAATCATTATTTATGAATTTCATTGTTTGTTATTTAACTAGATGGCAGCACAATGTTTGTCACAATTACTTTAAATACTCAGAGAATTTTTTAGAAACTTTTCAAACTTAAGGTGCCCTGCTCTGGTTCATTTGAAGTGTTGTAGTGTAGTAGATTGGCTGTCACATAAAGTACATCTCTTAAGGCTTGAAAACATTCCATTGAAAGTGGCAACATGTTCTTTCCTAATGACACCTAGAAATTTATCCATTTGTTTTTGTAGAACCTGCAGTAATAATATTAAAGCAAATGATTATTCAAAATTTTAATTTACAACGCTTGCACATAATGTCTTGCATTAAATGTATATTTTATCCCTTATCAAACAATTTCCTTAACTTTTACTGTCCATTTGCATTCTAAAATTTTGGCTGTTTGCTATGTATTTTCATGTTTATATGAATTATTGTCTCTAATTTAATGTTTGAAGCAAAACTGTGATATATTTGTTGTTAAATCTCACGTTATTTATTGTGTATTGTTCTAATGTAAATTATGAAGTGCTTCTCAAATATTTGTTAATAAAATTCATTTTCAAGGGAAATAAAATGATAAAAGTGATTTCATTGTAATCTGATTAAAATTACCATATTGATTATACTGATTACATTGATCACAGTATAATCACTCAGTATAATCACTGTAGTCAGTATAATCACTGTAGTCAGTATAATCACTGTAGTCAGTATAATCACGCAGTATTATACAGTATAATCACTGTAGTCAGTATAATCACTGTAGTATCAGTATAATCACTCAGTATTAAACAGTATAATCACTGTATTCAGTATAATCACTGTAGTCAATGACTTGTCAGAATAATCATTGTATTCACTAAGATCACTTTAATCACTATAATCATAATAATTTTCCTGATAGTCATCATACTGATTACCTTGATAATACTGATCACTATAATGTAGGATAATCACAGTAATCAGTATGGTCATTCACTGTAATCAGTATCATCGATTTGATCAGTATGATCACTGTTTACAGCAATTATGTTGAAAAGCTTACAGTGATCATGGTGTTCAATACAGATCATAGTGATTACAGTGATTGATTAGGCTTGAGATTAGATTAGGTCACAATGATCATTATAATTAGAGATCATGGTGATTAGAGATTACAGTAATCATACTTAATATAGCGATCATGATGATTAGAGATTAGTGATTACAGTGATCATGGTGATTGGGCTTCCTTGATAATGGTGTTTACAGAATTCATTGATTAACACATGAGAAATTAATATCCATATCTTTACTGGAATACTATACATTAATAAATCTGAGCTTTATTTAACATATTGTGGAATATAAAATATGAATAAAACATCCATATAATATCAGTAGTGGTGAAAGATATATTGTAATAAATATAAGTTATACTGGACAGACAATTAGGTACTTATTGTAAAGGTTATATATACTGCAAATAATGTATCTGTGTATGATATATTATTAGAATAGTGTAAACAAGAATTTGAAATATTGATCAATATAGCAGAAATTGTGTATAGGATAAACTGTGGTTATAAACAAAATCCAGTTAATTAAGTTATTAAAAGATTGAAAGGAATGAGTGAGAACTATTTTAATCGAACAAAAATATTACTTTGAGTGAAAATATTACTACACAGATCTGGAGACATTAGATATTATCAAAAACAATTAAATCAAATATGGTCAGACTTAACAGTGCTCATTATTACTTGCATGTCTTGAAAATACAGTGAACTTCTTTTCTTTAATTTCCCTAGTGTACAAATATCTCTGCTTAACAATACCTTAACTTCTTTTTTTGCAAGAACAAACAACAATGGTGTTCAGAACATTGAGCTACTTTGAACTTAAAATAAACTGGACAAAATGGAAATGTATAAGAAATATAAAATGTAAATAAATATTGCCATTATTGAATTGAACTCATAGATTTATACAAAATATAAAATAATAACAAAAGCTACAGAAGAAATAAACAAAAACATAACAAAGATATGAAAATCTTGATGACCAATTCAAATGAAAAGTCTGTTTTAAGTAATAAGTAAATGAATTTTATGACATGTTCAGCTATTGTTGTTTATGGAAAAACCTAAAATGACTTAGTCGTGTCAACAAAACACGTTAGATTTCAAGGTTGTATTAAACCATCAGATATATTTCCTATTAATAGTTGATATATTTATTTCAAAAATCTAAAATCAGTCATTAACCTAATATACTATGTTCAAATCCTTCCTAGTAAACAAAATATTGGGCGAAAAAAAATGTAACAAATTCACCAAAAAAAAAATCGAACTAAAATAGGGAATGATAATGCCTCAATTTAAATTTCTTAAATATCTTTAAAAATTCAGAATACAAATACATGTACTAACAGCATTTAATGCTAAATTACAACAAACATCTTACACAAGTTTCATTAATAAAAACATTACCATTCTATTTTACTGGTGCTCGATTGAACAATTCTGAACATATTCTGACACCTGGTGCGGAAGCGGAACATGTCACATTTAAACTTTTACCATCTATTTCTTTCTCCTCCATTTTGAAATCTGTCTACACTTTGGGCACATGTGGAATGCATTTTGAACTATGTTGAAACTTGTATTTATGAACATCTGGTTGATTCCATGGATCCTGAATGTGCAGAACTTGCCAATCGAGCAACTCCCTGTATTGTATCCTTTGAACACTTGTGCTTTGGTACTTTGGCAAGAATTTAAAATATACTGGACAGTTCAAACTACATTTATTCTTTTTCTATTATAATACACTAATCTTCAATATTAGCTACATTCATAGATGCAAATGCATATATGCAGAGAGGGTCTCCTGCTTATCTCTACTATTATCTATATTTACTAAACCAAACTATTAAATATCTACTGTCTTCTACATCAAACAAATTCAACAAAATATCTTATTTTAGACAGGAATTCAAGTGATATATTGTTGTCCAAATATTTGCTATATCAGCTCAATTACAGCCATCTTATCACTATTTGAATAATCCAGTTCTCCTTGCATTATACGAAAACGTCTGAATACAATTAACAATAGTGTTTTTTTGTCAAATTGTTTGTGAACAGGAAGTCAACTTTTACTCCAAAAAGTGCTATTGATATTTGAAAACAAGTTTCTAAATATACATACAGTATGTTTTGTAAACACGATTACCAAGCATAACATTGTTTTAAACAACTAATTGCATGAATATATCAGAGCACAACTTGCTTCATATTTGGATGTATTGGTTGCATATTTTGAGTAAGGAAATATGATCTATAGTGTAAATACATGGGGCTATAAATACAATACTGGTGTTATATAAATACATTATAAATAATCTCATATATTCCATATATCTTATATTAAAACAATATAAACCTAAAGCTGGTGTAAGTCACATGACATTCAGGACTGCAGCAAAACATGAATAAGCTCATGATGTAAACTTGCGTGCCTGGCAAAATGACAAATATTACTTTGAAACATTGAATTACATATACTCTAGTTCAGTAGGTGTTTCCACAGCAACAGATTGCAACAGTAAGTCTGTTTGCACCAATCAATTGTTGACCTCCATCCAACATGGCCGACATCTTATTCACTTGTCATAAATTGTCCACACATCCTACTTCTGTGTTCTATATAGAACCACCGAGAGTTAAAACATCAAAACAAGTATTACAAACCCTCACTGGTTTTGATAAATTGAATTTTATTACTGGCATGTCTTTAGATGAACACTTTGCACATAATAATCTTCCACAATGACGGCTGAAAAATAATAGCATATTAATATCTATCTGGGATTCAGTCAAAAAGATCTTTTATTGTGTTTATGCATGCGTAGACGTGAAATTGAGTTACACATCTTACTTTTTCATAACTTATTGGGCAAATGAAATATTTCTAAAAGGATGAAGAGAATAAGAGGATTGCTATTAAATTTTTTTGCTTTGATTTACTGTCAGCTTATAGACTTAGGTATATAGGTGTCACGCATATATTCGAGCTAATGGAGGATATAAGTCTAGAAACAAACAAATAAAGAAAAATAACTCACCAATGATGTTTTCTAGTTTTAATACCAAATTTAACATTACATTCTAAACAGAATTCTCCTTCACTCCAGGGTGGTTCTGCTGATAACATATCTAAAATAAAACAATTTTTATCAAATCTTGAGACATTTCTCATTATTGACCTCAAATACATACAGTACAATAATTAATATGGTGGTAACCCAAACTCTGTGTCCAAAGAGAGACATGATTTTGTAACAATTCTTGTAATTTGTAGATGGAGTTAAGAAAACCCTTTTCTGTATACCAATATGTCTAAGAAAAATCAATCAATTTCTACCAAACAATTCTATCAAATGAAAGCACATTCATGACTTTCTGTTCAACTTACCTAATAATTTAAACAGTAATTGTTTTGTTGCTACTGGGGCGTTAAATATACTCAACCCATGTTTATTGACCACACCCATTTTACACCCTGCTCGAACTAGCGCTCTACATAAACTACCATTACCATTCATATACGCTAATAATAACACTGAAACATAATGTTAGATATAGGTGTTGGATTTTGAAATATTCAAAATATAGGAGGGAAATCTTCCTCAGTACTTTAAGATGTCAGGGACTATGAAGGTGCTTTACTCCAAAGCACAGTATATAACTAAATATCCGAAATCTGTTTGATACATAAAGTTTATTCAACCCTACCATGTTAATTCTAAAGACAGGCTAAACTAGCCTTCTACCACTGATAAAGCTGACATGATAAGACAAAGAAGATGTAAAAAATGATAGAATTTTAGCCTGTTATTCTGCTTACCTGTATTGCCATCGGCATCTGGAATATCGATTGGATATTCAGGCATGGTTTCTCGGAATAATTCAAATATGGCTGCTGAATTATCACGATTATGCTGACCCAAAATATGCAGTGGAGTTTGACCCCTTAAATATAAAATGATGTGTATTCATCTGATATAATATAAAGATACTTTTACAACTGAATACAATTACACTACACATTTGAGATGACGATTAGTTCAGGTTATTCATCTATATTCACGTTGGTTTGTCTTGATAGATGCCTTCCACAGCAGCATTTCTAGAAGACATCATGTGAGGGGGCCCAGCCGGGGCCACAGGTATATTATTTCACTATGTAAATTGATAAAAAAATTTGAAAGTGGGTGGGACAAACCCCCTGGCTCCCCTATAGAAACGTCAATTGCCTTCCATACACAGAACACAACTAATAACAAATGACAAGAACTCATCTTATATCATCATAAAAACATTTTATCCTCATTGAAATGAAACACTTCAAAACCAAATTAAATTAAAATTTTGGAAGTTAAGTTAAAGTAAACATCGAAGTAAAAGAAGTAAATATCGTTCAGTCACTAACGAGAATTAAATACTTACTTGGCATTAACAGCTTCTGCATTAATTCTAGATTCTGTTAATAAAACTTTTACAGTATTGAGATGACCATTATAAACAGCTGTATGTAGAGCTTGAATGATATATATTATTTAGAATATAAAAACAGGAGATGCTCACCCTTACAGAACACCTGAAGTCACTTTGCAAATTGGCAACTCAGCATCCTTTTTGAAGACAGGACACATTGTTCACTTGGTATATTTATTAAAACCAATAGGCTAATTACCAAATTGTATCCGAGATCATTCTTTATCCTTCAACCAAGTCCAAAACACTGGCAGGTCCACCTCATGCCGCCCTGTGTCTGAGTTTATTTGGTATATTCATTATGAATTGTTTGAATGTCCATCAGGTAAAGTACAAAGATAAAAGTGTATCACAAAGTATAAGATGAATGCCAATGTAACAGTTTAAACACTATTAAAATATAAACCTACCATTATTAAGATTTTCATCTACAGCATCATAATCTATATTATTTTCTAATAAAACTAAACATATAGAACTACTGTCATTATTAGCTGCTAGGTGGAGAGCTGTTTCACCAGCTTTAGTTGGTTCATTAACTGATGCCCCGGCTAATAACTAAAATATAATTATAGTCTCTACTATTAATACACTTTGATAGTACAATAATGACATGACAATCTACTGTATGATTAAGAAAGGAGATCCTAAGCCTCATTACATTTGTATCTGATCAAAAACACATCAGAAATACGGCATAATTTTAGCATTCAATAGGATTGACACATATGTACAGTCAGGCTTATAAACCATACATGGCTCAAAGCATAAAACAAGCAATCCACAGTATATTAGGGCATGATGATAAAAGGTAACAATCTCAATAAATAGTCCAATCATCCCAGTATGATTTAAAAACTTCAACACCAACGAAAAATACCTACCAAATTTCTAACAATAATCTCCGAACCAGCCATGACAGCTAGATGTAAGGGAGTAAACTGGTTAGAATCTTGTACTCTAGAGTTGACATTAGCATGTACACCAATTAAAAACAAAACACTTTCTATATCTGATTTCTGGATAGCCAGATGAAGAAAATTACGCCCTCTGTTGTCATTCTGAAAACAGATTATAAAGAATATATCATTCAAGGCACAAATCATTAAAATAAAGCTCTAGATATTATGTTTCATTTATTTTATGTGGGTAAATTCACTTATTCTATGTCTAGTAGAGTCATTCTTTTAATACTCTGCATTTGTGGGAAACACAATGAAAAATATGTGACACTAACCTGTTCAGCTGCTGTCGGCTCTCTATTTAAAATCGCTTGAGCAGCCTTGTTATTCTTGGTTGCCATAGCAGCAGAGAATGGTGTATTACCATTTTTATCTCTTTTAGTAAGATCTATTTGAGGATGAGCTAATAAAAGGGAGATAATGACAGGATGTTGATTTTCTATGGCGATGTGGATTGGTGCCTTCCCTTCAGCATCCTGAAAAACAACAAGTGAATGTTGAGATGCATATTGCTTATATGGTAAGTTTTTACTCTTACTGAGCATAAATCATAAGTGAGATAAACTCATTTCATTCCGAGCTTAAAATTATACTTAATTATAGTTAGTTTATTACTATCCACCCTTATGTTAAGAATGATATTGAAACAGTTGGCTGATATTCCACTTTGAACCATGAATATATATTTATTACAAATAAAAGTACACGTAACTGGTGTAGAAAAGAACATACCTGTGTATTTATATGAACTTCATGTTCCATTAAACATTGTACAACTTTTTCTTGTCCCCAACAACATGATAGATGTAATGGTGTCTGCCCATCTCTAGAATAGTAGAATGTTACTTATGATCATGACTACAAAACCAGTCATATGAGTCTACCCATGACAACATAATTGATTTTGTTTGCAGTAGATCTTGCATTTGTTTGAGAAAGCACTACATAAATCAATTTTGAGAAGACTTAAGATGCTTTGTCTAATTTGGAGACATTTATAAAAATTAATTTAAATTATTAGAGATACACAAGATAAAAAGAGCTTCAATGTGCAAAGTGGTGAAATTTATGAAAGTAGTAAAGCATAAAAGAGGATACTTACTTAGCTTCATCTCCACCCTGACCATTTAAACCTGGTTTTCTTGGACTGTTAATATCACACATACTGAAATACATAAACAAAATATCTATGATGGGTCGCCTCATTGTTCAGATTAACATAAAACATATTGTTTTAGTGGTGCACCTATTGATTAATGCACGAATTACTCTTCAAAAAGCAATATTCACAACTTCTGAAAGGTAACGAATACAGCATTAATCAATTGCTACAAATTTTCTGCTACTGATAGGGCTAATTAAGTCAGGTAATTTGCATATAGTTTGGCACTGTAACCACATACCTTCTAATAAGAAAACAAGCTACAGATTCATTATTCTCATCTATAGCACGATGTAGTAAGGTCTGCTGACATCCACTAGGGCCTGGTGACCAGAAATTAACATCACATTTATATTGTACCTGAAATATATATCACAGAAACTCAAAAATACATTTTTCCATTAATTAACTCTTTAATCAATCAGATGTACAGTTAGCAAGAAGGGAATGTTATACAATGTAACAGAAAGCCAACAATGCTTATTTGGTTTTTTCATTACATACCAATAAGCCAGCGAATGACCCTTCTAGTGGACAGAAGTTGTTCCTGTGGTCATTTTTGAACTCATGGGGAAGATTGCATGCTGTGTTATTTCACCAGGCAATTTCATTGAAAGTTATGTATAACAAAAAATGTCAAAAAAAGATTTACTTTCAAGATGACAAAAATCATCTTACCAAAGTATGAGATATATCCTCCTGTCCTGAATCTAGAGCCTGCCATAACGGACAGTTAGCCTCACTATCAATAATATTCATATTACATCCTTTATTACACAGCGTATCCACGACAACAGGTAGGTGGCGCTGTATAGCATGTTGTAATGCTGTAAGTTGTTCTAGGGTTCTGAAAGGTAATCATAATCAAGGAAGTTTTATCTCAGTAAGCACAGTAATTAATGTCCATAGCATGTAAATTAGGGGAAACCACTGATAATTTATTTTCAAACCATAACCTGGACAAGGAAAGGAGTAGGTGAACCTTAATCTTCTCTATTGGAAACATGTAAATTATAGATACTACAAAATAAAGTGTGCTTCTAAAAGCCATCATGTTCGATTAGTTAAGATAAATCAATTTTCAAAAAAATAAATTTATTGAGATCTGTTTTAGTGAAGTCAAAATATCTAGAGATATGTTTCAATCCTATCATACGGAATTGCATTTCCAAAAATATTGAAACTCACTTGATTTCAAAATCTGCATTATTTTCAATCAAAAATAAAGCTGCAATGGTGTCTTGTTTTTCAATGGCCTGATGTAATAGGGTTAATCCTTCAGCATTCTTCTCATTAATATTAGCACCAGCTGCTAGCAGACGGGCAGCCACCTCATGTTGTCCATTCCATAATGATAAGCCTAGAATTGTCTGCCCTTGTGAATCTTTAATATTAAAGTTAGGAACTACTGCTGCATTGTTAGGTTTACTTGACAGGGATTCTGAAAAATGGGAATTCAATTATGGTAATCAGAACATACAGAACAATGTATAGCCAAAACTTTATATTCCTTTTGAACCATTTTGACATTTGGACTTTTTTTTAGAAGGTAACCTTATTGCACTGCTTTCATATATGAAAAGCTAGTAGATTTAATCAAATCTCAAATCAAAGCATGCCCAGCTTATAAGGCCTAACAAACTTGGTTCCAGGATGCAACCTTGCTTCATCCTGTTGGGATAGGCTCATTCATACAACACTTTTCTTACAATCTGTGACTTCATGCTATCAGATGAGAGGATTTTGAGGCTCATTATACTGATCCGTTTTCCAAATTTGAGCTCTCTTGGACAGTGCTAGGTTCATAGTGAGATGTGCCAAAGACTTGAGCCAAAGGAATAACTTATCCTTCGGTCAGCACTAGATTATTTTCATTTTTATGTTACCCAATATTTACACGAAGAATAAATTAAAAGAGATTTGTGGACACTTACTTTTAAAGTCTAAGAAGACTTGGACTATATCATCATGTTTATTAGTTAAAGCTACATGTAGTGGTGTTTGTTGAGATTGGGTCTGGTCTGCATCAGATATGTTTGATATTAAATCAGATGTAGGCTTAGTCTGTATGTTAGAGTTACATCCCTTGTTTAACAATATCTCTACTAGTCTTTTTAAACCAGTTTTACATGCTAAATGTAGAGCTGTTTCTCCCTAAAATAAATAAACATATACCACCATTTATAAATAGCTATCTCCTTTCCAATAGTCTAGTACCATTAAAATGACTAGGTTTAGTTTAGAGAAAAACCAAAATAACATAACTCTTTAAAAGAAAAGTCTGTAAATGTTAATTCAGTATGTCCATTTATAAGAAAGCAAACTCTATGCTATTCTAAAAAAATAATTATGTAAGTTCTCAACAATTTTCAATGACTCAATTAAATAGGTAAATAAACATTTATATTACCTTATTATTTGTATGATCAACTTTAGCTCCATGTTTAGCTAAAAATATTCCTGCTTCTTCATTACCTTCACTAGCTGCTAGATGTAATAGACTGTTTCCTATAAATAAACATACAATATATTTAGGACTGTTATTCTGTCCTATAGGCTTATTATAGGTAGGCTATAAGCAGAGTTATACGATATAATTTTTCAACCTAGTCAGTGATGCATGTGAGAGGGGCTGATGACAAAATCTGTCCATGATGGTACAATAAACAGAATATTGGTGTGATAATGGCTATGCCACAGTTAAAGTAAAGTTTCCTCATTGCACACTGAATGTCAGTTCCCATCTACATTAGCCTAAACTGTAGATGAAAAGTGGAACATAAAACCCCATTTCTGAATGAAAAGAGAAGTGACGCCTCCTTAATTCTTAAATCTAGATCAACCTTGAACAATCTTTCGTGGATCTTGATCAAAATTATCTCAAAGAAAGTAGAAAATAGATGATTACCTGACTCTGGTTCTATAGCATCAGGAGAGCTGCCATGATTTAACAATAACCCAGCTAGACTTTCTTCATCATATTCTTTACTATCAGATTCCTGACAATAACAATAAGTTCATTAGCATCAGTTATTCTTGACATATCACAGACACCAAAACATCAATAAAAACATGACAGACGTATTGAGCAAAAGTTGTTCAGATGTAAAGAACATGTTCTATAACAATTTTTTGTTGCAAATGTCTTTCATTAAATTTGAACATTAAAACTTGAATGGATAACAAGAAGACTGAGCTATATGAACTGCCATAAAATTCATTCCTATTGAAATTATGTAAGTGGAGTGAAATCAGGTGTTTAGAATTGTAAGCATGAACTCCCTGCATCTGGCTGTTACGTAGAATAGTGTCTAAATACAGTCTAAAAGCTAGTATATCATATTTCTATCATTATTACGGAAAGGCTGTTTAGTTACCTCATGTAAAGCCAACCACAATACAGTGAAACCATCAGAGTTCTTGATTTCTAAATTTGGTTTGCCTGACTCTAATAATACATTTAAAACTGGACGATTGTTACATATAACTGCTGTATGTAGTGGAGTACTGGAAAATAGAATATAACGTAAGTTATATCAATAGATATCTACATATTCTAATTCATATGCTTACAATCTTTCATTAGATAACAAAATCCATGCAAGCTTTAAAAATATGACCAAATGTTCTTCTTTGTTTCAATCCCAGAAATCAGCCTACTCTTGTTCAATTTCATCACTGACAGAAGAAAAACCTGTTTGGTGTACTATCTTTATCAATGTTCAAATCCTTGACTCAGAGGTTGGTGAGCCAACATCTAATAAGTCGAGCTTTAGGGGCTCCCTAAATTGTATAGAAGAAACATTCTTGAAGTAAGCTCAAGAATAAATTTGGCTCTGAATTTGTTCCTAATAATATTAAGTTGGTGATGGTTTGGGATAGAGCATCGATATGATAATATCCATTCATATTCATAAGATAAATACTTACTTTCCACCAGTTTCTTGAGCATTAACATCAGCTTTATGATCTAACAACTGTTTAGCTATGCGAGCCATTCCTAACATAACCTCTGAACTTACGACCCCAGGGTTAAATGAGGCTACCATATGTAATGGAGTCTCCTTGTCCAGGTGTGTAGATAAATTAACATCACAATTATTTTTGATGAGAAAACTGGCTGAATATTCATCTCCTGCAAAGCAAATGTTGTTTCCAAAAACATTTGATGTGAGGCAAATAATTTCAACCTAAAGGGTCATCTTTCGAAAATAGGAAAAAAGTAAAACTCTGATGTCCTGAAGACTACATCACAGCCAGACATTTCAAACTTCCATCATTTACTACTCTAGCAAATAATGCTAATTTAATAGAAGATTTTCCCATCTGTTGTTTTAGAATTATCATTGTCATTATCTTTGTTATGTAATTTCATCATAACATAATAAAAAACTCTTAGACAGAGAAATCTTTTGGAGCTCAATTTAGACATGACCTCTAAACTAACCTCGTTTAATAGCTTTATGTAGTAGACATTTTCCCAGGTTGTCTGTTTTATTGACATCAGATTTATGATTGATCAATGTTTGACATATACTTTCTTGTTTAGTCTGTAACGCTAAATCTAATGCTATATCTCCTTTAGTATCTAATTCATTTAACTTTATTACTAACTACAAAAAGAAGTAAAACAATTGAAAAAACAACCAAACCTGGTGTGTTTTCACCCGCTAGGGGGTGTGGGACTAGGGTGTCAGGGGCGTGGCCAACTGGTGTAGGAGAAAAATATATTTTGAATTGAGATAGCACCTCACATCATTTGATGATGTGATGATCACAAACTGGAAATGTGGATAAAACAAATTTTGGGGGGGTGAAAGGTCCAGGTGATTACTCCAGAGGTGTGAAGGCTAGTAACCACTGCATTAGGTTTATGTAATACATTTCCACCGAAGACAGAAAAGTCATTTCTAAGATTTTACATGAAATGTAGTGTTTTACTTTGGGCCCCTGATTCTGTCAAAGAGGTACAGTAATGCCATGCAGTGTGTTATGAGGGACATTCCATTTCGTTAGTAACTTATAACAAAAATTCATATTTCATGATGATTTTAGCCTTACCTTAGCATCAAATTCTATTAAATAAAGAAACACAACATCTTCACGTTGAGCTCTAATAGCTGTATGTAATGGGTACTCTGATTTAGTTTTAAACATTTTATATAGTAGAGGTGCTGGGAGATATACAAAATCTTCACTTGTAAAATCATTCTGAAACAGAATACATGAGGAAGGATAAGGAAATATGCTGTATTTTAAAATAAATAATCGACCAATAATTTAACTCATGTGACTATTCAAATGCAAGTGTTACCTAGTTTTGATATGAACTGTTGGAGATAAACCGTATGAAATAGAGCACTGTAACTAAGCTGTGTAAAATGGTCAAATATGACCAATTTGCTATCAAAGAAAAAGGGTAATAATATAGATAGGTCATAAGCAAAAAGCTCAAAACTCTATTCTGCATTACAGTAAAATGGTCTACTAATATCCATTGGTTGAAAAAATCATGATTCGATGCATTTCGGATATAAAATTCTCATCACTTGTTTAGAAATGGGAACAGCTTTTCATTATTTGGAAAGTATTTTGTGTTATTAAATTATATCTAAACTCAAGGTTGTCAAGAGAGCTGATCAGAATTCTACCACAGACACTATCTTACCCAGTGACTAGTTATAAGTTCTGAACAGTGAAGTTTTAAAACTTCAGCTGACATTTCTTCTGCTGTTTGATAAAACTTGATACAATTCTTCATATTTACAAATGACATCAAACCATTTTCACATCTACAAACAAAGAAAATATCGCAAAAGGCTTAATATCATAGGATGATTGTCCAAATAAGTTGTAAAATGGATACATTCTCTCCTTCATCACCACAAGATACCACATTTAATTTAAGTAATTAGCTTTTTAATCCACAGTTATTTCAAGTTGATACACAAGACCATCTTGATATCCACTTGAGATACCACTGTCCTATATTTGGCTGCCAGCTGTACCCCCTCACCTTACACACCATAAGCACAATCAAAAAAGATACAACTGAATCTATGTCTGAATTAAATAAAATACTAACCTAACTCTAAGAGCCTCTAGTTTAAATCTAGTAGCAACACGTAACAATTCTAATAGGAATGTATCTTCAACTTTAATATTAATCTCATCTGTATAGACCCATTTAATTAGAGCATGGGCTACTTCATATTTCACATCTACAAACAAAATACATAGATACATCGCAATAAAATTTCATGCTAGTTATTGGATTTAGACTTAGTTACTAGAAAACATAAAGAGAGTGGAATGAATTTCAGTTTTAAGTCCATCTTCTCCCCTCCTGATTATGCTAATGAAGATGTGTAAGGTCATTGTTTGCAATGAAGGAAATTCTAGGATATTCTTTTTCAATTTACAACTTTTAAGGGATAATTAAATGCAAAGCCTGTAGCACACAGACTTCTGTGGTTTTTTTTTGTCTAATTGGATCAATTGCTTTAATCTTCACCACTTACAAGGCTGAATTAAAGTCCGAAACTAAAAGTTTCATGTCATGCTGGGTTAAAAGACAAATAACAAGGTACCTGTAAGGTCTAATTCAGTCCCTTCTCCTCTCTCTACAACTCCCCAATCATCACTTCTAGCTGATAAAACAAATTTATGGGCATTGAGTTGATGTCCACCTTCGAGCAATATTCTTACATCACTGAAATTAGAAAAATTTATCATTTGTTAAAGCCTGTTATTTGAAAACCTCCATTACAATCAGTGGCATTTCTCTGAATCATCAAGTGAGGGGGTCGAGTAGGAGCCTAGGAATTGTCAAGGGGGGGCTCACAGGCAATTCTTTCCCTCCGTAAAATGATAAAACACTTGAAAGTATGTAGCCACTTGGACAAAGCCAGGCTTGCCAATTCATTTGTTATTAATATCATCTAGTACGGCAGGCTAAATTTATTTTACTACAAATAATGCAACAGCATTTCAGCTTTTTTTGAAAATAATTTTTGAGAAAAACAGTCTTAACATGCATCTTCACGTACATAGAATCAATTCTTACATCAGACATACCTGTATTGTTCCTTATCAAATAATTCAGCTACAACAGACAATAATTTAGACACAAAGTTATTATTTTCCCCTCCACCACTACTGGCTAATAACACTTGATATTTCTTCTCTACATCAGCAAATTTCTCTTGTAACTTTACATATTCTTCTTTTAATAAACTTAGATGATTCTTTAATTTGGACACTTCTGAAAATGAGGAGCATGACAATATTGATAATTAGTATTGTAAGTGAGGCCTATTGAAATTCCTCTTATTCAAGAATGCAAGGTATGCATCACCATTTCGGCACGAAAATGTCTTGGGCACATGTTTTCCAGTATTAGATCTGAGTGAGCAATCAGGTTTATAAACAACAAAATCAACTGATATAGAAAGTTCTAGAAGCGATGGATTTGATGTAAAAGGATTGAATTATTAAAATTGAAGGGTGTGACAGACAATAAATCGAAAGTAGAGTTCAGATAATGTTGCATGTAACTAAATATTTCGCTGGCTACACGAAAAACGATGTTACTGCGGAGTGCATTTGAAAACAGTTTATGCAAGAACCCAAATGCATAGTCAGTTCGTTCTCCAACAGATGAGTCTTAGTCAAACATTGAAGAAAAAGAAACGATTAGAGAAAATTTTTAAGAATTACCGTCCGCCATTTTGACTAATTTTTGGTCATGTGACTTTCAGTGTTGTCTCAAATTACGACATGGACACGATCAAAATTAATGCATGTCAACTTCGATTACCAATGCGCAAATTAAAGTTACATTACTCTATCATACCTTTAGTTTGATTTTGATTTTATGAAATGTAAATCCATAACCTTCAGAATCTGAAAATAAAAGAAGGCTTAGGTTGAGGGCTGGCAACGGTTCTAAATACAAAGCCTAAGCTAGGTTAGGTTGAGCCCCCTCCCCATATAGCCTACACACACACACCAAATAAAATTTAGAATAATAGAATCGATATGGACACACATTTTTGGGGCAAAGATAAAAAAAACCATAGTATGGAATTTCCTAGGAATGAAGTGGGTACAAATGAGACTATAACTTTTGTGGAGGCATGTGCTCCTCCTGTACCCACAATGACATCGCCACTGATTCATCTTTTAAATGATGTCCCCATACCTCACTCCTTCCTTTCTAGGTGCTCCCATCCCACATGTATACTTTTTAAAATGCCCCACCCCTCCCCTTTAGCCGACTTATATTCTCCTATCCAACCATTTCTAGTTGCTCCCCTTCAATTAATAAATGTCCCCACCCCGATCATTTTTTTAAGATTTACAAAAATTCGTTCAGGTAAAGGAGAAAATCTTATGTTTAATCCTATAAGGGATGAATTGTGCTCAGTGTAGTACAATAGAGGTTAGAAACCTCAAACTTAAACCATTGTATAAAAAGTCTTGACGAACAGTTCACGTATATCGCAGACTATGATGAGAATGTTAGTACCCCAACAGTTCGAAAATTCTTGATTGGGTACGTTCGATTTGTCTACCAATTAAGGCTTGCTTATACAGATTCTATACAGATAGAAAATACGACTAATCGAACAAATCCTCAAACTATCTCTGCACTCTATTATTTTAAATCCCAACTTGGTTGTGAGCTGAAATCAGGGGTTAAGAAATAAAAGCTACTGTATGTAACCAAGGAGTTCATTGTACCTCACTGGGAGAAACGTTCATTGCTTATATTGTGTTTATTCATTCAAAACCCCAGAGTCGGATGGGACAATTATAAACCGAGGCCTCTTCAAGAAACATTGGTCAGCCAAAAAATATGTACGACAAATCTATGTCCCTGTTCCTTTGGAGAACGGTTTATTGACGTGTTATCTCGCTCAAAAAACTGCACTGTTAACATCGTTCAGAATCATAATCCAAAATTAACGTTCAGCTTGTTAACCCATCAAATTCAAATAAACTACCAAACAGAATTTAGTGAAAAATGATCAGATGTGAGCTTTTCTGTGCCGAATTTAAAGGGACAGCTGCGCAATTTTTTTTACCAATCGTACATTAGTAATTTTGTAGCTAAGCCAATCAGTAATAGTGCTCACAACTCACCCTTAAAAATTGAGCAAGGTGTGTCCAGAAAATTGTCCAATAAATTGTCATAATATTATTACTGCCGACTGTAGCTCTAGGCAGACGAATGGATACCAGGAGACAGCCAGGCCTTAAAGTTGGGGTACTAACATTCTGCTAGTCTGCGATGTTGCCTTCTTCTGAAAGCAATACGTGAACTTGTCAACTACCAACCACCAACCATTCTGTGGTTTGTTCTGCGTGCTAGCCCGACACAATATTTATCATAAATGTTAATGGATAATGCGATATTGTATATTTAGGCAACCTAGACATCATCGACATCGTATCACGAATACAGGATTTGACATGGTCATGAAGTATAACAAATGGGGGTGTGGTTTGGAAACGATGCCTAGACACTATAGTAAGTCACATTATGTCCATCATTCATGAATAAACATCGGAGGTGGGATTCTTCGTTGTAGAAAGGAAGATGTGATACTCACTCTCAAAAATTCTTTGTATAAATTGAGGATGGATTAAAGAGGCCAATGCAGATAATTCATAACATGAAAATCTTAGCAAAATTCAAACTTGTATAAGGCACTTTATTATAATTCAGTTTTATATACAATATAATTCGTTATAATCTATATACAACTCCATATTATATAGTTTTATAAACAAAAATCACAGAATCTTGGAAAAAACAAACCGTCGTTTTACCCTCAACCGATTATAACATCTTTGCCTACCAAACTGGCACCTCAGTTTTGGAAAGCCTACTTCTAATTTGACCTATGGTAATGTACACTGTTGAAAAGTAATGTATGATAAAGCAATAGTTGAGATACAATATTGTAAATCCATTTCAAGATATTTCAAATACAAATATAGCTCTTATAAACCCCTCAGACTATTCAAAAGTCACGTTTGAGTTTTTCTAATAAAATACCAATGTAAATTCGCTATTTTGTTGTTTTACCAAATCTTTGAAAGATAAAAACGACTTAAAGAATGATGCATACATATAAATACAAATTATAGTTTATATACAATATTTAAAACCTGCCAGCAGATTTATTTTCAAATTGGGACCTTTGATTAAAGGATTTCTCGTTAAAGAAAAGCATACAATTATTTAGTAGGCCATATTGGCACGATGATATGCCAATATGCCCGTCTTTTACAATTACATCGACACCAAAGTGGAAAGCAAACTTAAATGTGACATTAGTGATTATTGTCCTTTGCATAGATTGGTCATAGTGCACTCAATAAATAAGTCAATTTCCACGCAGCGCAAAAAACAAAACAAAAAATGCACTGTTAACAATATTTTCAAATTTTATAAACAATAACGAATTCAAATATATGATACATTTGATAAAAAGGAGCTTTGATTTTGGCGTCAAAAGTGTTTAACTGTCTGACTAAGTCTCCGAAAGATATTTTAACGGTTGTAATTTATAACTCAATATCAATGTCAACAAGTAACTATCACAGACCAGATACGAGTCAGCAAGTTTCAAGCAATGTCTTATTATAAAGGCAATTTTAAGGAAATATTATCAGAAATATCAGGCACATGAATACATGCAGTGCAATACCAAAGAAATATCGGTACCTAAAACACTATAAAATAACATAGAACATTTGGAAACCCTGATACCCTCAAGACATATTTGGAAACCCTATTGACTTCTTAGATTTAAATATCAAATGAAACACGAGAAACCTTGTAATAATTAAAGATAGTTTTGCGTAAAATAAATAACATAACATAGTTCAAAATGAATCAAACACATTTGAAAATAAATTAAAACCTTTTCAACAAACATGCATTAAAATACTAAAACAACCTATTTGGAATGTTAAATTGTGAGGTGGGATAATGTACATCATTGACTTAGATACAAGACAAATATTTGAAATATTTCTATTTAATTTGGGGTAGCCATGCTGGAAATATGAATTTATGAAAGCGGTTAACACCATTACAATATATCTAATTATATAGAGAATATTTGAGAACTGAAGAATTTTACTTCAGAATAGCGATACGTATCACTAAAATTCAGATCTATCAGCTAAAAGTATACTTAAACGACCACCTTCTTTAACAAAATAATCATATCGTCTGCAATTTCACATAAATGATGGCATGGAAAATATAGACTCGACTCGACTCGACTCGATAGGAACCGCCCTGTTCCATTGCACTAATCAACCATCCTCTCTTAGTGAATTTCTGATAACGAGTCATAGTTCTGTTTCTGACTCCATACACCGGTTTTATACTGATAAAAATGGCACATTGTGGCGTACATTGAACACATATGAACTTTAAACTAATTAAAATGTTACATATAAAACTGAACACATTAAAAGAACTAACATTGTCCAGGATAAAGTTAGAACTGGGGAATTATTGTCTGAAACGAAGTAATTCTTGCAGCTCTCACAACATTCGCTGGTTAAGTTAGCACAAGATTGACCAAGATTGATTCTTCTCATGCAGTTTTCTGGACTTTTATCTCCATATTCACAAGCTGAAATTACAAAACAATTTGTTTCAGAAATTTTAAATAAAGAACGTTTTCAACAGCACCTAACAATATCTGCCAAATATAGCACTGGTCACCTATAAATGTGATGTTAGACAGGGGACACTTGCCAGAAACACCATGACCTTACTATCCTAAGTTCATATTGTTCCGTTTTCAAAAGTCTGCCTGATCTATGTGTTCCTTTATGGACCTTTTTTTCAAATAAGGGTTTGTAGGTAGGGGAGAGAAAGGAGGTTTGGTGGTGTATTAATAAGCATGTATTCACAGTATCATTCATTTTGTAAGAAGAATTTCATTTTTTATCACATAATCACACGTAAACATGGTGTGGGTAGGCCTAATATATTTTAGGGGTATTAGTGACTTTGCGATTAAGTGATGGTGGTGCATGAACCACTAAGTGTCTACTTGTATGTGCAACGACAATTTGCTGTGAGGAAGTATTTATTGTAGGTGAGGTAGACACATAATTAGAATCCAGATACCATTATCTGATCTTTAACTGATATAAGTATCATAACCATGTCCAGAATACCAGTTTTTTTAAGACTGTCATAAGTCCTTTACCTTTAATCGATTTAGCCTTTTCAAGACATGATTGACAACAAAATTCTTGAATTGATGTATTATAACACGAATGGATGCCTTCCGATGCTATGAGTTCTCGACAAGAGTTCATTTGATCCTCCGAAATTGGTTTACATGGGCTATTTGTGGTGGGTGCTACAGTAGTAGATGTTGTAGGAGATGGAATCGT
Organism: Lottia gigantea; assembly: GCF_000327385.1. Classification (NCBI taxonomy): domain Eukaryota; kingdom Metazoa; phylum Mollusca; class Gastropoda; family Lottiidae; genus Lottia; species Lottia gigantea. Next base: position 5,387,050 of record NW_008708400.1, read on the forward strand.
TTTAGTAGATGGAGTCGTAGTGGTAGCCGGAGCCGTGGTAGTGGTGGATGGAGTCGTAGTGGTCGTAGTGGTGGATGGAGTCGTAGTGGTCGTAGTGGTCGACGGAGTAGTTGAAGATGTTGGAGCAGTCGTGGATGATGTTGGTGATGGGGTTGTTGACGTTGTGGTAGACGAAGTTAAAGTTGTGGACGTAAAAGTTGGTCGGGTAGGGGGGGTACCATTATATTTACAAGTTTGGCAACATTTCTCGTCATAGTAGGATCCATTTGCCAATTGTGTGCCACACCATCCTTTATTGCAAGCGGTATTTGAATCTCCATATGGACAATCTGTAGGGTAATTAAACTTGGTGAAGATCAATTCAGTTTCCAAAATAGATTTGTTTGATTACTTTTGAAAAAATTCTTTTGCTTTAAAATTGTCTTTGGAATAAAAATTTACTTTCCAGTTTTCGGATTTGATAGAATTAACTCAATAGAAAAAAAAAACAACGGGGACTCTAAGGAGCATGCTAAGGTGAACATTGAAATTTAAAGCAAGAGATAGATAAAACGAACTAGGCGAAGGAGAAGAAGTGAACAGAAGCATATCAGATGACATCAGGTAGGAAAAGAATCTTCTAAAGGACCACAATATAAAGTGTAGGAGCAGGAGAATTATATCTGTGCATTCTGGAAGAACCACTAACGAACTCATATTTGCATCTTCAATAATATTGTTCACTTATTTCTTGTGAACTCATATACAGGCAGCATCCAGTGTTATTACACATTGTAACTTGATATAGCAAAAAGCCGTTGAGTTAAACATGCTAGTGCATTTTAGTGGTTGTGTGCTGTAGCTTTAAGTGCATGGAAATGTTTATAATTATGTAACTGAAAGTGAAAAATACTATATTGTTACAGAGTATTGTGTTCATGTGTTAATATGTAGGGGCGTGTTCTGGTTGAAAATTAGGCCGGTTTCCCGGACGGGCTTTGTGTTTGAATTAGCTAACCGTGGCACAAAAATAAATTTGAGTCGTTCGAGAAACCTTCTAGCCTATGCCTCAGATGCGTTCAAAGAATATGCAGTTCTACGCAATGAAATCGCACCTATTTTGAGGTTAATCGGAAAAAAATCACCCAATTTCCCCTAAAGGTGCCGGTATATACAGAAAGAATATTTGATGACAGATATGTTTGAATATGTATATATAATATATAAGTGCATAACAGTAGCAGTGAATTTGAAGCTTTTAGATTTTAGATTTTTAGATAACAATTTCATTCCAAAACTATACCTGTTGACTGAAAATTGGGGATAAAAAAGTCAAAGTAAGGTGATGTTTTGTTTGGTAGAGTGTTCTATAGAACATAACACATCTAAGGAAGGGGAGTGAAGAATACAAACCTGACATTTTGAATACAGTGAACAGTGGGAACTATATATTCTATCACAAACAGTGCGATTTTAATTATTTTACTATATATTTATTCTACTCTACTGGTACTAAGGGATTAAGCATTACTTGGGAGATTGAAAAGATGTTTGTGTAAAGCAAGCAACAACTTATTTAAAGGCCAAAATAAGTCCAATGAAAATACAGAACTGGATCTTCAGTGGTAGTTGCTCCATTCGTTATCCATGATCTGACACAAATCTTTTGCATGACGATTTCTAAACCATGATATTTTTCAACCAATCAAAAAGTTTACTTATCAGATTTAAAAGCAGTAATCGTAAAAAGACATAACAAACCATCATCAGATGACGGATATCGTTTTCATCTCAAGCAAAATGTGGATTTTTGATCAAATTTGTTCAAGGTAAGGGTGAACCTTGTCCAGATTGAAATATAGGACCGAAAACTTAAAATGTAATGGGTATGTTGCGTTCAAACAAACATCTTTTGAGAAGGAAAGGTGGGTCAGTCCAGATGGTTACTTACAAGGGTTGTTGGTTTTGACTAGTTGACAAGATCGACAGCATGATGTTGATATGAAGGAATGGTAACATAATTCCGGACTAACTGGAACCAACTCTTGACACGTGGAATCACCAACTACATTATTTGATACATCTACACAGGCTGAAAATAGAATGGTTCGATCTGAAGCTAGATTTCATCAGAATACTGACACCTTGCATGAATCACGAATGCCACAGTGTCCAGTATGTTTTAATTTGTACTCACCACCACTTACATATTGCCAGGGGAGCTATTGTGTAAAACTTTAAACAGACAATAAGGGGTGCCTACCGCTCGATCTAGCAGGTTCGGCCATACATCAAATTGTACGGGCGCCAAATATATAATATTTTGGAAACTCATTTCTTGTGTGAAGGAAAATCTATCATTTCAACTGTCTAAACCAACGAGAATACACTTAAAAAGGAAAAGAAAGAACGAGAACTTACTTGCAGGCGGTTGAGTTTGACTAGTAGTAGGTTGAGGTGGTTGTGTACGGGGTGGTAAGGTCTGTCGTGTGGTCGTTTTAATACCGCCTGGTACTTCTATTCTATAATTACAGGTACCACAACATGTAGCACTGTAATTACCTCCCCTTGTATCTCTCCGACCACAACCAAGTCTGTTACAGCCATAACCTTTATCACCATATTCACAACCTAAATGGAACGATTCAATGACATGAAAATAGAAATATCAACTACATTACCCCAGACCATCATAATTTATTTTTTACTGATAGAGTGATTTTTAAATCTAAATTCGCTAGAGTCATTTCTAATGGTTGCAAACGTGAAATATATTGTATTTGTATTATGGACCGAGCTGGTAAGAGTCCAACATTACAGACTAATGTGGCTGTTTCATCATCAAAATGTTTACAACTTACCGTAAACTCCAATATAATGTTTTGAACAAGTTTGACAGCATCTCCCTTTAACTAATTCTTGATAACAATAGGCTGGGTAACCACTAACGAATTGCTCGCAAGTTGATCCATTGAAGGCTGTTCCAACCACATTACCAAATGGACACGTTTCTGAAAGGCCAGAAATAATTCAAACCATAAACAAGAGCAGTTTGTGTTGATATGTCATGGACGGAAATAAATTTGTCTTTGCTAGACAATAAAAGCACTTGTGAAATCAAATTATAGAGAAAACTTACCGTCTAAATCTGGTGCTCTGAAATCAGCTTTACATTCTCCGTCTATACACCACTGGAATAGAAGATATTAAAATCATAATAGACCAGAAACTATTTTTCTAAGTTCCAAAGAAGGGAAATCGCTTTTTTCGGGGAAGCTGACATCGAAATTTAAGAATATCATTCACCAAGATTCTTTAAATGTGAAAGATTCAATCTTATCTCCTACGTGTGGCAGAGACTTAATTTTCTATGATTAATATTTTTTTTTCAAATGGAACATATGATATTCATGAAAGCCTTAATGGTCTACAATTTGGAATTGAATACCTACCTTGTTATTACCGCACGATAACCCTCTTGGAGCGACCTGTTTGTAGCAGGAACCATCAGAATAGGGATCCAAACAGAACAATGATGTACAAATGTCATCGAGTTTACCGAATTCTACTCCCTGGAAAATTAAAAAATCGTTAAAGCTTGAAAATCGGACCATAATGTTTGAGGAACATCTTTTAGAGCACAGTTCAAGGTATTTCAGAGATGCTTCAAATGCTGATCCTGAAGTTAAACTATAAAACATTTCACTGATTATATACATTTTGGCAAAACTGCGTAAATGCAAATGATCCAGGAGACAGCTAACGTGAAATATGGATATTTGTTTATGATATATAAATTTATACAGATTTTGGAAACTAACCTTGCACATTCTAGACGCTGGACCATAAATCTGTTGACAGATCTGATCTGGAGTATGGAGTTGTCCTGGTAATGTTTTACTCACTTCCGGTATGTTGCTGCTCTTGCTGATAGAGTTGTATAAACATTGTCTACCACGGCTGAAACATAATGTAAAGTGTGTGAAAAAAGGAAAGTAATGAATTGGAGTGTTAATTGGTCGGCCTTCGTCGCAGTGTACAAAAGAAGAAGACATCTTTGGTATTATGGATATGGTCGTCCAACGTAGATGATTTAGCTAGTTAGTTATATTTTAACGAATAGGTTATTCATTAAAACTTACCATCAGTCTGACATTGGCTTATGAGATAATATGATAACTTACCTAGTCCTGGCAACCCGAGCTAAACGATCTCTAAAGTATTCAATAGAGCAGGATGAAAATTTCCATGGGTTTGTTTTGGTTTGAGGTGTTGATCTGTAACTTCCGGCTGTCATAATATATCTGTCAGAATCACTACACATTATACTCATACCATCATGTTTGGCTCCAAGACTGTAAGCAGAAAAGATCAAATATATTAACCATGGACGTGTATAGAGCACCAGGAGTTACTTCCCTTTTACCATATTACGTTCAATCATTAAATTGAGAACTAATGTAGTATAACACCTACCTGTGACCCAGTTCGTGAGCAGCTGTTTCAGTACACTGATACCCTCCTTCATCTTCTACTACTGATGTAGCTTGTCCCCTTGTATCACAGATTGCTCCAATAAATGCCAAACCTACAAACAAGGTATTAATGGTATTTTATAAATTTCTAATATAAGTCATAAAACTTTGAATTGATTTAAAATATGTCAATTCAGTCTCAAAAATTTCAAAATTCCAAACGTTCACCTCAAAATTGGACTCATACACACTTATTGTATAATTTTAAGTCAAAGGCGCACTCTTCTTTCATTTCTTTTATTTTCTTGTTCAATTTACAAATTTGTATTTTGTGTATCAAGTTATCAGCGGTGTTCGTTAACCTACATCGTAAATTCTTAAAATTGCGTCTAAAAAAATGATAGAAATTCGTTTAAATAATCAGTTTGAAAACCGAGTACAAAGATTATATATCATTCCAATGGAATTCATTACAAGACACATTGTTAGAGACATCCAACACTAATCTCACTTGATCTTAAACACTGTTAAAGTAATCCGAAACCAATGATTAAGGGGATTAGGGAGCCATTAGTAATATAAACTTACCAGCAGTAGAGTTAGATCGAATACCACCAGTTTCAGAATACAAATTATACCGTGTTAATAACATCATGTGATCATATTGAGGTAGGCTGTCAGCTGAACCAACCCAATCTTTAAATGATTCTAACACTATATCAGAATCAACTTCATCACGAGGAACCTGGGTTTGTCTCACGTTCTCTGTCCAACTGGCTGTACCCGGGGTCTGAAAAAAAAAGGTCATAACATGTCCCAAATTTGACAAAAGCTTTGACGCATACGGGGATAAAATCCAACAGCTCCCGTTCTCATGGAATGCATTTATATTCCGATTGTTGCCTTTGAGATTTGGATGTGGAATATCAATTCACGTTTCCGGAGAGCTGTTCAAGATGGTATAGCTATTCTGGAATGGGAATGTCAAAAATAAAATGTCATTTCGTTACATCTTGAGTAATTATTGCCATTGTATTGAAAACACAGTGATGCTTCTTAAATTCTTCAAGGAAACAGTTCTAGTTAGGGAAATTGTACATCAATCAGTAATTGAATACCAACATCAATGTATAACATGACCACATGGTACACCAATATCTTAGGATTCAGAGAAGCTGTGATATTTGTACGAAACCTATAATGTTATAATATATTTATAATCTAAATTTGAAACTACCACCAATATAATAAGTAAACATACCTCTGCTATAATCAAACTAGATAATCGAACATTTATGGCAAAATCAGCTTCTATACTCTTATATCTTAAATTCATCTGGAAAAAATAATACATCGTTTAGTAGACCTAACTAAGTGAACAATTCCATTAGACTGCATAATACGCCGTCCATTAATGTGTTACAGAAGTGGTTCTTTAATTATTGTTAGTCATTGGCTCCGTAAGCTTTATATACTTTTTCAGATAGAACCAGAGTGACATCTAAACATCTCAATGCCATTCCACAGCTCCTTCCATATAAATGGTAAAAGTTAAGTAATTTGTAAAGGTCAATCTACAGAAGACAGAACAGGTTTTGCTACTTACTCCATTGGCCACAATGGCATAATATAATCTGATGTTATTCAAAGCATCCCTCTTTCTATCAACACTTTTACTTTTGAGATACCAACTGAAAAGATACAATCATTTGCTGAAGTTTGTAAAATAACTTAAACTAAAATAACTTGTATTGATTGGCTGGTAGATGACAAGTTAATGCCAGCTTTCAGCTTACTGATATCGCAGACGAGGTAGTTAGTAGTCATGGTAGGTGATAGTCCTGGTTTTGGGTAGAAGGATCAGGATCATTTAGATGGTTCGGAACTGTTGGTTGGCTAGATAACGAATTAGAATGTATTCTCACTACTAATGATAAGTAGCCACCAATTATGACTGAAGAATTGTTCATGGTATTTGGAAAAACGTCATATTATGCTAAATCCTTAGAGCATAATATTAACAGGGCAAATTATATGGAACGGAGGTATGCAAACAAACTTCTCACTTAATCTCATTTTCAGTACTATGTATTGACGGAGATCCTTTTTGAGGTTTGAATTAGATAAAAAAAAAATGTATCGCAAGTTAAATTCGCTTACTGGTCGCAATTCAAATTTCACAAGTATTGTGTAATCAAATTAAAATGATTGATGATCAAGTGGGCCGTTATTGGTGTACTTCTGGTGTATATGGTGATATTTACACAGTTATAACGAGGTCAAATGACATTTCACCAATATTTCATATAATATTATCCAGGTGAATCAACTGCTAATTACATCTACAGGCTACTCATTAATTAGTTGATTTACTAATTACCTCGGGATATAGTCTATTTTACAAACTAGCCGACAACTTTCACCTAATTCAATCGCATATTTAGTTATTTTGATGCTAAATTTATAAATCCTTACAAAATGCCCGATTTTTAAGAAAATTTAATCTAATGCCAGATGTGTCAATCAAGCTTTAATTTTAATGTTTTTATATTTGTATCTTCAAGAGATGCACTGGTTTCAGTTTTAGAACCACATTTCATAAGAAATCCGAATCACTTTAAAGTGTAACTTGTAAGTGCTAAAAAAATTCCATAAAAATGAATATAAAGATATTGTTATTTAAATATCCATCTTCATAAAACCTGAGATACCAGTATTTACGTGAGAAACGGGAGAATAAAGTAGGAAGATACAGCTAAGGTCCTGTATTGCAAAAAATCGTTAAAAATTCACAATGAATAATGTCAATATATAGAAACAGTGTCAAGTGTAAGAATGTGAGATTCAGACTGTGGTGGGACACGTTTTGAGACAAGTCAGCAAACATAAAACCACTGTCCTATTTCAATTTTACCTTCCTTTTCTATTCTATGCAAAAACACAACTATACGGTTTTATTCCTAGCAGTGAAACAATTCAACTACACTGGATCAAAGTGTTCAGAACAACTATTGGCGACTTAGATTCATCGGAGCTCATATCAAGAAATTAACTGCGAACAATTCGATGGTTGCTGTCGTCACTATTTTTTTGTCGATCGTGCTCTACAGTCGACTAAATCTGCATTCGAAAAGATTTTGCCAATAGCTATAATATAGCTATAGCAGATGTCGAAATTACAAATGCTCTGTCAATCGCAGGTTCAACATGATATTAATAAAGGGTTATAAACACTCTTTAATTATTTCTGAGACGATTTTTTCGTCCATGCTTTTGAAAAAGATAGTAGTAGGTGCATGTACTTTGAATTCAAATAAAATCTTCACTAATGTCAAGAATCAAAAGTTAAAAATTGTCCTCCTTGTAATATAAAAGATGTTCATGTAAGTTAATATTTCTTGTTACCGAATAATTATACTTCTAAGGATGAAGTTCAAATGTCTACAATCTTTTGAGTGATACTCAAGTAAGGTGAAGTGAATTAATCTTTGACGAGCAAAGGTTTGCGGTGGTTGGAGTTGGCCAGGAGCGTCGATCAAGGCTGATATAACAATTAGTGCTCTATTTTATTTTATTGGGATTTCATTTTATGAAATTTATAACTGAGAATATGAAAATGGAGTTTTACATCCTACAGTTCAACATATTGTTCTCTATTCATATATATTCCATAATATTGTCTTGTGTTTTGTTATCTATTCATAGGAGTTGAGAAGAATCCTAGCAAGTGAGAATACATGTGTATCCTGGTTTATATCTTCAATGAGTCAGGGCTGTAAGAAAGTTTTGACTATTTTCTTATTAGTACTGCTTCAGTTAATCTTTGATAAACAACAACAAGTAAAAGTAATATATGAAATAATAACTTATACCAATCAATATCTGAAGATTGATTAAGGAAATAAGTCTAATGTACCCAATTCATGATAACACGAGCAGGCCTATTGATAAGGAACATTTCTGCAAGGAAAATATAAAACATGAATGTTGAATAGAGCATTCAAATATGAGTTAATTTACGAGAATATGAAAGGAAAATCTTTTGCAGGAAACGGGCAATCTATTTTATAATGACACAAAATATGATCATCATGATCATCACGATCATCACTCATAGGTTCAAAATCTTTAGCCTCCATCATTCAGTTTATTTAAAAAGGGCGGTAAAGAAGGCAATAAAAAGGTTAGGTGGAATAAATGTATATGAATTATTTAAGGAGAAGTGAAAATGATATTGTGAAAACAATTATTAAACTTACAAACTATAAATTGAGTAATCTATCACCATGACAACATCTATATTATACGTAGTTGTAGCTCTTTTAAATCTAGGAGCAGATACAGCAAGGGGGAGATAACCCTTTCTAAAAGGATCGACTTCTTTCCGAGTCACCATATAATCTGAAGCTTCTTTAAAATCATGATGGAGTTGAGGTAGATCTTTCTGTTTATGTAAAATGTATTCTTCGTCTGCTGAATCATTGGCTTGTCGACGATGTCGATGTGATTTGGTAATAATATATTCTTTACCGTCAAAGGTTATTGAACCTTCCTGCAAAATTGATTTGTATGAATATATAAAGCCATTGGCATCTTGTAGAATTATTTGTACTTGCAGGTAACTTTAATGTTATTAATATTATTATTACATCATTATTAATTCAAGATTAATTCATATTACCCCGTTTTAAAAAAAAAGATCACTTCTATGTAAAGTATAAGGGGAATCATAAATTATCTTGTCTAAAAGGATACAAAGTACCTTTACAGTACTGCGTGCAGACCCAGTTATGGTATCGGGTCAACTTTAACACCGAAATTTACCTATATCTGATCTTGATTTGTACAAGACTAAAATATACTTACTAATGTTAAAGAAGATACACCATCGTTTAATATTGAACACTTTAATACTAATGCTATATTTTTCTCTGTATTTTGATATGCTGTATTATTTGACTGAAAAAGTACAATACATAGACCATAGGATATCATTAACTATTTGACCTGAAAATAATGTCGAACAGACAAACCCAGTTGCCTATATTTAACTTTGGGTTCGTTAGATCTGTAAAAAAAAAACATCAATTATAGGGAAAAAAACAGGAGAAAGTTAGCTCCATCAACTGATATAGCAACGTTTTAGCTGATTAAAATTCATTTAGTACTACTTATGGAATCTACACATAAGACCCTACAACATCAAAGGGTACATAGTAAATATACAAGCATGGTAGTACGTCAAGGTATTAATAAATTATAGATATCAACAGGTAATATACCTCAGAAGTTTGGGACTGTTCAGGAACAACAACTGGTTGACCACTAGGGGAAGACTGGAGGGTAAACATAGGTACATCTGTACCAACATCGGAGTTTTTCTGCAAATCACAGTCTATATGTTGATCTTCTATATGTATTTGTATAGGTAATATATCTGGTAGGCGACAATTGTAAATCTGTTGGTTGATATGGATATGTGCTGTTTCTAGAAAGACAAAGAAGGAATTTACATGAAATTGGGTTTTACGTTCTACTTTTCTGATCAAGCTTGTGCAAATTTGCATGTTAGGCTAGTTTGCAATGGTAGAAATACTAGCCACAGTACCTACATGAAGCCTCGGCTGATTATCCCAGTCGAAAGCCCAGATTGTAAGTAGCCTAGTTAGAGTCAGGATCATCAAGAGTGAAATCTTTGGACCATTAACCATCTTGTTGGGTTTTGCAATGTATCAGACTAGAGAGGAAAAACTCTGCTGTAATAGGATCCAGGGAGTGCTTAAAAACCAAAACTTAAAGAGGTTTTTATCCCGGATACACATAGAATATTTAGAAACCCACTTTACGATCTCTTTAATAGTAGGCAACAGGGAATAAATGAATCAATAATGAAATACACATCTGTTTGAAATGAATGGCTGTGAGCAAGATATTTATTGGTCAAAGTAAATTAATGTATAAATGTATTAATGTATAAATGTATTAATGTATAAATGTATTAATGTATAAATGTATTAATGTATTAATGTATAAATGTATAAATGTATAAATGTATTAATGTATAAATGTATTAATGTATAAATGTATTAATGTATTAATGTATTAATGTATAAATGTATAAATGTATAAATGTATAAATGTATAAATGTATAAATGTATTAATGTATTAATGTATTAATGTATAAATGTATTAATGTATTAATGTATAAATGTATAAATGTATAAAAGAATAAATGTATAAATTAACAAATTATGTCATAAAAAAATAAATAAGTAAGTATGCATATTTTGAGCCTTAAAGAATAACAAATTTGGTCCAGAATAAACGATGAGTCATGTCAAGACTTTTGAAGAAATTCAAAGTGCAATGATATTGCACAAATAGTTTAAGTGTATGCGAATTTCGTGAGATGACTAAACCAAACACTAAAATAAGTGGATCAAATAAAGTAGTGACTCATTCGGTAGACCCTATATAGATATACAGTCATATGAATAAGGGTCAGTGATAATCTTTAACGGTTGTCAAAAATCCTTAAAAGCAGGATATAAGTGCTTAGTTTATTGAATGTATAGACAATGAACATAACAATCCTCTTATGCTTTTTAATAAATCGATTGAAAATCCACGAAAAGTCCCTTCAAATTAAGATATGACTTACATTTATAAATAACTTTACTCAAAGATCTTGAATAGGTACATCTTTATGTGTGCACATCAAAAGTTGTGCATCAATAGTAATTTACAATAGGCATATCCTGATTTGCAAATTCAATACCTAGCAACATACTGACAATCGTCATGATTATATTATAGGGTTTACATATACACTGTATATATCAGATTAATTGTTACAAGAAAAACATTAGTACCAATCATAAGTGACATGCAAATGCGCAAAAACGGTTCATATTTGATAGGATTTATGGTCATTTTTAACAACCGGTAAAGTTAACATGCATTGGTATTGATTTATTGTGATAGTAGCTTGATGAACTCGCTATTCCCTTGCATATATATAGCTCAGGTAGACATTGAGTAATTGCTCAACTACCATAGGGACTAGTTGAACCAAGTCTACAGGTGGGCCCCCACCCCCAGAAAAATTCTCAATTAAATTTGCTTTATTCATTCTACTAACGTTATATCATTGATATTGATTTTTAATCCAGATATTTCTGTTCTACATTAGGGCTGGTCAACTGATAAGGTACAATATCGAGTAACTTGAAAGCGAAGTACATATAGCTTTGTAATGTTGGGCGTTGACAAGTAGGCTACCTGACTTGCAGATCAGCATATAATAAAGACTGGAAAGAACTCCTCGAAGTATTAGAATCGTCAATGGTTGTTGATGTCAACCACAAAGGACAAATGTATCTTTGTATAACTGAATTATCGCCTCGTCTATACGTATGCAAGCAGCGACTTGGTGAATAAAAGTTACATTGATTTTTTTCAGAAATGATCTTCTGAATATCATAAAATTATTTTACTATTCTGTAATCTTATATCAATGTATTCTTTATCGAAATGTGGCTTACAAGGTTCATACAAGGCCGCCCTGAATTTAAATCCTTACTTTGGTAGAGAACTTTACTATGTTATTCCACAATTACTTGAAATAAGATAACCTAAATATTTCAAGACAAGAAACACAGAGAACTAGAACTGAAGATTAAGTGTTTGAATCTTGTCTTTAAGCCGGGCTGGTAGCTACAGGGTGGCACCCCCTCACCCCTAGCCCAACGGGAACATCGATCACCCCACCCCCCTCCCCCCCCTGAAAAAATTCTGACAACCGACAACCGACAACTGACAACTGACAACAAAACACCATACGCCTTTCTGTGTGTTTAGTTCAGTTTTATGAGTCGTTCTCTTTTTGTACAGTGTTGACGTGAAAGTATTTTTTTAGCAATTAAGGTACAAGTACAAAGGTTTTTGAAAGTGCATTTACAAATCTTTGTAATAGGTTCTGCATATAGTTTACACTACAAGATTTGTATACTTGGGAAATCTTTATAAACATGAACATCTTGTCGAAGCTTTATAAATATAATGTTAAAAAGTTTCTACTGAACAAGCTGGACTTCTAAATACAACATATTTAAAATAGCTACATGTAATTTCCTTGAGAAAGTCATTATTTTCACCTGCCTGTGATATTATATAGTAGATTTCAGTTTGTATTCCACAGTAGGAGATATCTGAATTTCTTGAAGGAATTGAATCAAATAATACTGAAAATATAGTGACATCTTTTTATACACTACAAACACATAACTTTTAGTCTGAGTATCGATAGTGTTGATATTTTCTCATACATATAAGATAATTTACGCTTTAATACAGGAAAACTTAATAGTTTATACAGTTGAAGAAATTTTGCAATCAATAAAATTTTGTAAAACTGTTTAAGTAATATCTTAATGTAAAAAAGAAATAATAATAACACATGTAGAAAATGTACATAGATTATAAAGACCAAGATAGATAAGGAATAGTAATACGCTAATATATACACACAATTCAGTTGCTGAATGAGATTTATTGAAAATCAATAATTTTACAGGCTTTATTACATGTTTAGGATTGTAGTGATATTTCAGCTGTTACTTGTTAATGTAAAGTTTATCTCAGTTATAATGTTAAAGATATTAAGGTGTATTATGAAGAAACATGCTACATGATTAATCTTGTAAAAAAGGAGATTTTCTCTATTATATCAATTAATATTTATAATAATATATGTTCTATATTCCTTAAGTGAAGAACAACATGATATGTCAACAAGATTCGTGACCTGATTCCAAGGTACATTTCCTTTAACAAGCCCCTCCTAAGTTTCTCAGTGTTCTCTTATTTATTATTTCCGATACCCTATACGAATTATTGAATTAGTAGTATATTTCGTTTGACGAACCCATTCAGCGTCAGAGACACAACAAAAAGAATTTCCCATGTGATTTAAATCGTAGAATTAAAACACATTTCCTTTTACTAACCCCTTCTACGTTATGCTCTTGGCAGAGCAACAGAAAAATGTGTAAAAAGTCACCATGCATAATTCATAATTCTTCTGAATCACATGTTTCCAAAGTACATTTCCTTTAACTAACCCATTAGTAATGTGACAAATTGAAGTTAAAGTTAAAATATATGTCACACACATTATAAAACGTAAAAAGTAAATGACTAATGAAACAATAGGAAGGTTAAAAAGACATTGGGTGCGTCTAATCTCCATGAAGGATTTTTGAAAAAAAAACCCTGTCATCAAATAACGACATAAGTAGCCTCTCGAGTTTAAAGTTCATTGAATTGCATACCTATTCATATTTATTTATGATTTTCACGAAAATCTCCACTTCTCCTTCATAATTCAATTCCAGTGTCACAGTAACCTTCACAGACCAAGTAAATCCTTTATACATCATAAAAGCAAAATATATCACAATGAATGGCGTATGCTATGCATGATTTTTCTACAGATTTACAATAACCGAGGACGGATATGCCACTATCCAATTTGATAAAAGGTAAAGGTTTCCAAACCTGATATTTGTCATAACGGTATTATGTATAGCAATCCAATTCACAGAATGGCATCATTCTGGATACTACAGAAGGTCAAGCATGCCTAGCCTCGCTTGTAGGTTTTTATAGTGGAACTTAAATGAAGAAAGTCTTTAATAAACATTTCGAAAATTTACCGGGGTTGCAAATAAGACGTCGGATTTAATTTTGGAATGGTGCAAATCGATTCCATCAGAGCCCCGACACACATAAATTCTTTTTAGAAAACGTCGTAACAATTCCTTTAAGTATAATTATCAAACATGATTGTCAAATAATTTTTTTGTAGATGACATACATTTACGGATCACTGACCTCCAATGATGTAGGTTTTATGTCAAGAAGTTAAAATAGGAAATGAAACTAGGACCTAATTAGTTAAATACTCATCCTATAACATCATTGTATCATTAACATTGTTTTCCTCTACTATATATCACACTGATTGTAGGCGTGGAACATCTAATAGTTGACCACTAATCCTGCCAAAATTACTCATTGTACAGTGTAAAGCTAACACTTTTCCGGATGATTTAGCGTGATTTGTTGTAGAACAGATTTGTGGTCATACTGATTCATATACATGTATTATCAATTGTGGTTTACCACAACCAACATTATGAGCCATTCAGATGAACAGTACAAGGGGAGTGAAAATTTTGAGTACATTAAAACCACTGGGATGAGACTTGGACTTTGACATTGAATGATGTCTTATGAAAGTTTCATAGATGCCTAGGGAATGAGTGAGCTAAAAGATGTGAATCAAATAAAATGGATTAAAGAAGTCAAATGCGTCAACTTGTTTCCTAGTCTTATTATGATATATAAAATCTCTTAATATTGCGTTTCTTTTTTAATTAATTCAAGTTGACTAAGATCCAGCTGTTGAAATTTTGTTCCGTTTAAGAGTTACTTACTCACAATGTACCAACTGTTCAGATAACCCTTTATTGTACTAATGAGAGGACGATGAACACGGAAAAGACCATCTTATGAGAGTCGACATTAACAAAAACTTAAACGTACTTAAATTATCCATGTTCGAACATGGGAAATGAAAACAAAAAGATATTTCACCTCGCAGACATGTGTATTGTCTGCTGTATTTGACCTTAAAACGGTGACCCTAAAATGATGATCTTATACAACAGACATTTACCCTAGTTGGCGGGAAATCAAATCATACAAAAAAGAACCGAGTCACCTAATTTAGTTCATTTACCTGTCATATTAATGGACCTGAAAACAGGCCGAACTTGATTATTTCATATCTGGTTACATGTCATTAATTAAAATAGCACGGAACTGATGAAATTATGACCCAAGCTTACACGACTACACTAATAAAGACAAATATCTTGTCATTTTGAAAACATGATCAAAGGTTGGTGTTCAATCGTAATAATAACGTAGCATCAATCTGCTAAAAATATAATTTTAAGGTAGAAAAATAATTGCTCTGTCGTTAAAGCCGTATGGGTAATCAATCTTCTAAAAATGTATTTTGGATATTTCATTTCGTAATTATCTCTTCTGGTGGCTTTAATCAGAATTTCCTCACTTATGTAAACGCTGCAGTCGAATGTAAATGTTCCAAAAAGCACTTGAAAAGCAGGAAAATGAGAATATTAGAATAAGAAGACTACTCAAAGAAACCGAAAAACGATTATAGTAGAATATACTCATTGTCGACTTCTCGTTCGTGTTCAATAAATTCGTTAACTTTGCTCGAACCCCTAAAGCAAATAAAGGACAAATATTAAAAACAGTCGTTCTGATGAGATGACATGAGATGATTTCTAATGAATTTAACATTTTATAAAGAGGACATAAAATGAAATAAAGAGATATTATGTTCTGGGCAATGTCCATTAAATTGTAGAAATGGCTTTTGAACGATCAAAACAGAAAACATGTTTTCATCAAAAATATACAATCTGGTCGACATGATTGTACTTGTTATTTTTTTTTATCTTTAAAGCTTATCGTAATTCATGATATGCATGCCATGAAACACATAATTTGACAATCTCTTCATTATCCTCGATATGACAATTGCAGGTGAACCAGTCGTAAGATTTTCAGCCCGAAACTGTACCGAACGACGCATCAGATGTTTAACTTAATAATTCAAATTTACAAAGTACGGTGCAATATTAAAAACAAGGCCACTTTTACATCCTGGATGAGCAATCAAAACAAACAAACAAACAGGTACGTAATAAATTAGCATACGTTCTAATCACATGTATAAGTAGGAGAAAAGGGCATGTTAAGATATTCATGCAATTACTTATCAAAGACAAGGTTAAAAACCATCTGCTCAAGATCATGAAATATCATCTCCACCAAAATATGGAAAAACTGAAAACTTATAAATGGATTTTTACCATGTAGGTAGAAATGGGCGTTGATTTAGATAACATTACGGTTCATAAGGGATTCCCTCAAACAGAGATATAATTGACATTTGAAGTGATGTAAGGTTTCTTCCATCTTTGTCGGCGTCTGTATCCTTGAGGTACAAATCAACCGTAGATACAATCTAAACTGACTTCACCCTGTGTACAATCTTGATAGATCCAACCGGAGTCCTAATCAGGTAGATTCTAGCTAGTCACTAAAGAGATTGCATGGATAAGGTTTTTCTTAAATCAGAGGTAAAATCTTCATCAATATATACGTCAAACAAGACAGATTTTCACTTATTTTGAATTATTATTGATTGTTTATCTTTGAAATGGCCTAAGGCGTGTGGTTTTCGATATTAAAAAACATGAATATAATGCACATTATGACACTTTTCAGGAAATGCATTCTGATCAAGGAGTATAGATTTAATCCATACTCCAAGATCCTGACGAACCCACCCAGTAACTTTTCCCTTGTCTTTTTGATTTTAGAGAATGCGCTGTGAATGCATTTGGCTATAGAAAACAGAATATGGCTCTGTACAAACTAGATTAGTAGAAAGTAGAATAGAAAGTCTCTTTAAATCTATGACACAAGTAGATTTCCGATGTCATTATGTATTATGTATTTGCTACACCTTTGTTTAGGCAAGATTTGAATAATTAAAATGTTTCCACACGTCCTTATTAGATTGTGTTTTAATAATGCAAAACCGACTCTCTACAACATCGTAATAGTTCTGCACAAACAGATCAGTTTTCCTACTTGAGATGGTTCCATAAAAAAAATTCATGCTAACATAGAACGGTATCTTTCTGTGTTTAATGTTTACCTTTGAATAATAAAAATGGATAGGTTGTGTATTAATAATTAACTTAAACACGTTGCATGTCTTATATATATATATATCTCTTAAGTAAAAACGCAACCCTTCGGGCAATCGTTGTGCATCATATTTGATATATCATTCAATGTTGCTTAGGATATTATAATATCCTTTCGCTATCAGATCAGAATTTACTGCAGGGTTTAAAAGAGCCCAAGGCACGTTCGAAAGGAACCAAAGGAGAAAGATAGTGTTTCAAATTGGTTTGTTATTCATGTAACTTCAGATGAACTACACAGTTGAATCAAACCTATTAGCCTGATGAAAGCTCCACACCTTGCCGAGTATTTGTGAGATTTTACATTCAACTAAAACAATGTGTCGTATTCGCGACTAATTATAGAAGAAGAAAAAAATATAGTTTTTAAGTTTGACTAGAAAAGTTCAAACAAAAGATTTGAAAATAGATATTTACATCGGACTCAGGTGTGTCATTGTCGTAAAATATAACGAAAAGTCGTGTACAACTAGCAAGCAAATTGTGATGAAACACTGGCAGTATTCTACGCTTAGGTTGAACAAATACTAATAGTTTCAAAAATTAAGAAGATTTATGTAAAGTTTTGTAAGTATGAATGCAACTATTTGCGATAAGACGCGGGCCGTGCGTCGTGTGAAAGTTTTCCAGAACAGTAGTACCAACTCACTTTTCTATTTTGTACGCTTTCTGAATCCAATCAATAGTTATTCGTATGAATTCAAATTTCGTCAAGGAAATAAACTCTTCAAAAATCCGCCAAGTGTATAAGGTTTTGATATTATGCATAATACATAACATATAGGCATATAATGCAGTATTCCTTGATATATATCGAACAAAAAATTGAATGAATTGCCAAGAAATCGGCCTATATTATACTGAAATGTCTTTATACTAAATATTGCTTAGTAATATCAATCAATAGGATATATGATTGAATGATTGGTAAGTATTGATCTCGAGACATTTCTATAATGCAATATGTTATTTTTTATATCGACTGAATAGGGTATATTAGCCTATGTACTGTGAATTCAGATAAATAATAAACTAAAACGTTATATTGATTGGAAATGTAACCATCTTTAGACCACCTAAGTATTTTAGGGCAATTTTGAAGATAAATCTGCATTTCCATAGCAAATCTGGCATGATTTCAGTATTATGTTATCATATTTCAAGATTTATGATTTATGTAAAAGTAAAACAGGTTAACATGTCTGTAACAGCTATTAAAACCTGGTCTATAAAGCCTGCATATTGACTACAATGGCCATACCTTAGCAGCACGTATCATAATTCTCATTAAGCATATATAATTTTACCTTATATATTATTGTACAGTAGCCTATCTTTTTCACTTTCATGTTAAAAAAACCCATTTCTTTTAAGAATTTGCTGTTATCTATTCGTCCTTCTTTTTTGAATGTAATCAGAATTTGATAAAATGTGGGTTTTTTGTATTATCATAGAAATAAAGCAATTGCAATTTGATCCAAAATACACAAGTAATCAAATCCGGGGTTATATTTGGATAGAACACATCTTTGTGAGCGAATAAATCCTCACAAGGACAAGCCTATTATAAAAGTATGAATTTTGTCGTCTTAAATTTGGGTTTTTGATAAAAATGATTGATTTACTGTATGTTTTAAAAAAATTTGATCTGTTAGTTAAAATTGCTATGTTACACGCTATATCGACAGCAATTGGTATACATGAATGTACATTGTTTATCACAAGAGTGCCTACAGTGCCTCAACTGGCCTATCTTTCCCGCTTAAAGTGGTGTATATGCCAACAATATATTTTTTTAAACCTCTTTTATTAAAGTTTATGAAGTTATTATGTACAAGTTTTATCCACTTAGGGTAATTTCCTAAGGCGTTGATAATATGATTATCTAAGCATAGATAAAATCTGGTTTATCTGTAATATTGTTATTTGGTTTAGGTGCTGAGAGGGCAATATACCTCGATCACTTTTACACACCCAAATGAAATTTTCATTATTTATCTATCAAAGATAAAATTTTCTATATAAGCTTGAAATAAGGGCAATCTTCTGATATTCGATGATTTAGAACGGTTATAATACAGCTTTGTTATACCTTTAAAACTCTTAATTGAAATTAGATTGACTTTACTGAGTGATATACCTTAGTATAACTTCGCGATTTACTACGATTTTGTTTCCTTACGCAAGAAAATTTAAAAAAAAAAAAAATCACATTCATACTTTCTTGAAAGCGTTATGGATTATTGAAAGATAAATCAAATGATATAAATACGATAAAATAAATATGATGATTAAAAGGATTGTAAAGAGATTTTTTAGAACTTTTTATTGGTAGAAGGGACACCGATAGCATCTATTTGCACCATTTCAATTTTCAATTTCAATAAGACGTCTGTGGTTCTTGCAATTCCACAAAAACTAAGCGTTTTATGTTATAGCTATCACAAAGGCCCTTAGATATTACTAGCAGCTTGTGTGATAGTGTTGTCATATACGTTTAATCATACCTATATTACAGGATCGACAGACATCTGACGGAAAAATGAATCAATGCATATTGAAGCCATAAATGGCCCCGCTACAGAACAATAAATCTTAACAATCTCTTTAAATCTAGGGACTTTCTATCGATAATATAAAAAGAAAAAAGTGTGTCATGATAACCAAATAACAGAACACCTGGTTAAATACAACGTTTTAATAATTTCAAGTTTTAAAACTGCCGAATGTACATTTAGTTACATTTACGTTAAAAGATTGAACGATACATGACAGCGTCTTTACATTTATAGAAGGTATGTCATTAGTAATTTAACGTTTTAGTCTAGAAAATAAAGAATGGAATCTTACCTGGAGTTAATGAGAATACTGTAGAAAAACATAACAAAAATATCACAGAATGCATTCTGTACTGTCTAGATTATACTTTGATACACAAGATTCGATGTTGACTGTCTGCTCTATAAAATCATAATATTGAAAATCATTATATCCTATTCCTTTTAATTCAAATAGCACTATTGTTGTCATATAGAACACAAAGCGTGAGTCCCGAGTTATTTTTAGCCACAACACGTCACCCCGTCCCCCTTCACGGATTTGAATCCGGAGAAGTCCCTTTTTAATTGTTCACTTTACTTATAAAACTCCACTGAACCAAAACCTCAATCGTTATGACGAATATGTCTATTCATAAAAAATTAACTTAGTGTTCAAGACTACAGGATTATATTTATTAACCAGTAGTAAGATCGTGACTACCTGTAATTAAGCGTGTACAGGTGACTTGCCGTGTGGATAGGAAATTGACGCATTCGATGAATAAGCAAATCGTGAAAATCATATGGATTCAAGCAGAAAGATCACAGCAAGATAATATATATTGAATAATGGGGGACTTGTGGATCGTCATGTCAAACTCTAGAGTACTGACAATAAATATTTATATCTGAAACATATACCGACCAGCTTTTGAAAATGTCTATGCTAAAACTAGAATTAAAATAGGCAGTCAGTTAACACTATATACAGTGAATGTACCAGTAGTGAAAACAACTCTTTAATTTCGGTAGAATTTTTGAAAGCAGATTAATAGTTGTCTTAGAGAGTGAGAACAAAGACGAAGGAAGATAAAATTCTTTTATAATAAGACTACATACAAATAGAATAGGCATTGCCAACTGCAGCTAGAATACCCTAAGTCTATTAGCCCCATTCCTTCGCCTAAAGGAGTAGGTGGCGATATTAACCCTCTCCCATAAATTCATGAACTTCACTATAGCCCATCTTGAATCAAACGTGAGAGAAGGAAACGAGTTGTATTTTATGAACAAATGAAGTCCAATATATCATTTATTCATTCTTTATACGAATTCTATACAGACTAAATGACTAGATATTGGAGACTATATTTACTGACGTCAAGTAAACAAACATTATGTCTGCCATTAAAGACTTTGTAGACTTTTAATGGCTTTTATACTTCAATTAACAATGATATAGCTACACTTCCACACAGGAGAATATTGACTGGGTAAAAGATTTTTTTGCTAAAATAATTAATGGATTAACCGATTACATATTGACGATTTCAAGATTCCATATAAGAGGCTGACAATGACCTGTTTATAAGTAATAACGCACATACATAAAACCTACAATATAACGTTAAAATGAAATATTGAACAGAGTTTTACATCTTACTCTTCAGCAACTAATTGGGCTACTGAAGACTTTTTGCTAGGGCAGTGGCATTAATCTACTCTTGTCGATTTATAACTGTCGATAGATCCTGAACGTATACAGCCTGTAACACACGGGGCCTTGGTCCCATCCGTATTATCTCGATCTATAACCGGATTGAATCCCCAAGTTAGCGAGTAAGCGTCTAACTCACTGAAGTGTTTCAAATGAGTTGTATATATGTATATGCATCGCCTTATTCTCAATATCAAGCTATCAGAACGTCTGTTAATACATGTAATAACCATAAATCACAAGACATAAATAATGTATATGACTGGCTGTATTCGCTTAGGTAAAATCCAATCAAGTCATTGCATTCCATGATACAAGAACAGTGGCTATGGTAGTCAAGGTATGTGACAAGGTTCATAGTACCTTGACCATAGTGAAGATTGTGCATCGTACGACAAAGATGCCCTATTATAGCATACGTCATGTAATGATATCTTATAACTGAGTCATAATAGCTCTGTTTATAGCTGAAGAAATAACCTTGCCAAATAGCTCTTGTTGTGTGGATCTAAAATCTGTAGAAGTCTTAATTTAGCTCTTAGTTTTCATAGCTTTTAATACAACTCTTGTAAAAGCCTGTGCCATCAGTCTATATCTGTCGTATGGATTTAAGAGCTCTTTACATAAATATACAACAGCTTTTTAGTTTAGTATACAACATGGACTTAGTTTTTGCAATAGTTTTGGACACATCACCAAGTTTTGGCTATATCAATTAGTAAATAATAATACAATTTAGTAAATAATAGATCTAGCTTTGCAATGGCTCTCTACATAGCTTATGCTCTAATTGAACTTACTATTGTAACAATATTATATTTGCAGTTTTATCTTTTAAACGGATATGCTGTTTTGACAAAATAGTAAAATTTAGCAAGTAGGTGTAACTTAGAACTCAAATATTTCATTTTAGATCTTAGATAATATTTTCGCAAGACAGTTTCATTACATGCACTTCAAGATGTATGAGCACGTGCAAAATTCAAATATTTTATTTACTGATATTTGCAATAAGGAGTTTCCGGGTCAAATTATAATAAAAACCATATACTTCATTTATTCCAATTTTTCTTAAATTTTGAATAGAAGAGAACATTTTCAAGTTTGGTAAATAAATCTTTATCTCTAAGATCCCATTGTTAAAAAAAGTGCACTGTAACAAACACTGAAAATCAAATATTGAACCTAACCAAATGATTCATTCGTTTTAATTTGATATGTATTCGCCTGTATTGACATTGAGGGACGTTTTATTATATCAGTGAAATAATGACCTTCTTTAAGTAATGATACCCATAAACCAAGACTACAGTTTACTTCAGCGATAGGAATCGTCAATTATGCATTTGGTCGCACTTGTCGACTTACGCATCCCATGCTGTGAGTTTACTCGTAATTGAACCTCCAGCTAAATAGCTCTATCTCGATGCTGCTGGATGCTTCCAAAATGGATTCACTAAATTTATATTGAGTCAAATAATTTGTCTTATGGTTGAATTGGACATCACTAAAAGGAACCGTAAACTGTTCTATATCACCACAATTACTGACAAATAATACGCTAAGGTCTGGTATATCTAAGACGCAGAATCAGACAGTGTCTTCCGTTAAGAAGTTATTTCACACTACAGAGTAAATCTGAAAAAATAAATCTGAAGACTATTTTCCGTCTGGTTTGTTTCACTTTCGGAAGATTTTTACCAGCTAGTGATACAATATACTTTTAATGCAGATATTTGTCATCTTAATATTGATTTAAGATAACACTTCCTTTTCATTTCAATATATTGGTGATAAAACGCCCTTGTTTACTTTAAGCCCTTCATATTAAGAAAAAATCTCAGCGAAACTCAACAAATTTAATATCATATTAACAATTACATAATAAACAAATTTACATATACAATAAATTAACAATTTAGATATATTTGTAAAATTTACATTTAGAATATAATTTTACATCATTTTGTTATTTCAAATTTACATAAGTAACGTCTTTTTGGTAAGTATCTTTAATGCATATATATAATAGTAATTATAAGAACATAGTCCGGGGTTCAGTTGGGTATCTAATCCGAGTAAAGAGGATTGGTGATGGAAGTTGAAGGATCATCAGCTTTAAAAGCTGGTGGTTCAAGTTGATGTATATCATCCATTTGGATCTGAAATTCACGAGAAAATTCAACTAAGTTCACAATGGAAATAAAAGCTACAATCAGTGAATATTATATAATGTTCAATATAAATGGACAATAAATCACAACAAAATGCTGTGAAATTCCCTAAAAAGTACATCGAGATTCCCCAAAATGATCATTGCAATTCCCCAAATGACCATCGTGATTCCCCCAAAAGTCCCATTAAATTATACAGCAATATCACGATCCATCGAATACATGGCCCTATGTGTATGATGAGTTATTAGCGATATATTTCAAACAACAGATCCACTGTACTTACATTTCCTGATCCATAATCATATACAGGATTTTCCACACCTGCAGAGCTAACCTGTCTTCGTAACAATGGTGCTGGTAATTTGAATTGCCTACATTACGATATACAATATGAATTAGCTAATCTGTACATATACCATTAAGGAATTCATTTTAGGACTCTTTGATACACAGTAAAAGAATGCCTCACGATATAAAGAGGTGTTTTATTATGGTCAATTCAAATCTTTATGAAAACCATAAAGAGATGTTTTCTTTAAATATGTTATCCATTCTGTTCGTATTAACAGACTCTACGATAACATAATTTAGAATAGCTCAATTCAATAAAACTGTGAACTACTTCATATTAATACATAAACCTCAAACAGCAGTCTTAATGGTATGCCTTTCTATTAAGGAATTAATTTAAATTGAATAATTCTTACCAATTTTTCTTGACTTTAAGATAATAGCCAAGACCTAAGAAACAAGCTATAAATACCAGAGCTAACACAATACCAACTGGTATAGGCCATTTACCTGGAAAAAGAAAGGATGTGTTGGGGCAAATTCAGTTACAGAATGTCATCAGGTGTTCTAAAGATCCGAAATGAGCAGCAACAACCTTTTCTGCGTACCATATTCAGGATTTGTCAATATAATCGGTGAACTAATAAGAACTCTTACCACTAGATCCTGTTTGAGGTGAATTAACTCCTAGTTTAACTTGACATCTTCCACCAGTAATATCAGTCGGGCACCTAAAATTAGGAAAGATGTTGCCAGGATCCTATTTTTTAATATTTCAGTCCTCGAAGAAACATTGTATTGAATATACAACTATCGATTCGATAACAGTTCAAAACTAGTCGCATTTATATCCTTTATTCCTTCTGACAGTTTTTGTCGTTCTGCGATGTAAACAAATAGTAGAAAGAGATGAATCGCTAATATCAGCTGTGGTCTTATTGAGTCTTCTACACGGAGTTGTTTCCCATATATAACGAAAGAGTTATTTCCCTTGATAGTTTTTAGCACGTTGGAAACATATGGTTAATCAGAAGATTTAAATTCAGTCTTGGTTTGACAAATGCGTCTAATGATAGCAGACTACTTAAGCATTTAAGTGTGAGGTAAGTGCCATTCGCATAAATTACCTCGTATGTGTATTTACTCAACATGATCATCAACAGAGCATCCAGAGCAGGACTGAAATCTTATATGATGAAGTTTAACAAAGCTACTTGTCATTAAAACAAACATAATAATATAATAACAAAAATCTCGAAAATCTGAAGTAAATAGGCCTATACTTACTTGCAAGTGAATTTTCCTTTAATACCCACTGTGCATGTTCCTCCATTTTGACATGGGTTGTTTTGACATCCTAAAATGAGAAAGCAGTTAAGTGTAGGTACCGTACTTAAATCTCCTGTCGGCTTGGCCCTTTATTGAACAGAACACTCCCAAATTATATATCGTTTAACATATCACAAAAACCACAAACGCAAACCCTCATCAAGCACAAAACCCATTGTGTGAAGAAACCATGGTATGGTATTTAACACGTAGTTCTGATACAAGGTATTTGCCAGTGATATCGTTAGCCACATTTGAAAGATCTCAAAAAATACAATCGAGAATTCTTACCGACATTGCAGAAAGCTTCATCTTGTCCAATAGTATCATATCTATCACTAGTACAGTCTAGCGTACCATCACATTGTGTTGATATTTTGATACAATTTTGACTGTATTCACATTTATAATATCCCTTCTTGCATTTATTTCCTTCAAATAATAACAAGTAATAGTAATGATAAGTTTATAGTACATAGCTTGGACACGACAAAACAAATATTTACTACAAGATGATCCTGTACGCAGTTTAAAGAATTATTTTTGGCTAAAATCAGCTAAAACAGTGTACATGAAGTCATGTACAAATACATTTAGAATGTCCTTTGTGTTTTATCAAATTAATATCACATTAACGGCAAGATACCAGACATAGAAACTAGCATACATAGCTAGAATATGGCCAGTACCACTGACATGATACACAAAAAGCTTCATGTGAAATACATGAATTGAAAAGAAAAGCGAACACTTACCACATATGTATTCATCTTCACCACCACTACAATCCTTAACACCATCACAAATGAAAGCAGCTGAGATACAGACTTTGTCAGCGCAGGTATATTTACCATAACCACAAGTATTAGTAGCAGCTGTAACAGGTGCCGGGGTGGTTGGTGGCAGAGTTTTGGGACCTGAAATAATTTTTTTTATAAATTTTTTGAATGATATTACTGGGCAATGTCACTTGACCTTATTCTGACCCATGTAAAACACAATGTTAATCTTTTATGACGTTGAATCGGATTAAATTTGCAATAATATATTCCCGAACACTGGTATCTTCAAGCTCTTGTAAGTATTTGAAAGTGTTCTTAATATCAATTATTGTATTTAGTGGATATTCCTCTTGAGAAAACTCGACAATTCGGGAATTATTATACATGTATGTGTATATGAAGCTAAAAGTTTACCTCCTGTAACTGGACTAATACCTGAAAAAAAAATAGTCGAAAATTTAAATAATGTTCATCAACTATCATGACGCATGTTCATAGAGAAAAAGGGCACTTGACACCGGAGAAATGATTTTTAGATTTTGTAGAGCGGATATAATTGAGACACAACACTGGTAACAAAGTGGCTGGCTTTCAGAGTGATGTATGTTTAACCAAGGGTTTTATTTCAAACTATAACCTAAACTAACCCTTGCATTCATTGGGTTCATCGACTCCATCAGGACAATCAGTGACACCATCACAGAGCCAGGCTGTTGGAAGACATTGTTTAGTTGGTGTACAGTAGAAATGATGAGAATCACAGTCGAATTGTCTGGAAGCATTGTAGATTGCTGAAATGTGCAAGGCATATAATTATTTCATACTTTGAATTCTTCCTACAGCTGGTTTATATGAATTAAAAATAACTTCTGGTCATATCATGTATCACTCAATGCTAATAATAAAGAGCATTATTTGGAAAATTTTCTATATGAGAAGTATAGAGAAGACCGAAATGATATGTTTTTCATTGCCGATATTTTGAAAAAGACATACAAATGGATTGCTAATTTCTTAAATTAGCTCCATCCCAATTCAAATATTAGTACATGATCCAAAATATCTGATAATCATATCCTACCTCCAGTTACACAGCCTTGTGTAAACGTAACATCATCAATGGCTACATCGTTCTGCTTTCCATCAGCATGTTCTGCCTCGAATACTACACTATAGTTCTTACTATTACCAACTGGTATATTAGCGTATTGCCATGCTGCACCCTTGTTTCCAGTCATTGACCACATCAGTTCACGTTGCTTATCACTGTTCACAGTGTATACCTAAATGACAGCAAGGATTTGAATTTTTCAACATGTCAAACAATTCTTCGAACGCTACACCAAAGAAAATAGAATAGACAAGGTCAATGATGACGACTGATGATCTGATCCGATATTCCAGATTAAAATGTGCAATAATGTTATTTTAAATATTCACACCAATCTATAAAGCTTTCTTATTACAATTCATATATAGATTCGATGATAGGCGTGATCACACGTAAATTTTATCTAGTGTCAAAGGAAGATATCTAAGGAAACACAACATGATTATTATACTCACTCTCAAAGGTCCAATATTGGCTGATCCTGACATGTAGTAGTAGAATCGAACATAGCACACTCCAATACTAGCAATGAATGGTGGTGATGCGATACTAACAATATCTCCAACAGATTGAATTCGACTGTCCATATAGATGTATTGTCCTGGAAATTAAGGGATTTCGTTAGATTTCTTGAGGTGACAACCGCAAATTATTTTTATTAAATGCATCTTTTAATGGCAATTAATCACAATTTCAAAGAATTTAGAAGTGTCAGTCAGAAATCCAAGAGAAGATATCTACTTACCACCAGCCGTAGCACTATGATCAACTTTAGGACCAGTTCCAGAATTCTGGGAGGAAGCTGCCAACAACCAATCACCATCATCAGTTGTACTCTGTTGCCATTTACAATAACTTAACCAATTAGAACTGTCAAAATGACAATCTCCATTCACAGACACTGAAATAATATAAAAATAAATTATAATGCTGTTTGACAGCTGTATTGAAAGCAGAAACGAAGATTTCGCAATTAACAAAATATAA
This sequence comes from Lottia gigantea, assembly GCF_000327385.1. Lineage (NCBI taxonomy): Eukaryota > Metazoa > Mollusca > Gastropoda > Lottiidae > Lottia > Lottia gigantea. The sequence continues at coordinate 5,415,317 of NW_008708400.1, forward strand.
TTCTTTTAACTGAGAATACTCGATAATCTCATGTAGTCTCTCTGTACTTGGGAAAAATGCTTTCGAATTATTAAACCAAAAGCTACAAAAGCAATTCAAACATTATATATTGTCAATTTCATAAATAGGAAATTCGTCCTTCGAAAATTAAGCATTTTTACATCGGTCCTTCGTAAAGCTAATTTTAAAGGGCATAAAAGTCACTTACAGCAAGAAGCTTCATCAGAATTATCTTGACAATCCTTCTGTCCATCACATTTGTATTTTATTGGTATACACTGCTGTTTGTTAGCGCACATAAATTCACGATCTGTACAGGATTTACTCTTTGAACCTAGAGGATAAAGAAGGGATTAGTAATTGTTAATCTATCTACTGCTGCTCTCTGAAAGTGAAGACGAGAAAAAAATAAATATTGTTCGATCAAGTATCTACCAATAATTTTCAAAGTGCATCCATAATCTATGTGTTCTCAGGGGTTTTCAGTGAGTAAAAATGTTTGAAATGAATTCAGACAATAAAATAATTCAAACTATCTACTCACTGTATTCACAGTTATTAAACTGCACATCATCAATAGCTATATCACCACGGTAACTAGTTCCTATTGAAGCTTTGAACATGACGACGAAGTTTCTCTTACTGCCGATAGTGACTGTAGCTTGATTCCATTGGTTTGCCTGACTGCCCGACTTAGACCATTTACTTATAATTCCATCGACTTCCGTCTTCAAGAGAACTGATAAAGTTCCCACAGTTGTTCCGTACATATGGTACCAGAAAGACATTGAACATGCAGCTCCGCTAATTTGGTATTCTTCCGTTTCCAAAATGGCAAAGTCGCCTGGGCTATGGAAACTTGATTCAAGATAAAGATAAGTTCCTGGAAATATAATTCAACATCATACATTAACACAAGGAGAACATTTCAAAGAAACTCTATTCAATTGGGTGGAAGGTTTTAGACAGGCATCCGACAGACTACATTTTTAAGTTTCGATCCATCAATGATGCGTTAATTCAGACGTTAAGAAGCCTTCTACGAAAACTCTACTTTGTTGATTTCTGAATTTCTAATGCATATACATGTATTGGCTGTTGTGCTGATTTTTTTGTATGTTATTTCATCATGTTAAAGAACAACGCCTACCTGCTGCAGTACCAGTGGTATGGTCAGCTCCTGGTCCTGTGTTTTTAGATGATGTTGGTCCCTTCTGTGTCTGCCAATCTAGATTATCTCGTTGATTATTTCTCCAGCCACATTCGCCATTTTCAAACGTACATGTTGTTCCTGTAGCATCCAGTAAGTTATTAGATGAACTTAATATTTATTAATGTATATGGACTGTTCGAGTTGCATACCTTAAGCTTTCATACTTAAAGCTCCTATATGCATATGTGCATCTCGAATGCATAGCTACGCACATGACTATGCATACATCTGAGGCAACTGAATTTTAATTGAAGAATTTAGCGAAGATGAATACTTACCACAAGTTAGTTCATCAGTTGAATCACCACAGTTGTTAAAGAAATCACATTGCTGATTGGCCGAGAAGCATTTACCATTCTTACATTTATATGTATCATCATCACACATTGCATTGGTTACACTGGGGGCAGTAGGCTGACCAGTAAGGGGTCCTGGAAATCATAAATGAACATGTGATTCCCTGATAGAATTTTTCTTGAGTTTCCATTTATGTTAGAAACTTTGGAAACCCACGAAGACTTGATGCCGTGTAAGTCAGGAAAGTGCCATGTATTTAGTTCAGGGTCTATCAAGATATATTAGAACGATTTATAGTGAGGCTTGAACAATTTTAAATTACCTCCATCTTCACAGCCAGGCGTTAAAGATAAATCATCAATAGCAATATCAGCATGATATCCTTTTCCAACCTTTCCTTCAAATACAATCTACAAAAACAATAAAAACGTAAATTTATTGGTTAAATAACAGTAATCTATATCCAAGATAGAAAGCAATTTCAGATTTCAGTGTTTTAGATAGTTTGTCCCATTTTACGCCAAAAGTTGTTTAAAGTAAAAAAACACTATTAAGTTACCACTTATTTTTTGCGTATTCATTAACTCAATTTTTTTACCCACGGAGGTGCAGAACAGAATGCCATTTAATTCAGCGCGTTTTCTGAAAATGTCATAACTAATTTACTCTACTACAGACCAGAACATTTTTCAGCTTCTTTCTGCATATGTCATAATCTATCAACTGCCATCACCAAAGTTAAAAAGAGAACCTTACCATAAAATCTCGATTGTCACCAGCTTCATTGGCTATGTCAACCTCTCTCCTTAACCAAATATCACCTTGGTTGCCAGATATCTGTTCAATCAGGGTGCGACCATCTCCGCCATAATCAAACTGTTTGTAGACTGTTAGGTCGGCAATATCAACTCCGTACATATGATACCAGAAACGTAACTGTAAATACAAGATGCAACATACGTGTATAACATTAGAAATTCCGGAATATATTTTAGATTTAGTTGACACCATTTATCATTTTGGGAACTACTCCCTTTGCAAAATATTTTTCAAAAGCGACTTGATCTCGTTTTGATAGCAGCAGCATTTGATATAGTTCACTAAGAGATCTAGATACTCAAATGAGATGAAACTTACACTGCAGTCTTGAGACATGCCACTGATAGATTGTGAACCTAGTTTAGCAACTTGTCCTGCCTTATGTGGATAGGATGATTCAATATATAGGTAATTGCCTGAAATGAATGAATTTATTACATTGTAGCTATATTGTTATAAAACTGTGCTTGCCAACATGTTTTGTCACACGTCTATTGGCGGACGAGGGTTTGGAATCTTACTACTGTTTGATAAGCAACATCTACTGCAATGATTGTAATATTTTTGAAACCCTTTCAAACCCTTTCATGAATGTGTTTGTCCACATGGGGAGCTCAAATATCGATCCATCTTAGATAGACTGAAATTTCAATGGTGGCCAATTTTCTTTTTAAATTCTCACCTTTGTTGCTGAGTGTAGTATGATCATTACTTGGTCCTGTTCCAATTGTTTTAGTCACACCATTCGACAATGTCCAATCGAAGTTGTCATTTATTAACTGTGTCCAATACGGACAAAGTAGATTTTCAAAATTGCATCTTCCTTTGTAAGTTTGATCGCATTGTATCACCTGAAATATTTATTTTGTTTATCTACCTGACTAGATCACTGTGGAAAATCGGTAAGCATTATTGTTACCATCGTGATATATGTTGAATAATTAACCGAAGTACAAAATCATATAAACATAAAAATGGGGCCAGTAATGAGGCTCATTCTGCCATGTCTACTTGCATCAAAATCCCAGGAGAGGCTGAAATCCGAGCATTGGCACTAGTAGCCTGGTATAGTGGCGGATTCAAAGGTGTGTGGGGCCTTGTGGGTGCAGCCCCGAAAGCAATTTTTTCGGGCAAAAATTTCATAACTAGATTAGAAATTCTGTAGTCGAATTGCTGGACTAAAAAAATTTAACATATAGCCCCAATAAATTGATCGTTCAAGTGTTCTATACTTACACTTTCATCTGAATTGTCACCACAGTCATTAGCATAATCACATTTCTGTACAATAGGTATACAATATCCATTACCACAAGTCAGTTGGTCACTAGAACAACCCCCTATCATAGGCATTGGTGGTACACAGTCCACAAACTTAACATCATCAATTGCTATATCACCACGGTATGTTCTTCCACGCTTACTTTGGATGATCACCTAGAATATAACGGAGCATCATGATGCACCAGTCAAACAATGCATTTTGATATCTCTTGTATCATTCATTGATAACACTACATAAACTTAGCGTGTAAAAGATTTTGACATATCTACATATTATCATGCTTTTTAAGTCGTGAATTGAATGTTATAATACCTCGAAATCAGTCCTTGAACCAATCAGAAGTACAGCATGTTGCCACGCAGTGCCATGGTTGCCATTATTAGACCAGATCATTGTACTTTGATCACCATATTTGGTCTCGACTTCCAAACTACCAACTGAAGGTCCATTCATAAAATACCAGAAGTCCAGTTTACATTGTGGTCCAGTCTGTCCAATAGGTGGCGTGTGAACTTGTGTCACATCCTTGTATGATCCTACAAAGAAAGATAGTCAGTGTCGGGTAACACGTCATATACTACAACAGAAATAGCACATACAGAAATTGAAAGTGGTTGCTCCTCCCAACAGCGCGTGATTTTTCTTTGAGATATCATTTGCACAATATAACTTAACTTTTATCTATCAATTCAATTGTCTAGATTCTCCTCCTTGATAAGGAATTGATCTCTGTTAATTTCACCCTGGCTTTGTCAATTCTAGGAAGGCTATAAAAGTGTTGATATTGAATGTACGGCAATTGCTGCGAAGTAGAATTCTTACCTGGTGAGCTGTCCACCCAAAGATAATAACCATTAGGTGAATTAGAAGTATGATCAGTACTGGGAACAAAGTCTTGGCCTGTAAAACTACTAGCAATATCCACTTTCCATCTGTATGTTTCTCCCACACCGGCTTGTGAAGTAGAATTGATCATCCACCCACACGTTGTACCATCATCGAAGTTACATATAGATGAGGCTATAAAGACATATGCAAATTCAGTTATGACAATTGAGGATGATTTATGGATTGTTTATTGCCTTTCATAAGCATCTACATGTAGTAATGTGTATGAAATATATGATTAGCTGAATTTTCTAGTAAGATAGCAATTTTGCGTCATAACAACAGAAACGGAAGGATACTATGATTGACTTACAAAGAAAGAGAGAGAAAAAAAAGAAATAAAAAGAGAAGGAGATGAAGAAGAGAATTAGATAAAGACTCACCACAACTTGCTTCGTCAGAGTTATCAGCGCAATCACTAGTGAAATCACACAGTTGTTTCAGATCAATACATCTGCCATCACTCTTACAGTTAATTTGGAAACTAAGGTCGCATGTATGAGGAGCAGTAGACGCAGTTGGCCCAATGGAGCTTGTCAAATATGGTGGTGGTGTTGGAAGGGCTTCTGTTGAATACTGGCATCCTGCAGTGAATGATATATCATCTATGGCAACATCTCCCATGTAGCTGTCACCAACGACTGCTTCAAATATTACTTGGAATGGCGAATCGTTTGTAAACTTCACAACAGCATTCTGCCAATAGGCACCCTGGTTATGACTTGCAAACCACACCTGTTTAGTTGGTGGTCCTGAGTTGTACGATCTGTAATACACAGCCATTTGGTTGATATGTATACCATACATGTAAAAAAAGAACCTTAAAGAACAACCTTCATCGCCAACGATCTGGATAGGTTTAGTTAGTAGCCATGATTTTTGTCCGTATTTCCTAGGGGCGGAAGATTCCATGTACATGTAGTGTCCAGTCTCTAAACCAGTCGTATGATCTCGATCGGGTCCACTGAAGCTAGTGGGTGTGTTTCCTTTCCATAAAACCCAATCAAAGTCATCATCCGTGCCATCAACTCCTTGAGATAGGTCACTGTAATCAGCTTCAAAGTCAAACTGAATGGTAGACTGACAGTCATTGTCCATTTCATCCGATGCATCACCACAATCATCAATGATATTACAAGTTTTATCTTGATCAACACACGCATTATTCTTACACACAAACTGGCCAGGAAGACAGTTTCCAGTTCTAGGTGGCATAGCACAATCCATAAATTTAATATCATCGATAGCTATGGCCCCGCTAAATTTTTGAAGACTTGATGTTTCAAAAGACAACTTAAAAGTGTCAGCCCTTCTGCCAATTCCAACTGTTACATAACTCCATTCAGAACCAGGTTGATTGCTTAATCTCCATAAAGTAGATGTTTTTCCATCTTCCAAAATCTTCAATCTTAAATATCCAACTGCTTGTCCATGGATGTAATAGGCAAATCTCACTTTACAATCAGATTTTGCTGAAGCATATGAAGGACTGGTAAGAACAGCTTTCTTAAAATTTGGACTTCCACCAGTTTGGTCATTGACAAAGACATAGTGGCCGTTAGGACTCCCACTAGAGGCATCATTAAGTGGTGCATTTGCTCGTTGGTTGGCAGTGTTGATTCCATTAGATCGTAACCAGTCGAATGGCTGTGCTGTGTAGTTCCAATCACAATTGTTCTGTTCAAAATCGCATGTGGATGGACAGTACATTTCATCAGAACCGTCACTGCAATCTTTACTGTAGTCACAAATCTGTGAGAGACTAACACATTTGCCATCTGATTTGCATTGAAACTGGTTGGAAGCACACGGGGGGAACGTAGGCTGTGGTGTTGTGGTTGACGGAAGTAATGGATGTATGCCTCCTGCACCACAATCTGGTGTCAAACTAATATCATCTATCGCAATATCTCCTTTAAAGCCTACACCAACTTTTCCTTCGATTATTACTTGAAATTCGACATTGTTGTAAATATTTACAGATTGTCGCATCCAAGAATTTCCTTGATTCTTTGCTAGAGACGAAATAGTTTTTTCTTTACCCCCAATCGTTCTTGTAAGAATGTTGAGACCTCCAATATGTGTTCCATACATATGATACCAGAAATGAAGTTCACAATTCTTTCCTTTCGATGGTGGGAGGTTGAATAAAAGTCTCGCAACATCATTTAGTTTCTGTGGTGTTGAGGATTCAATGTAAAGATAATGTCCTACTGCAGCATCTGTAGTATGATCAACTGTTGGACCAGTTCCAAAAGAAGTAGTTCGTCCACTATGCCTTGACCAGTCGAAGTTATCATTAGTATCTTGAGTCCAACTGCAGAGATTTACTTCAAAGTCACACATATTATAACCTTTACACGTGTCTGTCTTTTCGTCTGTCCCATCACAGCAATCTGTGGCAAAATCGCATCTGAATTTTTGATCGATACAGTGTCCAGTACCGCAGCGATACTGATCAGCAGCGCAAGTTGGTTGAGGATCCGGTAGACCGCAGTTAACAAAGGCCACGTCATCAATAGCTATATAGGAACCAGGAGTTCTACTAGTAAAGAATTGAGCAGTGAAAATCATGCTAAATTCAGATGAACATGACGGAAGGTCTACTGTGACATTATGCCATTGGTTTGCAACGTTGTTAATTCTGTTCAATTTCCAGAGGACTCTATCAGATCCACCCGATGACATGATAAGGTTGAAAGGGTAAAATCCTGTACCATTGATTGCGTACCAAAAACTAAATTGACAAGTCACACCAGCTCGGAAATAGAGTGGACTCGATAGTCTTGCTGCTTGTCCATACTTCATAGTGCTTGATGCCTGAATAATTGCATACTTGCCGTTGTTGGAGTTGGTTGTATGGTCTTTCATTGGTGCTGACATCAACGTCCAATTGAGATTATTTACACCAATAACATTCTTCCACGAACAAAGATCTGTGTTAAAATCACAAGTTTTTGGACAGCTTGATTCATCAGACAAATCATCACAATCTTCTCTAAAATCGCACACAGCAGTTGAAGAAATACATTTCTGGCTGGTGGCGCACTGGAACTTGCCGATACCGCAGGGTCCTGGCGTCGTTATACTGGGTGGCAGAGTGACTGATCTTGGTGCAATTTTACAGTCAGGTGTGAATGATATATCGTCCAGACCAATATCTCCTTTGAAACCAGTTCCGGTAACGCCTTCAATCATTATACGGAAAGGAACGGTACTAGATAGCGTCACAACACCTTTTTTCCATTCGTTTGCTACAGAATTTTGCTTCGTCCAAACAGGATTTTTCGGTCCGACAACCACGGATTTCATGTAGATATTCAAACTATTAACTTGGACTCCAAACATATAGTAGAAAAATCTCATTTTACAGTTTCCAGACGTTGTTGGTGAAAATACTTGACTAGAGAGTACAGCTGTTTCGTTGGGTTTTCGTGGCCATGATGTTTCAATGTACATGTAGTTTCCCGTGGTATTTCCGTAAGTATGATCCAAATCAGGTCCAGTTCCTAAAGTTGTTGTTTTGCCATAAGATCGCCTCCAGTCAAAGTTATCAGTCTTTTCTTGAATCCAGTTGCAAGTATCTTTCTCAAAATTGCATCTTTCTGGATAACTCATACAGGCCAATTCATCTGAGTTATCTCCACAGTCATCAGTAAAATCACAAAGTTGTGAGTTATCGATACATGGTCCACTCTTACAATGAAATTGATTTGGTAGGCAAGAAGACTGGTTCTGTTTCAAAGCACAGTTCTTAAAAGAAATGTCATCAATGGCCATGTCTCCTGATTTCTGCATCTGTAGTGATTGGAATGACAAGCTATATCCAGCTTGACGCAATCCAATGCCAGAACTTGCTTGAACCCAGTTCTTTCCTTTATCTCCGAAAGCTGTCCACAGTAAAATTAAATTATTAAGATCATCTCCACGAACATTTGGAGGAACAAGGTAAAGTTGCATTACACCACGTTGTGTGCCTGTCTTCTGGTACCAGAACTGAACTTCACAATTAGCATCTGTTGGACCAAACGCATGGGACTGGATCACCGCTCTACCAAAATTGGATCCTTTTGTAGAATCAACAAAGAGGAAATTACCAGTGCCTGAATTACCAAAGGTATGGTCATTGGAAGGTCCGGAAACAGATGATTTTGTGGTACCATTATGTCTCTCCCATTTGTATATACCAGTACTGATGTCAACATAACCACAAGTTCCTTTTTCGAAGTCACATGCTCCACAGTTTGCTTCATCCGATCCATCTGTACAATCATTTCTAAAGTCACAGAGTCCCTGGGCCTGGATACATGCCTTGTTAACACATGTCCATTTTCCAACACCACATGGATTTGGTGGAGTTGTTCCTATCATGGGTACTCCTGTCGGCAGAGTTCCTGTGTATGGCACACATCCAGGTGTGAACGAAATATCATCGATTCCTATGTCGCTGTAATATGACTTGCCAACTGTTCCCTCGATAATGATTTGGAAAGGCTGTGGTTCCTTGATGTCTATGACCTGGATTACCCAATAATCTCCTATTTCGCCAGTTCGTTTCCATAACATGGTCATTCCACCACCAATTGTAGTCCTCTTATAAATAGCCAATGTATCACAATCTTTGCCATACATCATGTAATAGAATCTCAAAGAACATGTGTCCGATGAAGATACCTGGAAATAAGTACTCATCAGTCTTCCTTTGTCTCCCGGTAATCGCGGTTGGGACGATTCCACATACAAGTAATAACCTCTTGGATTCATTAAAGTATGATCATAACTAGGGCCAGTCAACATAGATCGAGTAGCACCACGATTTCTGTACCAATTGAAGTTGTCATTGCGATCTTGTCGCCAGTCACATATTCCGCGTTCAAAGTTGCAGAGTTTGTAGGAGGAACATTTTGAATCAATTTCATCTGATCCATCTCCACAATCATCAACAAAATCGCAAACTCGGAAGTTTTCAATGCAGACTTGATTTTGGCATTGGAATTGGCTAGCTTGACACGGTCCATTCGGTCTTGGTAAATCACAATGAGAAAATTGAATATCGTCAATTGCAATATCTCCCAAAACACCATAGCTTCTTCGAGCTACTATTTGTACCGTAAAATGAGCTTGGGTACGACCAATTGGTATTAGTGCCTTGTTCCATTTGTTGCCATGATCTGCTTTAGTATTCCATAAAGTAGTTGATGTCTGCCCTTCCTTTTTCACCACGTAAAGATATCCAACTTGTTTACCATACATGTGATACCAGAATGAGAAGGAACATGATGTGGCTGATGCCGAAAGTGTTGGACTTTCATATTGAGCATATGCGTAATTCTTGCCTTTAGATGCATCGACATACATGTAATAACCAGATGCAGTCAGAGTTGTGTGATCCATAGATGGTCCTGTGTTGGAATCCGGAGTTGCGCCTCGGAATCTGGTCCAACTGTAGGAACTCTGTTTTGTGTTGTTCCATTTACATGTGCCGTTATCAAATGTACAGTTATATCCACAGAACACTTCATCTTCTCCGTTGGCGCAATCTGGATAGAAGTCGCATACCTTGTCACCGTTAACGACATTTCCTTGAGGGCAATTGAAAGTGAGTTGAGGTGGTAGGGTGCTACAATCTCCATCTTGGATATATATATCATCAATAGCAATGTCACTCGAAAAGCCACTACCAACAACTCCTTCGAAGGCAATGATGTAGTCACCATTAGTAGAACTGACAGTCAAACGAGCATTTAGCCAATCAGAACCCTGGTTACCAGTTTTGGACCATATATTTTCTTTTTTAGTACCATAAGCGAGTTTGTAAATATTAAGTGTACCCATTGTTGTTCCTTGCATGTGATACCAAAAACTCATACATTTAGTCGTTGCATTAGCAAACGGAGGCGACTGTAACCATGCTTTGTTTCCAGGTTTTTGAGGAGCAGACGATTCCATATTCAGGTAGACCCCATACTTGTTTCCTGTTGTATGATCTTTACCGGGACCGGTGTTGGTTGTAGTAGTTGATCCTTTTAGTCTCACCCAATCAAAATCATCACCAGTGAGAACATTTTCCCATTCGCAAAGACCTGATTCAAAGTCGCAGCTTCCAGAGGGCTCACACATTCTTGACAAAATATGGATATCATCTACTGCAATGTCTCCCGTGTATCCATTTCCAACGATTCCCTCAAAAGTGATGGCAAATTGTTGATTAGACTGGATATTGATTTGCCTTATGTGCCATTCGTCGCCTTGATTTCCGGAAGAAGACCAGATTGGATGACCTAAACCAGATCCATATCTCTGATACACATTCAGTGTTCCCACTGTTCTTCCGTACATATTGTAAGCAAACTGGAGACAAGAACCTGTTGTCGGTTGAATTATTGGTGATGTGATTCTTGCCTTGTATCCAGGGCGTTGTGGATTCGATGATTCTATGTAGACATAGTGTCCAAACTTGGTCTTGAAAGAGTGGTCCGTTTGAGGACCAGTTCCCCCACTTGTTGTTCCACCACTTTGTAACTTCCAATCAAAATCATCATCAACATCTTGGACATAACCACACATTCCTCCTTCAAACTCACATGCTGCGTATGATGGACAATTTCCTTGGTTCATCGACACATCATCTACAGCAATGTCACCCATATAATATTGACCAGAGTATCCTTGGATGATTATGTTTGATGGCCCACTCATGTTCTGTAAGAAGATCTGGAAGTACTTCCAGGAAGGTCCTACATTTCCAGCTCTTGTCCATACAGTTGTTTCGTTTACGCCGTTCTTGACCTTTATGCTTAATCTGTTGATGTTTGCGCCGAACATGTAGTACCAAAATTTGAAGCATATTCCTTGTGTTCCAATTGTAACGCTAGGACTGATCAATCTTGCTGTGGTGTTGGTCTTTTTCCGAGACACTTCTGTGTAGATGTAATTTCCTTGATTATTGCCAATGGTATGATCAGCTGAAGGTCCCGTAAATTTGGAATCAGTTTCCCCGGCATGTCTAGACCAATCAAAGTCATCTACTTTGTCTTGTTTCCAAAAACAGAATCCAAGTTCGAAATCACAGTCAAGATTGGATGGTTGATAAGTAGGTGTCGGTGTTACAGTTGGCTGAGTGATTGGAGTAACTCTGTAACATGCATATTTCCCTACATTCACATCGTCGATAGCAATGTCGCCTGTAATGTTGTTCCCTTTGACACCTTCAAATATTATTGCAAAATCATACTCATTGATGGTAGCTTGAGCCTTGTGCCACACATTGCCTTGATTTCCAGTGACAGACCAGATCAGAGATAGTGGGTTGTCGCTCACTCTTGAATAAACATTGAGTGCACCTGTTCCAGCGCCATACATGTGATAGTAGAAGGTCAGACAGAAGCTACTGCTGGAACTACTTGATGATGTCCCTTGTATAGTTTCACTCTGAAGCCAGGCCTTCGACCCGGGTTTAGTTGCGAATCCGGATGTTTCAATGTACATATAATACCCAGCAGAAGATCTCAGTGTATGGTCGGTTGAAGGTCCTGTGTTTGAACTTGGTGTCCCTCCATAGTCTCTTACCCAATTGAAATCGTCTTCGCCTTGAACATTGATATATCCGCAGGTGTCGTCTTCGAAATTACACGCTCCCTGTGCTGGACAATATCCTTGAGTAACATCTAAATCATCTATAGCAATATCTCCTGTATAACTTGATCCTCTTACAGCTTCAATCAGTATTCTGAATGGTGTTAATCTATTTCCTCTGAATGAAACTTCGCCTCTTCTCCAAACGTCTCCTTGATCTCCAGATTCAGTCCATAACAGATTTGATGTTGATGAACCATTATTTCTCATATAAATATTCAGTGACCCTGTTGTTGGACCGTACATGTGGTAATAGAATTTCAAACACTTTCCACCAAAGAAGGTATTTCCAGATGTGGCTCTTGATAAAAGAGGACCGATCAACACAGCTTTATCCCCTTCTTTACGCCCGGAAGCTTCAATAAATGCATAATGTCCAGAAGAGGAACCAAATGTATGGTCAACTGATGGTCCAGTTCCTCGGGATGATGTTCTACTTCCGATAGACCAATCAAAATTATCAAATTGACCAGTTGTGGATTGATCCCATTCACAGAAGTTGTTATCTTCAAAGGTGCAGGTGTGGGATGCCGGACATCTACCAGCCGAAACAGTGAAGTCATCCAGTGCAATGTCTCCTCTGTAGCCACCTACTAATCCCTCTATGGATATCATGTATTCAGTATTTGAATAGATTGTTCTTGCACCTTGAATCCACTTGTCTCCTTGACTTCCTTTCTTCGACCAGAAGATTGTCGAGTTGGTGAACTGTCCAGTTCCGTCACTGCCGAGTTGGTAAATAGTAAGTGAGCTGACACCCGATCCATACATGTAGTACCAGAATTTAAAGCAATGACCAGTGGACGTAGTTGGTCCAAGAGTAGCTGTTTCCAATCTTGCCATATCTCCTTTTCGTTGGCCTCTTGAACGCATCAGAACATAATTACCATTCTTTCGGTAGGAATGGTCATAGGAAGGTCCAGTTCCATAGGATTTGATGGTAGAGTTACCCATTGTCCAATCAAAATCGTCAGTTGTGCTTTGAACCCAGCTGCAGTAGTCAACATTGAAACTACATTTCAGATCTGGAGGGTATATCTTTGGGTCACATCGGACGAAAGAAATGTCATCAATAGCAACATCACTTGTTGCTGAAGCGGTAAATCCACGAGCCGGTGTTGCCATAAACTGAACGATAGAACCTTTTGTCATTGCTCCAAATGTTCTTCCGATATAAGCGATTCCTCTCCTCCAGAAGCTGTTTTGTGAACCGTAGACTGACCAGACTGTCTTTGATGTTCCGTTCACGTTTACGGATACGGAAAGTTTGCCTGCATTCTGACCATTCATAAGGTAGTAAAAGTACATTGTGCAATATCTAGATGCAGCGGGTAATGGGGGACTCTGTAGTTTTGCTGGACTGAAGAAAAGTCCCCTAGATCCTTCAACAAAGGCATAATGACCATTAGCGGAGTTAAGGGTGTGGTCCGTTTTGATTGCATTTGGGTTGGCTTGTAACACCGTAAAGTTGTATTTTCCAGTACTTGCATCTATCCATCCACAAGAACCTTGTTCAAAACTACAAGCTCCACACATTGCTTCATCTGACTTGTCGAGGCAATCTATGTTGAAATCACAATATTGTGACATTGGGATACAGCCATTGTTATCTTTGCACTGGAATTGGCCATTTGGACAGTTGCTGACAGTTGGTGCTGTTGTTGCAGGTGGAGTGATGGCCGAGGGTAGTGTCACACCGAACAATTTACACCCTGGTGAGAAAATAGCATCGTCAATTGCAATATCTCCATAGTATGAGGTTCCAACAGTTGCTTCAATGACTACTTGGAATTGGGTTGAACGTGTTAGCTGCACACTAGCCCTCTCCCAGAAATCTCCACGGTTTCCTTTCTTTGTCCAAAGAACTTGTCTTGCTCCACCAATCTTGTACCACGTGAATATTGAAAGCGTTCCAGTGCCTTTTCCATACATGTGATAATAAAAGGTGAAATAACATTGGTCAGAGGTCGAAGCTGGTGATATGGTTGGACTGATAAGTTGGGCCATGTCTCCATTCTTTCGTGGTCTTGATGCCTCAATGTACATAAAGTAACCAGAGCTAAGTCTTGTGGTATGATCTCTGGTAGGTCCTGTGCTGGAGGATGATGTTGGTCCCTTATGTCTTAACCAGTCAAATTTGTCAATCTTACTCTGCTGCCACACACATGCAGACTTCTCAAAAGTGCATCCAACGGCTCCTACGCATGTTTTGTCCGATTCATCACTTCCATCTCCACAGTCATCCGTAAAGTCACACAGTTGCTGTTTAGGAATACAAGATCCGCGCTGACACCTAAACATATTGCTGGGGCAGGATTTTTGGACTGGTGGAAGCTGACAATTAGTAAGAGTTATGTCATCAATGGCAAAAAACGCCCTGGACTCGATTAGAATATTGAAGTCTCCTCTCATGCCACCAATATCTGCCGTTGCTGAAGCCCATGACGAAACAAGACTACCGACATTCAATCTCTTGATTAACGTTATCTCATAGCCCACTTGGATACTCAAATCTAAGTAACTGTATCTACTAAGCGCATAGTAATAGATTGAAATCTGGCAGGATGAAGAAGTGTGCCTTAGTGTAGGACTCTTCAGTAAAGACATTTGATAATTGCGTCCAGTTGAGTAGTCTACCAATGAAAAATGCCCAGAGCTGTTTCCAAATGTGTGATCATTTTGTGGTGCATTTTTCAAAGTAGAGGTACCATTTGTTGCATATATCCAGGAATAACTTCCAGTACTTTGATCACTCCATTTACACATGTCTTTCTCAAAAGTACAGTTTCCACAGTTGAGTTCATCTGAACTATCAGCACAGTCCGACACAAAATCACAAACCTTGTCACTTGTAACTGTACCAGATCCATCTAGACATTTGAAATCGGATCCAGTGGCACTGGTGGTAGAACATAATCCAGGATTAATCCTGATGTCATCAATTGCTATGTCACTTGTGTATCCAGTTCCGACTACACCTTCTATCTGAATCGTATATTCTCCGACATTCTTGATCGATATGGCAGCATTCTGCCATTTATTAACGTTATCGCCTTCTCGATACCAAATTCTGTTTAATGGTACAGAGTCAGAAATGTTTAGAGGATTGACATAGATGTTCAAACTACCAATGGATTGTCCATACATGTGGTACCAGAAAGTCATACAGGCACCATTTTTCATTAAGAGTACCTCTGATTCTATTCTAGCCATGTCACCTTGAACACGTGGTCTTGAGGATTCAATGTAGAGGTAATAGCCTGAAACGATGAAATATTTATTATATCCACGAGTTACTGCTAAAATCCCAAGCCTTCTAATCAGATTTGCCAATGGACAGAAATGCATTCTCATTTCCAATCATTTTTCTAACACAGGCGAACTGTTATTACAGAAGCACTTAATGACAACTGGTAATATTCTTGTCGGACAAATGTGCTGTAATGGAGCTCGCATGTCCACCCTCCTTCTGGACCACAACCAAATAGTTTGATTATGTCCTTATATGCTGTTTATAAACTTATTTTCTATTCTATCATCTTGGTCGTGACATTGATTTTGATTAAAAGTTAAGACATGTATAGGTTTAATTGTTGTATTTATATATTGTATTGCATGCTTACCATTTCTTGTCCCAAGTGTATGATCAGTAGAAGGTCCCGTGCCCTGTGATCCAGTAGATCCTTTACCTCTAAGCCAATCAAAATCATCACTAGATTCATTATTTATCCATGTGCACATGTCGTTCTCAAAATCACAACCAGCAGGGAATGCACATGATCGTGGAAGAATTTCTACATCATCTATAGCGATGTCACTTCTATAACTGGATCCAATTACTCCCTCAAATAATATCTGAAACAAGAGGTGAATATTATTGGATAACACTTTAGTATGCTCAAATTCATACTTACATTATTCACAATGAGCACCTATACATTACTTATAACACAACAACAGATATAGTACAGCTCAGGATTCAGATATTCAAATTTAGTTTTAAAATTACTGATCAAAAGCAGAAAAAAACATTAAAATCGCATGTTCGTATGCCGGCTCCTTGTCGAGCATTATATTTTAACTATTTGTGAAAGTAAGTAAGGCACTACTTGACAAATTTTAACAGGATCCAGAATTGGTAACATACTGTCCATTACAGTTAACACACTTACGTCGTAAGTTGCATAAGAATTGAAGTTAATCTGAGTTGCTCTCCAGATATTCCCTTGATCACCTCCTCTCGTCCACACCTTCCTCATGCGATTATACTGTCTAATGTATATATTCAGGGTTCCAATGCCCATTCCCTTCATATGGTAGAAGAATCGAAGACATGATCCTTGTGTTTTAGGTAATTTGGGCACAATCAATCTTGCTTTTTCTCCTGACTTCTGTGGACTGGAAGCTTCGATATACATATAGTAGCCTATAATACAACCAAAAGATGTATTCAAATGTTTGTGGTCTTAGTCCTAATTGCCATGTTTACGTGAAAGCAGAATGTTGAAAAAAGAAGCATCACCAAAGCTTCTCCTAACCTACAACTATATTTAAAGACATTGTGCAACATAATACTGGAATAGGTTTCAAAACTGCATATTCCTATTTGAAATGCTAGTATTTCATTTATGTACCTTTGATAGTTTATTACCCATACTGGCTTTTAAACAGGTTGCTTTTCAAATAAGTAAAGCGTTACAAAGTATTTATGTACTTACCATTGGGTGTCTTGTACGTGTGATCTGTAGTGGGCCCAGTACTTGAGGAAGATGTTGATCCATGATTTCTGGTCCAGTCAAAATCATCAGTTGTGTCTTGCTGATATCCGCAAATATCACTTGCTTCAAAATCACACTTGACTGAAACGGGAAAAGGAAGGTATTGATTTATCTTCAAAAATTCAACTAAAAATGTAATCCTTTAGAGATGTTATGTATGTATCAATAAAAGTGTGGCTGGGATTTTCAGAGAACAATTATTGATCAGTATTTAAAATTATGAAAGATTAAAATGGTTTTAAAGACATTATAAAATTGAAATTTAGATTTTAATTTGTTTAAGCAATTAATATATACATGGGTAACGCGTCGGATAGAATGAAAATATCGTTACAATAAATTGCCCAAGGAATCTTTGAGCATGATTTGAGTCGAACAAGCATTAGCTCTGATGGTGTGTTTTGGACAATTGACATTGTGAGAAACATGAAGGTACTCTGTTGAATGATTTGGGATTGCTTTATTGGCATTGTGCTATTAGAAATCGTATTTAACTAGTGAGGAAGATTTTGCAAAGTTTGCAATTCGATAAGGTTAAGGTTGAAAAGATTGAGAACCGACTCAATGCGGACTCCTGAGGTAATAGGTGAATTTTGCAGTAAAAATATTTACTGTCAGTTGGACATGCTCCATCTTTCATTTTGATATCATCTAAAGCAATATCACCAGTATAACCCGATTTCATTACTCCTTCAAATACCAGCTTAAAACAAAAAATACAAGGTAAATATAGTGATTGTATTCAATCTTAAATGTTTTACTATTCAACAAGGTAAATATTTTAATTGTATTTAAATATTGTGATTGTATTCAATCTGCCGTCTGGGATGTTTTAGCGTTTGTTATATTAATTTGAGTACGAATCCCCTAAATTTGGAAAATTCAACATACAAAAATAACGTATAAGCCTTGTGGATTATCTATAGGGGTTCCAAACACTTACTGCCTACTGGCATCAGGTGTTACAGAACATATATTTTATTAAATACTCCTTACTTCCTAAGTGTCAAATTCTTACCTTGATAGTTGTTGCTCCTTGTTGTGGTTTACTTAGTGTTTGTGGAGTAACATATAAATCACCGTATACCCATTGGTTGCCTTGATTACCGAATCTAGACCATAATGGACTTGTAAGGGGGTCGGAATCTCCTAGAAACGGAAATGGTGGAGAACAAAAGGTAATAGGGGACGAAGTTCAAGCAAATTATACGAGAAATCGAACGAACCAACAACGGTCCATCTACATTTGTTCATTTCACTTATAGATGCCTATTACACGGTTGACTTCCCACCGCCTGTTATTGATGAAATCGAAATTACCTTGCTTGCCGTATACGTTTAGTTTCCCAACCCTGGATCCATACATGTGGTACCAGAACATCAGGCATTTACCAACCGTATCCACATTTATATCAGGAGAAAGAATTCTGGCTGTATCATTGGTCTTCTTATTGGATGCTTCGGTATAGATGTAGTAACCTATAGAAACAATCAGAACCAATTATTTCATTATCTAATTTACTGCTTAATTTAGTTTCAATAAAAGTCTTTATTTTTTAAGAATTTTGTAATTTTGGGAACTCCGATTCCTAAGCTTATGCTTACCAAGTTTGTACAGATCTTCTAATTTATGAACTTACCTTTGTTGTTCTGTTGAGTATGATCAGCTGCAGGACCAGTAGAAAATGAAGCAGTAGCATTATTCATCAGTGTCCAATCAAACTTATCAGAACTATCTTGTGTCCAGCTGCATATCGTGTTCTTGTCAAATGTACAATCCACATTGGTTGGTCCTAAAAATATTATCACCAAAGCCCATAGGTAGCTGAACAATAAAGGGAAGTTGATACGTTTATATAGGCCCACAGTATAGCTGTGGTAGTATTGCAATGTATTTGACTCGGCATTGCACATATGATTACTGTGGATGCATGTCGTGCAATTAATGGAATGGACAATTTTCTCCATGAAATTTGGAATATTACGGATTGAGCAACGAGTTAATATCAACGAGTTACGCATTTAAGCTGTACAATATGACGGACAAGTGTTCTCTTTGAAATGGGCACGGCCATGTATTCAATATGTACAACGTACCATACGTAACAGTATTTTGAGTTGGTATAACCGTAGACGTTGTTGGCTGCATACAAACTCCACTATAGTAACTAATATCATCAATAGCTATATCACCATGGAAGCCATTTCCTATCTCAGCATCAAAAGTAAACTAAAATAAAGGAGAAGGATTTTTCCAATTAAAATATTCAACAACTATCTATCATTTATTCTTCTAACGCTGAATGATTGCAATATGATATCTGGAGGATATAAACAGTATACTCATCAAAGTTAAATTGACATCTGGACAATGTGGATCAGGGGTTACCTCGCACAAAGTACACGTATCCGTTAAACTTTAACTATAAATGAACAATACGAACCTGGAATCCAGTTCGACTGGTAACTTGTACTTGTGTATACAACCATTGGTTACCTTGATCACCCGTCTTATTCCATAGTAATATCGTCTTTTTAGGCATGGGCATGTACAATCGTAATGCTCCCACATCTACAATAAAAAGACCATTTTTGATAATCAAGTTTCAATCTTTCTTATTGATCATGGTTTAGACTTTTAAACTCATAGTAGGTTCAGTTGCTCTTAGCGTCATACAAAAGTTTGTAATGAGGCATCACTGCGTAAAATCATCACCAATACGTAAGGTAACTAAATGCGGACTGACAAACGTTGTCTTTTCAATATATTTTGTTGAACAAATCGCAAAATCACAAATTTACAAACCTCTGCCATACATGAAGTACCAGAATGAGATACAAGATTTGGTAGTTGGTTTGAGATAAGGACTGAATAACCAAGCTCTTTCTTTTGGATTTCTTCCCGATGCTTCGGCATATACATAGAAACCTGGGAAAGAAAGTAGTAATCTTGAAAAGGTTGAAAACAAGACGTTGGAAGCATACATACAAAACGTTACCTTAATTGAATTTCGACAAGAGTGTAAGTAAATATGGCAGATACCTCACCTTTGAGACGATGGCCAAAATTAAGAACTTTTGTTGTTCACAACTTGGATTGTGCTATGGCCGCAGTCGAGCTGATAAAATCAGTTAAAAAAATGCACAAGGTTATCCGTATGGGTGAACAGTGTATTTGGGCTTACCTTGATCAGTTCCAGTTGTGTGGTCCACGCTGGGTCCTGTACCATAGGTAAGTGTACCGCCAGCAGATCTTTGCCAGTCGAACACGTCGCTCTTTGTCTGTCCATTGATAAATCCGCACATATCATATTCGAAGTTACAATTTGCCACGGCAGGACATGGGCCTGGTGTGATGGAGAAATCATCTATTGAGATATCACTGTTGGTTTGTCCTTTCAGACTCTCGAATGCAATCTACCAATAGAAGATCAATGAATACAAAATTTATGCTTTGATTTTGACTGTTTTTCTGCATGGGTGTGATGACCATCGAAAAGTATAAATAAGAAGAAGTCCATAGTTTGATAATCGAAGGTTACCTTCTAGACACGCCTATCGGTGGGTACTCAGGATCTTATCTTGATGCTCAACGATATTGTATAGCCTAATTTTTTCTACCCTTGTGTAGTAAAGATATTATTATTATTAGTAGTAATGACTGTGGGAAATAAAATTATACAACATAATTTGTATCAGGACACAAGAGATGTTAGATGTTAGATACCAGTAGAAGATGTTTTTCAATCGTATCACTTGGTGATACTTGACTTTCAATTACCTGATATACTCCGGAGGTCTGTATAGTAACATATCCAGCCATCCACATGTCTCCAGAATCACCAGTGATAGACCATACCGGGGAGTTCAACATGTTACCAGTCTTCACATATACATTGAGAACAGCTGTCTGAGATCCTTGCATGTGGTACCAGAATCTAAGACACTCTTTCTGTGGCATTCCTTGGAACGTCTGACTGGCTATTCTTGCGGTATTTCCTTGAGAGGTGGATGTTTGCACAGTGTATAAATAGTAACCTAGAAGAGTTCCATTGCATCTATAGGAGCATCATCAGAAATTAATAAGCGGTTTACATTCAACTGTTTTACACTTTAATAGTCATATCAAGGGTGTGCAGCGCGCAATGAAAATGTTTTGCCAAAGGACTTGCTGCTGATAGTGAACCTATTGAGAGCATCATGCATCCTTGTTCATGCAAGATTGAGTTCATCTCCAAAATAAGAATATAGATACCTTTGGCGCTGACAAATTTAGAAACTAACAGAAGTGATTATTATTAGTCCATTGTAACCATACTTATTCACATAAGATAGTTCATCAAATCGAAGAAAGGAACAACATACCATCAGAGTTTCCAGTAGTATGATCTACGACTGGTCCATTTCCAACAGATGATCCATTACGATGTCTAACCCATTGATATCCATTAGATCCATCATCATCAAAACTACACATATCAGTCTCAAAATCACAGGATTCTAGAAACATTCAAAATGATAAGAAAGTGGTCTGGACAAGCTACAAGTTAGAGATGGACATACAAATAAAACAGCAATTGAGGTTGTGGTATATGACCCCAACATAGCCTTCAACATCAACTCCGTTTGGCTTTCACAAAGGTTACAATTATCAAGCAATTGATTTCAGATAGAGTTTCTCCATAGCTCATTGTCATTGTCAAGCATCTCATCTTCTAGTATTCTGAGGTCATTGGTATTACATTATACATACATATTCACAAACACAATTGCAGAGTGTTCATAGATGTGGTTCAGTAAAGAGTTCAACAAAATACGTGATGGCATACTTACTAGATGGCATGCAGACTCCAGTAGTAAGAGTAAAATCATCTAGAGCTATATCACCTTGCCAGCTGACTCCAACTATACCTTCAATCATTACCTATATATAATGAAAACAGTTAACAAGAGGACAGGCGGCTATGAAATATTAAAAATGAGGATGTTACTGAATCGTCAACATTTGAAGAAATGTCTGAATAGGATACTTAACAAAAGCTTTCCCTATGCATTCATCACATCATCAGGATATGATTCATCATACATCATTTTATGAATTTAGCAAACTAAGTTAAGCGTTACCTACCTTATATTTAGTATCACTGATTAGAGTGACCTGGTCTGAAAACCACTGATTACCTCTATTCCTTGTTCTTGTCCATATCAAACTCTTGGTGGAATTTCCAAATTGTTGCATGTAGATGTTGAGTGTATTGACATGAGCTCCGAACATATGGTACCAGAAATGAAGACACATTCCTGAAAGACGTAAAGAAACTTCTTTAAGTACGTACATCGGAATGGAATTGAGAGATCAATTGATAGCTTACTCTTCAACAGATGAAACCAAGTTAACCAGTGAGACTCAAGGTCTTCATCATCGGTTATTCAAAAGTGTCTACCATGAAGCAAAAATTGATCAGATTTTTTATCTTACCTTTAGTAGGATTCTGGTAACTAGTTTCTAAAACTGCGTCCTGTCCATTTCGTAGTGGTGCTGATGTTTCAATGTACACGTAATATCCTTTTCCAGAGGTATGATCTCGATCTGGTCCAGTACCATGAGTTGGTGATGACGTATTAGTTCGTGTCCAATCAAAATCATCTTGAGTGTCTTGATGGTATCCACAGAAGCCCTTTTCGAAATCACAATTCAGACCTAAAATACGATATTTTCGTAGAAGTTTCATTTAAATTTGCAATCCAACATCAAGGTATCAAACCAGGCCCTGGCAATATATTCGCCCCTCCCCCTGAAAAATTCGAACAAATTCTCAATTGAAGCTGAAGTCAGTTTCTATCAGCTATTGCCATGCAAATGCAAAAACATAGCCAAAATCTACACATCTTGATTAGGCCATAGATGCACAAAATAAAATTACACGGGGTATTATTTTACGTCCTCCTTAATTCTTTACCCGAGTTTAGTTGAAAGAAACTCAGAGAGATACTTACTGCCATTGTAAACCTGTGATGCAGAACAACCAATGAAGGCTACATCATCAATAGCTACGTCGTAGGAACCAAATGATGGAGAAGGCATAGAATCAAATATAACCTGAAAAATGTGGATTATTTTGAATGGTTTAAAGGAATTGATTTTTGATTTCAGCATTGAACAAATGCTTTTCAATACTGACAAATAACGGCAAACGAAAAAGCAATAAATTAAAGAAGGCTATACTTCTTGTGGAAGTGGATTTGACTAAATCTTTAGTCAGCGGTAAACGTAAATTTGAATACATGTTCATGTATTTAGAGAATCTTACCTGGTATCCTGCATTATGGAATCCAACATCAACTGTAATTGTATGCCATGTGTTACCTTGGTCACCAGTAATACCAAATAAGGTAGTAACATCCCTTTGATTGATCTTGTTCTGAACCAACACTCTTAGATTGCCTATAAGAGGACAAAATATGATCAAATGATTTATAATTGTTGAGGTTTATTGATTCTTTGTTTATTCTTTAAATATCGTAGCTAGACTTGTCATTTACTTTATGTATTCAAACTTTTACTAACCTGCCCCTGATCCACGCAAATGATACGAGAATTTCATCTGGCATGCTGGACCTATCTGACCAAATACTGGCGATCCTAACTTGGCTCTTGTTTTAAATACACCACTACCTGATTTCTGATATATATATCGTCCTGAAAAAATACAAAAAGAGTCACAAAACCGTTAACAAAAATTAATGGCATTTCTTATGAATTATAGATTAGCTTTTCCAGATAGTGGAATTCATAATTAACTTTAATTAGACATAGAAAAGTACCTTTATTGGTGTTAGTAGTATGATCTGTAGCAGGACCGTGATAAGTTGCTTGTGATGTTGAAGCTCCCGAACCAAGATCAAACCTGTATTTACCAGTACTCATATCAGTCCATCCACATAAATCTCTTTCAAAATCACAAGTACCTGCACAATTGAAAATTCTATAAATTTAAACCTGATGGTGGTTTTTAATGCCAGAACCTCTTAAGGAAAGATTTGTTATTGGTCTTATGGAATATTAAAATTCTCTAGCACCATGATATATTAAAGATGCACACAGCGGTATAGCAGTGTCTCATGGGGTCCGTGAACGTTAAGTTGGTTGATTTAGTTTTTTGTTTCTACACCTACTCTATGCGACAATTCTCGGTATTTACTGTTTAACTGACTAGGAGAGAAAATCTTACCACACATCAGTTCATCAGATCCATCATTACAAGTAGGTGTAAAATCGCATACGAACTGTTGACTGATACAGTTTCCATCATTACATTGGAACTGTGACACACTACATGGGCTGCTGGTGGTTGCCGGTAAAGGTGATCCGGAGACTAGGGTTGCTACAATGCAAAGCACATGAAAATTATATATTGATGGGAAAAGCTATTGACTAATAATATCAACTCCAAGAAAGAAAGACAATAAGGGGAGAAATAACACACAAATGGGCTTATGTCGGATGAATATTGGGAGTGTTATGACACTAGTATCAGTGATATCAACATACATCTTCTTCTTCAACACAACTCTATTCAGACATTGTGACAGATCCACAGGAAAAGGTGGATTTGGTGGTATTAGTTACCTTAATTAGAAAATATTGTGCATATTATCCCTCATATTTATTGGCTTTCGGTTCTTATTCTTAATTTTATTCCCTCTGTGGTCTAAATAAAAATATCGTCTTCAGGAAATGAACCGTTACTTACTAGCTGTGACGGAACAACCAGAGGAAAATGAGATATCATCAAGTGCTATATCACCTAAATAACTCGACCCAACAGTGGCCTCAATTACCACCTAAAACAAGTAAAACAATATAATAAAAATATTTTGCATTTTGAAATTATTATTAACTCAATTGAATTTTGGTGCTATTTGTGGTGGATGAATCTCAGAACTGTCATGTTCGTTATATACTTCTGCTTGGAAAATAAAGAACGAGTTATCAATCACAGAAGAAAATAGTTAGGCTTTTTTGTGTTAACGTGCCATGTTAATCTTACCTGGAAATCTGCAGTTTCCAAAAGTTGTAAATCAAGTCTCTCAAAGTAGTCTCCAATGTTACCAGATTTAGACCATTTCAGGGCCATGGTACTGCCAAGCGTTTGTCTCGTGTAAATATTCAACGCTCCAGTTGAACGTCCAAACATATGGTAGAAGATTCTCAACTAAAAGAAATATAATTTAATTAACAAAACCAACCCTTTATAAACGCCCTTATGTTGGATTATGTACATAGAGACATAAAAGTAAGAAATTCATACTAGCATTAACGTAATTATCATCAATGGACAAGCTAAATTTTTAACATGCGCTTGTAATCGTTTAGCGAAAGAAGTGCCAGAACTGATAAAACAAAAGGAAAACAAACCAACATGGAGTGTGCAAAAACCTATAATAACTTACAGTACAGACTTGTGCTCCAGGTGGAGAAGGAAGAGTTCTAGAGAAGGTTGGACTGTAGATTCGAGCTTTCTGACCCTGTTTTTGTGGCCTAGAGGTTTCAATGTAGATATAGTGCCCTGAAAATATTGATGAAAAAAAGTTATGAAAGGTGCTGATTGCATGGAACACAAAATCTTGATAGCTAAACCTAATCTTAATTCTGCTGGAAGGTATCTTGATTTGTCAAGGGTTTATCAGTCAGTTACTCGAATTTAACTCTCGATACAAGAAACCATTTTCTGGATTTTTTTTACTGTAATAAAGATACTTTACCTGATTTTGTTCCCTTTGTGTGATCTCTTGTTGGGCCAGTTCCTCTTGAAGCTGTTTCACCTTTAGTTCTTATCCAGTCAAAATCATCGTCTTTAGCTTGACTCCATTGACAGAAACTTCTTTCGAAATCACAACGTGGTTGGTAGTTTTCTGGAACAAAAAATCATAACTGAAATTTGAAGCAGTAACATGATAAATTGATTGATTGATTAACATTAAATTTTACTTGCGCCCATGGATAACAGAAAATTAGTTCAAACATATTTGTCACCCAGATAACATGGTCAATGACAATCATGACAATTTTGATTGTTCGAAGGAAACATTCCCGATGCAAACAAGTAATTGAAACATCTAAGTTAAAAAAAAGAAAAAGTAAAAGAACAACTTACGACAGTTCATTTCGTCACTTCCATCTCCACAGTCATCAGCGAAATCACAAACTTGATTCTGTGATACACAAGATCCTCGTTTACATCTGAATTCATTTCCTGAACATGTTTTCTTCACAGCTGTAAAATATAGATGATATTGTATGCAGAAGAAATAGTATTACACAGAAAAAAACAACACAGGCATCGGTGACGAAAATTTACTTATAGTAAATAGCACCACTACTACTGTCAGCATTCATGCCATAAAGTTGTCAGTTTCAAAATTATGTATTAATATGTAGAAGAGCTTGGCATAGACATTTTAATCTTTAAAATGATACAGATATATATCATGGATTAATATATGCACATAATGCGCTACAATTGGTACTTACAATTTACAAGAAAAGGACGGAACTTACGTGAGTAATTACAGTTGATAAAGTCTACATCATCGATAGCAATATCTCCCAATACACTGTAAGTTCTTGTTGCTTGGAATATAATCTGGAAAAAGGAAAAGTTTTGTAGGTTTAGACACGAAGCAACTAAAGTTAGCAGCTTCTGCTTCCCACATTTAGAGAAAGTGATTCGTGACAGAACGGAAACAAGGTATTACAGGTTCATTTTGAAAAGCTATTAAGAATTATTTTCAAATTAAGTGCCATGATTTGTAATACTTCGTTGCATGATCAAAATTGGGATTAAGTTTACTTACTTTAAATGATCTTGAGACTCTGCCAATATCAACGACTACTTGATTCCATTTGTTGCCCTGGTTACCGATTTTAGTCCATAGAATAGTGTCTTCAAATCCTTCCCGTAGAACAACAGTCAAATGTCCAATTCCTAGAAGATTATTTTAACTCTATTTGACAAGAGTCCATCTCTTGTTTGAGTTTGTGTTTGTGTTTTCGATTCATTGATCCCAATAAATCACCAACTTGGGCTTCTGAATACAATGAAACCCCTCAAATCGCATTCTCTATAAACCGACTACTTTATGATTTATAACTAATCCAATAAAATAAATCGATTTCCATTGTTTTAATGAAGGTACATTACTAGATTGGCATTTACTCATGCTTTTATGTGGAAGTGATTATATGATCATGGATGTAACTGTTTGGGTAGCCTATTCCTCCAAACCTTTACATTTAGTAGAGTCAGTTTCACACCACCAGGAAAATCGGCCATCAATTAAATGTTTTTGTTGAGAGAAAATTAAATGTTATATTTTGCACACTTGAAAATGGTACGATATCAAAGATTCCACAAAATATTGACTAAGAAGAACTGCGTTCTTCAGCAGACTTACCTCTACCATACATATGGTACCAGAAATTCAGCTGACAGGTTGAACTACAATCACCTAATGTTGGTGAGACAATTTCAGCAATACTTCCACGTTTGCCTAAACTTGCATCCACATACATGTAAGATCCTAGGTAGATAAAAATATGGTTGAAGAAATGTTACATAAACCAGATAAAGAAACCTTGTACAAGAGGCGACAACTAAGCAAGCAGAGAGCAACAGATGCGTCCAAGATAATAAAAACCCGCCATAGCCACAGTTCCCGACATGCGAGAAATATTCATGGCTTTATTTAACAGTCTGCCAATCAGAAGTAGATGCCAGACAGCATATTGAAAATTACGGATGTGAATATTTCGAGAAGAAAGGGTGTACAGCTTACCTTTTAGACTGTTAAAGGTGTGATCAAATGCTGGACCAGTATTACTGGTAGCTGTTTGATTGGATCCTCGAGACCACTGGAAGCTACCTGTACTGTCATCATTCCACCCGCATGTATCAGCTTCAAAATCACAATCACCTGAAGAAGGGGATACACATCTTAAAAGTCAAAAGAGGTACAAGAATAAATGTTTAATCTAAATGAACATTTTGAGGGAACGAAATCTCCAAAGTCTATAGTTACTACGCACATTAATTGATAATAATCTTCCCGGTTTTATAGTACCGTTAAACCATTCATAAACCCTTTATCGCCTCTGGTATTCATTTGCCCACATTTATAGGCGCTAGTTGAACCTACTAAGCAGTGGTATCGCACTGACATTTATATTTCTCTCCTTCTAAGACTACTAACCACAATTAAGTTCATCCAAGATGTTAGGACAGTCTCTGATAAAATCACAAACTTTGGACATAGGAATAATTGTATTGGCATCATCACCACAGGAAAAGTTTTGATTCCTTGGTACTGAAAGAAAGTAGAAAATTGACATCAGTGGGAAAAGCATATTATGTAACTGTTTATCTGACCTTAGACAACAACTATTGCGCCAATTGTAATCTTTTAGCTAGCTTATTTTGATGGAAATGTATTATATATTGCAAGGAATTGTACGCTTTTCTATGCTTCAAAAACGATTCGAATGATGATTATTATTGTAAAGGTGAATTATGGAATTTCTTTCTGATCCATCCTTGAGCCTAAATGGTCATAAATTTTACAGATTGGATCGATAATAGATAAAATACATACAGGTATCACAGGATTTGGGTATTAGATTCAGATCATCAATAGCAATATCTCCTTGAAATCCATTTCCAGTCGATGCTGATATCAGGATCTACAAAATAGCAGCTAACTTATAAAACCAAGAAAAGCTTATGATGTCCTATAATAATACGCATGTTTCTAGTTCAAAGTGTTCCTCGATCTTGATGCGATGAACCGTTGAAGATAACCACATTAAACAAACACAGTCATTTTAAAGTTTTCAGAGATGATCGTTTTCTATTATGGCCATTAATTAGCCATTAAGTCGCGCGAACATTATATTTTAAAGTGTACAATTTATCGAAAACTGAGGGAAAAAAGGAACTTACATTGTAAGCATCAAAGGGATCGTCAATTCTGGCCATACCAGGAAGCCATTTGTCTCCTCCTTGATCACCAGTCCTAGTAAATATCTGAGTTTGATCTGAACCACTTCC
Source organism: Lottia gigantea (assembly GCF_000327385.1). Lineage (NCBI taxonomy): Eukaryota > Metazoa > Mollusca > Gastropoda > Lottiidae > Lottia > Lottia gigantea. The sequence goes on from NW_008708400.1 coordinate 5,444,339, forward strand.
AGCAAAGATCACAGATACGTTTAAACTTCCGATATTCTGTCCATACATATTATACCAGAATGTGAAGCAGTAATCTGGGGCATTATCAGAATCTAATGGGATGGTCTGAGATTGGAGAGTAGCCACTGTGGTTAACTTTTTATTGCTAGTTTCGATATAGGCATACACTCCTGAAATAAATAAATATGCATTGATATATAACTGGAAGCAGTGTGGATTTCGATCAAGTCATAATATCAATAAGAAGTTATTCCCAAACTAGTTTAGATAAATAAATCAAGTACTAACGATCCGACCCAAAAGCGAAACCCCAAATAGGAAATAACACATTGGAGAATAATGGTAGCAAGAGATAAATATTACCTCTTAAAATTATACTTATAGCAACGAATTTTCTTTGAAGTATTCGTTCCACATGTACAGTCAGAAAGTGTGAATATGCTTTTCCTCTTGTCCTTAACAAACTGCAAGCGTATGACCGTACACATTGCAGATCTAACATGCTTAGACATACCTGTACGGGAACCAAGTGTATGATCTTTTGAAGGACCAGTTCCTCGTGATGGAGTAGAACCACTGTTTCTAATCCAATCATACTGATCAGAGGCAAGTTGAGTCCAGGAACAGAAATCATCTTCAAAATCACAAGAAGCCTTAGAGAGACAAGTACCATCGCTAAGTTGGATATCATCGATAGCAATATCTCCACGATATCCTCCACTTGTTATAGCTTCAAAAATTATCTAAAAATTGTGAAACTCTGATATTAAGATTAACTTAGATGTGGTCTTTTTTTTCATTATTCCCTTTGGTTAGGTGTCCATGATCCAGTCGATTGCTTTTAATAAAATGTTGTTACTAAGTAAGTTTGACATTCAGATTACAAGTAAATGATCAAGCAATCTACCACCACACTTTAAAACACAAAAATAGTTCTGCTGATGACTTTACACGTATTCCCTTCGTATGCAACAATCTCTCATCAATAAATTAAAAGTATTTATTAAAACTATACATAACAATAATTATGCGTCCTAAATAAAACCAACGCATACCTGGAAAGTTTCTTGACTTGTGACTTCTACAGTGCCTTGTTTCCACATATTACCCTGGTCGCCAAACAGGTTCCATACTGGTGTTCCTTTCTTATTAGATTTTCCCAGATACACATTCAGCGTTCCAATATCTCCTCCGTACATATGGTACCAGAATGACAGGCATTTGCCACTTGTTGGTGGATAGTCTTTACTGAAGATTCTAGCAATAGCACCACTTAGTGTTTTTCCACTTACTTCTATGTACATGTAGTGACCTGAAGATGGATGGGTTGTTTAATAAAAAAAGAAGCTAGACGCACTCATTACATTAAGCTTCAAAATGTGGATGACAAAAATCTTAGAGAAAATTCCATGACGCTGTATACACAGCAAGCTATCATGTTCTAATCACGCTAAAATTGATTATCAAAGAAATGCTTAAGACATATCTACGATTAACAGTCGGCATAATAATTTGACAGCCACATACTTTGCGGGTTGCAAAAACCTTTTTATCAATGATCAATGAAATACTATGAAATACTGACCAATTCTTGTACCATAAGTATGATCATTGGTGGGCCCCGTTCCTCTAGATGATGTTCCTTGTGATTGTCTTGTCCAATCAAAATCATCATTTTGATCCTGTCTATATCCACATAAGTTGGTATCTTCAAAATCACAGAAAGCTGAAAAGAATAATAAGACGTAAATAGCTGTCTTAAACACATAGCATTCCAACACCAAGGGACCTTTAATTAACTCAAACCATTTCTAAGCGTTGATATTTGCACAATTGACGTTAGAAGGCGACAGAAGAAAAGGATTAAGAAAGACCTCTCGCCATTATTTAGCATTTAAGAATGGATAATCACAACAAAACGAAAACCAACCAGGTGCAGGGCATGGTCCATTTAATATCTTGATATCATCAACAGCTATATCGCCTTGGTAACCAGTTCCTTTGGTAGCTTCTAAGACCATCTGAAACGACATATCAGTTGCAGATTATTTGTAATATGCATGTCACACATACCACACCCAGAAACGTCGTCGTTTTGAATGGTTTATCAGACATAGTGCGTTCGGACTTCCTCGTGATTAGAAACCTTCAGATTAGAATGCTTACAATACTCACCTGTGTTCCACTTTGTGGACCAATTTCAACAGTAGCATACACCCATTTGTTACCTTGATCACCAGTCTTCACCCACTCTGGTAGTCCTAGAGTGGTTCCCTTTTTGATGTACATCTTTAATGAGTTGACATGGCGTCCAAGCATATGGTACCAAAACGTAACACAAGTAGAGGATTGTGTATTGAGCGTTGGGCTGATAATTCTGGCTGCAGCTGAAGTTTTCTGGCCAGAAGTTTCAATATAGATGTAATGACCTTCAAAGAGACAAAACGTTTTAAATTTTTTGATCGATTAAGAGACGGAATTTTCTTGTAAACAAATCAGGCGAAGTATGTGACAAATCCGATTCGTTAGTGAATTCCACTTTATCATTTAAACGAACAACATAAATAACTGCGAAAGTACAACAGCAGAAAACCTATCCGGGATGACTGATGCCCTCCTTTCATATCAGTGATTTAGACAGATGCCGGTTATCTCCTTGATTGAAAATGATTATGTCTAAATTGATTCAAAAGCCATCCAATATTGTTGAGGCGAAATGAAGCGCATCAGTGATGTATTGAACCAACCTTTGTTATTCTGTTGAGTATGATCAAATGGAGGACCAGTTCCTGAACTGCCGGTTTGTCCCTTGTTAAGGCTCCAATCAAAATCATCTGTTGTATCCTGGGTAAATGTGCACAGATTGTTTTTCTCAAAATCACATCCTATCAATGTTGCTGCAATGAAAGTGATACTAATTAAATACTTAATCACTTATGAATGATTTAAAAAGCCTGAAAAAAATCACCTTTCGATTATCATCGTTTATCAGTGAAGCTTGATAGCAATAGAAAAAGGATTACCTTAAATTATCAAAATGGCAATATATGGTTGGACTGACAAAGAATGATTCTTCAAGCTCGCATGTTTTCTTTGCCGAATATTACAACCCTTCAGGAGCACTTGAGCCACTCAGCGACTGGGCAAGTCTACTTCAAGTTTCTTCTAAAGAGTCTACGTTTTTTGTAATCTTATCATAGTATTTGTATTGCTTACCTGCTGTTGGTTGAGGAGTTGTGACAGGTGGTGTTAGAGTAACTGGTATACTGGCACAAGTTCCAACATTGACACTAATATCATCAATACCAATATCACTTCTGTAATCTTTCCCTTTCACTCCCTCAAATCTTAACTGGAATGTCTTAGGGCTTGAGACATCTATTGAAGCCATGAGCCATAAATTACCTTTATTACCAGATACATTGAAGACTCTCTGTGGTTGCATTGATGGTATAACTGTATACACATTCAAACTTCCGATGCCTGTAATAAATATATCGATTATCCTAACACATATGATAAAAAATACAGTGGTACAGAAGATACAAGAATATCACCTTATCCGACCACAATACCTCCTACAATTAATATTCATTTTGAGAGTAATTCCCTTATTTTCATTTTACTATCAAAGGGACCTTACCCAAAATGTTGATCTTTGTATTTACCCTTGGGGTAGATATGATTAAATTATTTTACAGAAGCAAATGTGCACATTAAGTCATTTATTACTGACGCTTTATTTTATGATTTCACATTAAATCAATAGACTATACTTACCACTACCGTACATGTTGTACCAGAATCTAACACAAGAAGCCTGAGTTGCAGGTATAGGGTCTGACATCAGCCATGCTTTATTACCTGTCTGGATGGGGTTACTGGCTTCAATAAACATGTAATAACCTGCCAAATATAATGTAAAAATTCAGATTCTATTGTACTTTGCCTGATTTAATGATATTTCTATGCACCAATAGGCAACTATTAGTGGAAGTTTATATTTTGCAAAACAAATAACACATCTAAATGAGATTAGCAAACAATGGTTACGAATGGAATGAGTTAAATCCAGTTGATTGGGACGAAAGCACTTTAAAACATAAGAATTTAAATTACCCCACAAAAACCTAATCATTTTGAAGTTTATCGTTTCTTACCGAATACTGAATTTGTAGTATGATCAACTTGAGGACCAGTAAAGTGACTGTTTGTAGCCCCCTTTCCTCTTGTCCAATCAAAATCGTCGCCTTTAACGTTGGTGTAGTCACATATATCATTTTCAAAAGTACAGGAAGCGGGTTTTGGACATGCGTCTGGTAAAATAGTGATGTCATCAATAGCCATATCACTATAGTAGCTGGATCCAATCTGTCCTTCGAACACAACCTGAAGCAGGAGATAATTACTTTAATTCTTTTAGACATAAAGCCCTTACCAAAATCACCTATCCGATATCAAGTTTAATTTGAACCAATTTACAGCCTATACTTCTTGTATGCATAGCACATTATTAGACATTGTATATTATTTTGCTTATGATGAGATTCGAAACAGAATATGTATAAGCTTTATGCTTGTCTCTGGACCTGCCATGTTGTATTGTATGTGTATGCATTCTATTTAATTTTTAGTTCGCTAGCGTTCTCCTATAAAAATTCACCTGTTAAAAAGTGACAAAAGTGAGAAAATATCTTCAGTGAAACATTTTTCAAACGGTTGCCCGATAACATTAGCAAGTAGTCAACTGAATTTTGGAAAAGGATCGTCATAACACTTTCGGGACTATAGGTCTTCCCTTACCTGATATTTCGACGCCACAGCTGACAGAGTGACTTGAGCTTTCAACCAGGCACGACCTTGATTTCCAGACAGCTTCCACACAGGTTGACCGTTTTGTCCATTAGATCTGAGATACACATTCAATTTACCCATGGTGGTTCCATACATATTATAATAAAACCGCAGACATTCTGTGCCGGTTTGTGAGTACGTTGGTGAAATGAGTCTGGCAATATCACCAAATTTGCGAGGTCGTGATGCTTCAGTGTACATATAGTGACCTGAAAAAAAAACACAACCAGTGAAGTGCTCGGAAATAAACAAATACAAAAAAGTGAAAAGTGGTCAAGCATATCCTCATAAAAACAAAATTTAATGCCAAAGTAGCATAATTGAAGTCATATCCTCAAAACATATCTCAACTCAATAATTAATATACTGGGTCTAAAATAAAGCACGTAGTCTCTCCTTGGAACATTAATGACACTCTACATTTGAGTTTGTCAAGGGGATCATCCTTTCTCTCTCTGAAAAGCCTGTGCAACATACGCCCGCGGTGATTTCGAAACCCGTCATATCCGCGCTGTTATATCAAAGTATGACGTCAAAATGAATCTAACAAATCAAATCGTTAACGAGGTCCGACCTCGTGTGAAACAGTGATTTTACGTCAAATATGTCTGTTATTTGCAATTCACATTGAAATACGTTATTGAATAAATGACTTGAAAAAATTGCATGTTTCTCATTGTTAATTCCATGATTCATTGAGGCCTACTCGCATCCCCCAAATGTGGCCCGCTGTTGCGGAAAGGTTGCACAGGCCTGATCTAAGGCAATGAGCATAATGTGACTAGACATACCTGATTTAACACCTTCTGTGTGATCACCGTTTGGTCCAGTAGCATAACTAAGGGTGGATCTGATATTTCTTGTCCAATCAAACTGATCATTGGTGTCTTGAGTGTATCCACATAAATCGGTCTCGAAGTCACAGGTTTCTGTAATATTTACATCACAGCATCATATAAATAATTAATATTTACAGAGATCATTGATTGACTCCATTGCAGTGATAGTGGAGACCAAGATTTTGCAATATGAAATTCACAATTTCTTGTAACAACAGTATTCAGAACACAACAGTATTCGCCAGTATTTTCTATTTAGCATGAAAAGTAATTGAACCGATGCAAGTCAGTTAAAATATAACTTACTGGATTTAGGACATTGGTCGCTATCAATATGTATATCATCAATAGCTATATCTCCTAACCATCCTTTACCAACCACTCCTTCTATAGAAACCTGTGGGATAAACAGAAATAAATAATCGCTGGAAGCATCTGGTGTTAACAGCGAGTTTAGGAGGAGTCACTGTGCCTTGAAGACGTAATTGCTGCTGTGAACCACCCCCCCCCCCCCCCCCCCCCCTTTTTTGTTCCCCCCCTTTCCCCCGCCCGCCCCCCCCCCCCCCTCTTCAATGTCCAGTATATACCTATCTTATCAGAAGACTATCCTGTCTTATATAATCCACGAATTAGACAGTCTAAGGAAACTTTCATAATTGAAACAAACCTGATAGTTGGTTGAGCTGTTGATAGAGAGTTGCAGCTGTTGCCACTGGTTACCCTGAGTACCAGATCGTGTCCAACTCAGAGTCTTTTGACCATTTATTGTCGTGTACACATTCAGAGTCCCAATATGAGGACCATACATATGGTACCACAAAGTAAAACATTGGTAGCTGGTCGTGCTGGGAGAGATCTTCGGAGAAACCAACAATGCTGTATCGTTCAATTTCCTAGGATTAGAAGCTTCCAAATACAAATAAAATCCTATAAATGAAAGAGAGAAATAATTTAGATTAATTCACCCTATAGAAAAAAAAAATGAATGGACACTTTTGTTGTGCCAAATCGATTTTCTGTCTTTGAGATAATACGGTGATTTAAGGTCGACATTCCCTTCAGGTAAAACAGAGTTTTGATCACCACCCCACCTCTTCCAACTGAACATATTGTGTAACTACTGTCGTATGCATCTCACGAGAATTCAGTATTTATTTAGATATCGTTCTTCTCCTATGTATCAACTTCAGGTATATAATATAAAGATATTAATACAAGTAGTATGCAGCAAGACTGAATTCTAGGGAGGTCCGTGATGTACTTACCCATTCCGGAGTGATCTGCTGATGGTCCAGTACCACGTGATTCAGTAGTAGCATTATTAATCGTCCAATCAAATTTATCAGATTTACTTTGTGTCCAATCACAAATAGTTTGATCATCAAACGCACAATCTGAATTTCCGGTTCCTGGAAATAGAAATTAGTTGTTCAAATTCAACCAAACCCGAATATATATTTTAAATAGATGTGGACCGGGAGATAGGAATTGCTCATTATTCTAAGATCTTGGTGATCCGAATGGGACAAAGCAGGTTTCAGAATTATAGCAATGAGGTGTTTGTAGAATCTTCTTGGAGTCAATATATAGCAAGGTTATGTATTTGTAAAAAACACTGTACCAGCAGATGTAGGATCAGCATAACTAGGAACTATGCTACAGGAGGTGTAGGCAACAGCAAAATCATCCAGAGCTATATCTCCTTGATAACCTGTACCTTCGATACCATCTATTGCAATCTGGAATATAGATTTGAGGAATTCAGTAAAGATCAGATACAGTTCATACACTTATCATAAATAAATTGGATTGTAACAAAACTGAGAGAAGCAACAATGGTAATAAGAGGCGATCAAAAGTCAATGTGAGTTAATGAGAGTAATTGAGATGAATATCAACATGGTCGTGGTCAAATTAATTCAGGACCGGAATTGGTTTAGGAGTATCTTTACATCGTAAATTAAAGTGATCCAGTTAGGTAACAGTCACACCTACCATAAATGGATTCTGTGTAAATTTGGCAGGAATTGGAGCTTGAGCTGAAAACCATTGATCTCCAGTTTCTCCAGATAAAGTCCAAATAGTAGCTTCTGTCGTGGTGGTATCAGCGGACGTGTTGGTTAAAACTGAGACTTTCAGAGTTCCAATATCAGATCCATACATATGAGACCAGAAGGAGAAACACACATCCGTCTTCGCAGCTTTGAATACCGGTGATAGGAATCGTGCAAAGTCTAATGGTTTTCTTGGTCGACTTGATTCAATGTACAGATAGTAGCCAGTGTCTTTGGACGTGGTGTGGTCAGTCGATGGTCCAGTGTTGATGGATGATGTTCGACCTCGACCTCTCAACCAATCAAAGTTATCTCCCGGTCTTAAATTACGCCATCCACACCAATCATTCTCAAAGGAGCAGTAACCTGTATACAATCATTGAACAAGAACCTGAATTATGCAGTTACTCGGAGTTTCAAAGTTTCAGACATAACAAGCCGTGCGATCTTGATTTGAGATATTTCCACTCTACTTCTGTATACATTACTTACAGTTACCTTACAGCACTCAAGGTTCTCGCTTTGCAATGAAGAGAATATGTATATTTTTTTGTCAAACAGTATTAAGAATGTAGCGGTTAGTTACCTTGTTTTTGACACTCTCCAGCTTTGAAAGACACATCGTCAATGGCAATATCTCCAGTATAGCTCGTTCCTCTAATACCCTCGAACACAACCTACCAAATATGAATAAGTACATGCATACTTATAAATAATTATTAAAATCCTTATACTCATTGTTTTCTGGAACAACTAATTATATGTTGCAGTGTTTCTTTTCATTATCGGATATCTCTTACATTGAGAAAACAAACAACATGAATGATAATAAATGATTTGCAAAAAGAATCATTAAAAATTTGTGTTGACGGTCTGGCAGGAACATAAACTGCGCACCATGTTCCACTGTCAACATAGAACAGAACATCTTAATAAAATGTAAAAGAAAATGTAGAAGAACGTACATGGAAATCAGATGATTGGTAGATGTTGACATTTCCTTCTTGCCACACGTTTCCCAGATTATAGGCTCGACTCCATACCGGTGCCAAAGATGCGGTCGATTGTGTTCGGTCTTTTACATACACATTTAAAGTACCAATTGATTTACCGTACATATGATAGAAGAAGGTCATACATAGTTCAGATCCTGTAATAAAAAAAAATAATTGATATATAAGTAAATACAAAGTAACCGACAAAAAGGAAATACCAAAAAATTGCAAAGTCAAGGTAAAAGAAAAAAAGGCCACTGTTAATGGATTTGGTTGGTTATCAAGAAGAGCAAGTAAAAAGTCCGTTGAAGATGGCGAAAAAACTGATTTAACAATTTTTATATATAATTATAAATTTGTAAGCATTATCATAGATATAATAACATATATGAAGAATACCAAGGCTACTTTAAAACTCTTACACATATACTAAAACAAACATACCATCAGGGTTTTGGTATTCAGGGCTGGTTATTCGAGCTGAATCATTAACCTGTCTTCCAGAACTTTCAACATACATATAATGACCATAAGGAGTACGATAAGTATGATCAGTGGAAGGTCCAGTTCCGGAGCTGGTGGTTCGCCCTCTTTTCCATGTCCAATCATAATCATCATCAGAGTTCTGAGTGTATCCACATATATTCTTATCTTCAAATTTACACATCCTTTTGTACGATACTAACAAAACAAAATTACGAGTCATCACAAAGAGATTAAACATCTAAGCATAGATGATAAAATTGGCTAATTATGAGTAACTCTATCTTGGCTCATGACCATTTCAGTTATCTTAAAAATTCTAAAGATGATTAAACCTATCGGAGAGTTGTTTCAGGTGCACCAAGACACTCTCCTTTTATAATATATCAGTCCAAAATTATATTCTTGTGTCTACCGTGAAAGACTTTTTGAGTTTAAGTTGCAATACAAAACCATAAGGCAGTAACAATTGATTAAGGGAATAAACTTACCAGACCCTGGACAAGCACCAGTTGATATTCTAAGATCATCTATAGCTATATCTCCTCTATATCCTCTTCCAGTCACACCCTCAAATACAACCTGTAATAATAATGTCAGATGCTGCTAAATCGTTGTACTACACAAGGTTATTACATGATTGGTGAGATTACTTGGCTGGAAGGAAATCCATTTTGCAGAATAGCCACAAGGGGTTAAGGATTAACAAATTTAGCAGAGGATTATGGCATTGCAGTAGAGAATTGCGGTTTATTTATATAGTTCTTTGGCAACTGATTGAACCCTTCTACAGTTCTTCATTCAATCTAACTAAATAAACAGTGAACATATTTTAGAGGGATTCTACCATAAAAACCAGTAAAATGATTAAACACTCCTCATCAAACCTAAGATCAAGAGAAAATTGGGGAGCAATACTTACATTATATGGTGTTGGTGGTTGGATAGTCATTCTAGCTGCATACCAAGTGTTTCCGTGACTTCCCCGACGAGTCCAGAGAATAGTTCTCGCTCCCCCACCAGATTGGTAGTACACATTTAAAGCATTGATCTGAGCACCATACATGTTAAACCAGAATGACAAACATCTTGGGCTGGCGTCGTTAATACTGGCACTAACTAATCTTGCCGTGTCGTTATAATGTTTCTTGTATGTCTCAATGTACGCATACCATCCTTTACCTACAACAACAGACTTATTACACAACCACGGGAGAATAAGACGGGCATCAAGGAAGTAGCAATGGGTGAACCTTCGTCTATGTCAAATACCCAAAACGATTCCTAGTCACACAGCACAGGGATTGGATTATCATTTGATATTAGGATTTGATTGTTAAATTTTAGCAAATTTGGAAATGGTCTCTAACGTATGACCATGAACCAATATAATTTGGTAATTTGTATTAAGCATGCAGTGAAGGTAATGCTCAAAATGACTGCTTATTAAAGGGTGGTGATTAGTAGGAATTTGTTGCACACAGTTATGAACGACAGGTTCTGTACGATCGAATGTAAAAACTCTTACTTGTGCCTGTTGTGTGATCTATTGTGATAGGTCCCATAGTCCTTCCACCACCTTGAGTTCTTGTCCAATCAAAAACATCATCTTTATCTTGACTCCATTTACAAAAACCTTGTTCAAAGTTACAGTCATATACGGTGGCCACTAAAATGAGATATATTATTCAAACTGAACAATGTGATATTCTTCGAATTAATGTTGGAATTTAAGCTAATGATGTCTTTTGCAGCCTTACCCCAAATTGATTTGATATGAAATATCGTCCAAATTACTATAAAATCCCAAATTTGTAAAACATTACACCATATAAACATTACAAAGCTATATGGACCATCCAAAAGATACGTGTGTGAACATCGTTGAGCAAGCATTCTGGTGGCATCAAACACATAAATAATTGAACAAGGGCTCTAATTCAGTATTGTTAATTAGATTTCGTACCTGGTGTCGGAGAAGGTGAAACTGTAGAAGTAGGCATGGTGGATGTCGTTGTCTGAGTCTTGGGATCGGCGGAAGACGGTTGTACTGAAAACCAAAATCATGGTAAAGAAAGCGTGTCGTTTATACGACTCAAACTCAATTATTACAAGAACTGAAAGTTAGGAATCTGAACTTGAAAGCAGTGACATATCAGTTGATTGGAATATTAGGGTCATCCAAAGCATAATCATTAGGTGTTTGTTAGTTTATATCCATTCAAGAAAGGAAGTTCAACTCACAGTTACAGACATCAGCTTGAATAACAAAATCATCAACGGCTATATCTCCTTTATAGTTTGTTCCAACGGTTCCACTTATTCTGATCTGGAAGTACATATGATATATGGAAATCAATATTGCTTTTCAATGTTAGCAACCCTATTGTCCAGCGATCAGTCTCATTCTAATGTTATTTAGAATCAACAGGAACTTATACAGACGAAATCCATAATCCGTGCAGCACCATGGAACATGTTTCCATTTGACCAAGTAAAATTACATATTTATAATCTGAATACCGTCAGAATTTCTAGAATATTCTTAATGAAATTAATTGCTGATACGAAAAGAAAACTACAGGTTTAAATGACTCATAATCTTGGGTTACGTCTTGTTCTCACCTTAAACATGCTTGTAAGTTTCAATGGAATTTTTCCAAAGTTCCACTGATCTTTTTGGTTGCCAGTTATCTGCCATACAAAGTTAACTTGTGAGCCAACTACAGTGTAAACTTGCAGGCTACCAATGCCATCTCCCAACATATGATACCAGAAGGTGAAGCATCCCACTGTCTTTCCGTTCATATAAGGACTTTCAAGATAGGCAAAGTCTCCCTTTTTCTGTGGACGACTAGCTTCAATAAACATATAGTGTCCTGCAAGAAAAGGACAAAGCATTAGCGTATGAATGAAATAGATAAAAGTTTCCAGCTCATTATCACGCCCACCCAACGGGCAGATTTTATCGATATTTGACAACACTGTTGAATTCTGTATAGAACAATGATTTTAGCGGCAAAAGAGACAAGTCGAATTTTGCGTCTTTCAATGCTTGAAAAAGATAAAACAAAAATAAGCTGCCAAGTGAGACATTTTTTTATATCGGCTTAGCAAATGGGGTGAGAACAACAACTTGAGTGTTGATACGGGAGACGTTATAAAATAGCCATAATTATTACCTAGCCCTGATTGCTGTGTATGATCAAACGTTGGTCCAGTAAATTGGCTTCCGGTTTGTCCTCTACCAATTATCCAGTCAAATTTATCAGCAGATCCGGAAGGATTGCTCCAACCACATAATCCATTCTCAAAATCACAATTTCCTTTTAAAAGAAAGAAATAATATGATAAATAGATTTAGAAATAATTCCTTTTAACAGAAAGTGATAAGAAACCAAATTGAATAATGCTTATCATATATATTGTAATTCTTTAAAATGTATACAGATATAATTTCAATTACTAAGAATAAGGATTTAAGATTTTGTTTAGATTCGCCATTAAAAACATGAAAATGGTGTATCGACCAAGCTCTATCTGTGTTTTTGCACTCATATTATATGTTAGCCTGTTGTATGCTATTAATGTTTTATTTTTGACAAGCTGTATTAAAGTATCAGAGAGCTACTGAACAAACCTGCTGATGGACAACCTCCTTCATTTAGTTTTAAATCATCAATTGCCATATCACTCCTGTAGCCAGCAATCTGCCCCTCAAACATTATTGTGAAATTATTGTTGCTCTTCAGAGTTTGAAAGATGGGTATCCATCTGTTAGGATGGTTTCCTGACTGTGTCCAGATAATTTTAGATTTCTTTGTAAGAAGATCATTTTGCCAAAGCTTCAGAATTCCCATGTTACTACCATACATGTGGATCCAGAATGAAAGACATTGACCACTGGTAGCAATTAGTGGTACAGATTCTATCTTTGCATTATCTCCTGATCTCCTTGGACTGCTTGCTTCAGTATAAATGTAATGACCTAAAACAAAGAATTCATATATTGTAAGGGGTAGGGGTACCTGAAGATATGTTAGAATAATCACATTGGTGAGTAAAATCCATGGACAGCGCTAAATTTTACTAAAGATCTTACTTAATTTAAAAGACTTATTAGAAACGACCCGGCGTCTTCAATAGATAAAGCTACAAACCCTTGGAAGTGCCATAAGTATGATCACTAGCAGGACCAGTGAAAGAACTTGAAGTACGTCCAGTTGACCACGTCCAATCAAACTTATCATCTGTACGTTGTTTGAATCCACAGATTTTATTATCCTCAAAATCACACATTCTCACTAAAAGTACAAAAAAACCACGTTCAGAATCAATCGATTCAATACCCAACCTAACTTCAGTTCGTTGGTGAATGATCTACTATTTTAAAAGATTGAAAAATTGTATTCAGTTAAAATAGTCGTTTAGACAGGCCTATCAACGAAAGGAATAACAGTTTTTGACAGGTCTATTTAGCACCAGTTACTTTCCCCATCATTTTACAGTGTATATTGAAAGATAATGTTAACACGAAAAGATTACAATATACCTGTAGTTTTTTTACACGGTGTCCTTGTAAAATGAATATCATCTATAGCTATATCTCCTAGATATCCATTACCTCGAACAGCTTCAAAAACAATCTAAATAACATAAATGTATGTTAATATAACATGCAAAGGATGCAATGGGCTCGGGTATACGGTGTCCATGTACTCAACAAGTCAATTTTCACAATGGTCAGGAATAGTGGATAGTGGATAGTAAAACAGAAGATCCCAAACTGATTGCTCAGTAAACTACCTCTCCGTCTAGTCCAACAAGCTCTTACAATCGAATCACCTACACCTTGGAAGAATCCTCTAATTTCATGATGATTTAAACAATAACCAAGGTCTAAAATGTAGTTATACTTACTCTGAAATGATTCTGGCTGGTGACATCTACTTGAGCCTGTTTCCATGCATTACTCTGTGATCCAGTCAGGGTCCATACCTTGGAGCCATTGTTTGAGAAATCGACTGGTATGGTGTACAGAGATAATTGTTTGATGTGTGGACCATACATATGATACCAGAAGGATATACATGAACCTTGTGTGAAGCCGATTGGTAGTGAATAAAGCCTGGCTGTATCATTCTCTTTTCGAGGATATGATGCCTCTATAAAGGCATAATATCCTTGGCCTGAAATGAACATGGTATGAATATAATCCGTTATGTTATTAATTGAATCTAACCAAATTGTATGTCTTCAACGGCATTTTAGAGTGATAAACTCTATCCTAGTTGCTTGACTAATTTACATCCCTCGTTTTGTTAATTCATCCATATATAAAACACATATTCGTATATCATATATCAAAACCACTAAAACTCCTTACTATTTCCTTGAGTATGATCTGCAGTAGGTCCAGTTCCACCAGATGATGTAAATCTATTTCCCCGAGACCAGTCAAAATCGTCATGGGTTGATTGATTCCATTTACAGAAGTCAGTGTCGAAATTACAGTCATATGGTGTTGGAACTGAAAACAGCAAATATTCTATATTGTGTAAATGAACTGAAGGTTTATGTATAATAGGTTTATAGTCTAATATCAAATGTGTTACAAAAGTAAGCAAAATATTATTAGTACTAAATACTTGTAAGAATATAGAAACAATGCTCCAGACTGATGTGCCAATGCAAAGTGAAAAACTCGTTTTATGAGAAACGTTCAAGGTTCAAACCACCACCAACATAGAGAGAAAACTCCTTGTAATAAATGATAATATTAATCGTACATTAACTGTGTTGTCAATGAAAAATGACAGGTGCTCAAGTGTGTGAAAAAAATCCAATAAAATTAAGAAAAAGGCCGACTAACCAGAGGGAACAGTAGGAGTTGGTGAAGGTGTTGGTACTAGAGTTACTACTCCAGCTGTAGCATCTTGTGGTAAAACTGTAAAAATAACACACCCCATTAGTTATTTAAGATGACATTGGAGTTAAAATCGAAAAATTTGTGTTATATAATTGCTACAGCTCCTGCTGTTACTATAATAAGTATTGATAATTAAGTTGCTGATTGCGAAAAGCATGTTGTAATAATCTCTCATATTACTATCAATATTTTAAAGTCAACTATCCAATTAAAGCATTTGCAGTAAAATAATAATGAGTCAACGGGAGATCTAAACTGGTTATAAATAATACCTGTGCAGTAGGAGCTAGTAAATGTGATGTCATCTAGAGCAATATCTCCTTTAAAACCACTGCCTCGTACTCCTTCAAATATTATCTGAAATGAAACAAAAAATCGATACAACAGCAATAATAGATGTCAGTGTTCCTGAGAACACCTCGTAGCACCACTTCAGTAGCATTGTATCTAACTCCAAAATTGAGATAATAGATATAGTAGAACATAAGTATAATTCCAGGAAAGTATGCAAATTTTGTTTGTGGAGACCAGGTGAAACGAAACATTAAAGTTGACTCCAAACCATGACACAGTCGTAAAATCTTCTGAATTTTGAACAAGTTTAAAACACTTACAAAGTATGGTTTGATGCTAGCAATACTGACACGTCCTTGAATCCATAAATTGCCATGATCTGTTGTCAAAGACCAGATAGTACTGTTTGCACTACCATCTGTTGGTAAGTATACTACGTTTAATGTCCCTACTGTTACACCATACATATGGAACCAGAAACTCAAGCATTTGGGCGCCTTTGATCCTGAGAACTGCATACTCTTCAACCATGCTCTGTCTCCAGGTTTTCGTGGTGAGGAAGATTCAATAAAGGCATAGTGTCCTGAAATTCACAATAAATCAATTTCACTGCGAATTAGTATGTCGACAATAATAGCCAATTATATCATAGAAAACCATTTAACTCATGTATGATTTAGAACACCTTGGTGGATAGACCAAAAGAGTCACTACCTGTTGAAGTAGACACGGTATGATCTGCACTGGGTCCAGTATATCTTGAAGATGTTCGCCCTTGACCTATGATCCAATTGAAGTTGTCACCAGCTGTAGGGTTTGTCCATGTACAGAATCTCTTCTCAAAATCACAATTCCCTGCAATATTATAATTTCATTATGAAAAGTTTAAATCAAAATGAAGTGAAATAAACTGAAACATCCGATTGTTGGTTGCACAAATGCTTTAAAATGAACAAACCATCGAAAAATGCTTCAAGGTGAAAGTTGTTGTTGAAGAATCGTATAATTGAAAATACCGAAGCACGAAAAATACAGCTGCATCATTAAAAGAAATTGATCAAGGAATACCTGGCAGAGAACATGGTCCATTGCTGACAGTAACATCATCAATTGCTATATCACCTTTATAACCCACTCCTCGAACACCTTCAAAAACAACCTTAAAAGAGAATTTATCTGTCAATTATCTTTCAAAAGTGATCCTTAGTAAGACGTTAAACTCCTTTTCTTAATGTCTTTCTTTAATGAAAAACAAAACTAATGCTTCAAAAATGCAAGTTTTGTGCTTTAAGCTCTGAGATGTAGACATAAGAACCCCTGTCATCTTACTTTTCCTAGATAGATTTCGTTGCTTATCTATTACATAAGTGAAATTTCGTACCTGGTAGGCTTGTGTTGGATTTAATGTTGCTTGAGCCACAATCCATGCTGTACCCTGATTTTTGGATTTAGACCAAACGGTCGTATTGCCTTGACTTGTTAGTAAATAGACGTTCAGGGTACCAATGTGTAAACCATACATGTTGTAGTAGAACTGGAGACATTTGACATCTGTAGACGTAACTTGTGGACTGATCAGATGTGCAGAGTCACCATTTCTTTGAGAACTGGTCTCAATATACATGTAATATCCTGCAATAATCCCAATAATTCAAGAGCGTTGAGATACAATCACCAAGATTCTTACATTAAAAGAATCATGGCGTAATAGGAAATCAAATGTAGCACAACTCTCATCAGAAAAATACATACCACAAAACAAAAACGGCGTAAGTATGAGTAAACTGTTTACTCATTCTTAAAGAAAAATATCAGAATGGCAGAGTGTTGGAATCTTGATGACCTCAGTATCATCAGCATCATGATAATTATCATCAGCAGTATCAGCATAAACAGCATTTTCATCAGCCTCAGCATTAGCATCATTATCAGTATGAGTAGTAAATATATATTTTACTTTCTAAATAAATGACCTACCTTTGGAAGTGCCAACGGTATGGTCAACAGTCGGTCCTGTAAAAGAAGATCCTGTTCTGCCCCTATGTCTTGTCCAATCAAATTTATCATTCTTTCCTTGAGTCCAACCACAAATCTTTGGATCCTCAAATGAACAGGATATCTGATCTAAAAATAGAAAGCAATCCATATCATATTAGATAGTTATATTTTTAATTCCTCCTAGTGGCCAGAAACCAAAATAGTACTATCAAAGATACATTTCTTAGCTTATTTATCCTGAAAAAGGATTTTTTAGTTGCAGAAATGAATTAAATAAGTTACCTGGTATTGGACAGGCACCAGTGAGTACCTTAATATCATCAAGACCTATATCACCACGATAAGATGGGCCTCGTACTCCTTCAAACACAATGTTAAACTGGTTGGATTGGTTAGCTATCTGGTATTCAGCAAAGACCCATTTATTACCCTGTGATTTACCCTTCTTCCATACTGGTGATCCAATCTTTCCATTGATCTAAAAATAACACAATGACGATAAGGTGGGACGGCTAAATGATGTAGTTGCCATACTATATTTGACTTGCATAACGAAATCTCTGTAGCAATATTGGTTTATACAAATGCAAAAGAGGCACGTTCGTTCATGTACAAACCCAAGTGCAGAGTGGCGTCAATGTTACGAAAAGATGAGTTTTTTGTGCTCTGCTGAAATCCAAATAACAGAGAGGAAACTTTACATTACCTTGAGATAAACACCCAGTTGATTGACATGAGGACCGTACATATGATACCAGAACTGTAAGCAGTAAGCTTGTTTAGCTTGAGCTGTCATCGATACAAGTCTAGCCGTATCATTAACTTTACGTGGTGCCGAGGTTTCAATAAACATATACCACCCATTGTCTACAATAAAAAACACATACATTCTTTTCATAATGAAAATAATAAATATTTAAAGCTTTCAAAACTAAAAACGATCTAAATACAAAATAAAGAACGTCATCTCTGAATGCGTCATTTTTAAAAAAAAAAAACACCGCTTGTGTGTTAAAAAATGGTGATTTGTAAGAATTTGCAGCGTATACACTAATATTATTCACTTTTTTAATGCACAATAAATTACTTGAAAAAGAAATAGATAGCTTACTATTTTGTTTAGTGTGATCGTTGGTGGGTCCTGTTAGTCGAGATCCAGTTGGTCCTTGAGCTCGTGTCCAATCAAATATATCATCTTTGGCTTGAGTCCAAGTACACAAGTCCTTCTCGAAGTCACAATCAAATTGGGATTGTTTTACTGTAAGAAAAGAATTTTTCATGTTCAAAACGCTGATGAGCACGAAAGACACAAAACATCCATTTCAAAAGAGTAGTCATTACAGTGAATCATTTAAAAAGAAAATACGCTAAAGATGGCCAAACTTCTGGAGGAAAAAAAATAAGAACTTACCAAAAGGTGCTGGAGTTGTGGAACCAATTGTAACAGGTGGTTGTGTCATCGTCTTGGGGTCAGCTGCGGCTGGTTGCACTGAAATAAGCATAAATTTTCATATATATGTATTTCAATAAAGATGTCTATTAAGTTTTAAATTTTACATTTGAAACATTTAAGGACAAAATGTGATTGCACAGTTCAATAAAGATAGTCAATGTTGGTCAGCTTGTTTTCAGGGGATGAACTACTGTTGCTACTTCAATACCTGACTTAATTGATTAGTGATTCGTATTGGATGTCAATACTTGGTTAAGTATCAGCTGTGAACTGCATCAAAAACATCTAGAAAGAGGGAAAATACTTACCATTACATTTGAATGGTGTGATTGAGATATCATCTAGAGCTATATCACCATAATACGTTGGTCCACGAGTAGCTTCAAACCTTAGCTACAATAAAAATAAAAAGTTATTTAGATGTGTTACTCGAATCAATGGAAAGACGAAAATCGAACAAATTCCACGAAAGTTAACAGCAGTATCACGTATCGTAGATCTAATAACCCATCTTAGAACCTTACCATATAAGCTTTACTCTGTCTTGGTATAGGTGTTTGACCATTTAACCACGCTGTTCCCTTCTTACCAGTCTGTGACCACAGTAAGGTATGAGTAGTGTTAGCAGCATCATCAATATAGACATTCAGAGTTCCTGTAAGTAAGTGGTGCTTGATAAATAGCTTTTAATACAAATATTTCAGAAACTAATGCTAATTCAGCCAATGTAGCCGAGCTATTCTGTAGTGAAGTCCAAGTTAAAAAGAACTATTGAATTTTTCGAGAGATTTCAACTTGTCATTACGTTTAGAGAGATCAAATAGTAAGACCAATGTTTTGGTGTATCAATCAAATTGTGAAGATCAATTTGAGTGTGGTAGTGGAATCTTCAGAAAGTGACAATTACAGTTTGGTGTCTCGGACTAATTTAATGTATGAACAAGAACAGGAGGGTTTCCAAAACGCAGACCAGTAAACGAGCAAAGCCATGCTTTCGACACTTCCGAGCATGTCGTCCTATAGTCAACAACATGACCCAAGGTTGTAACAGCGCTTCAGATTGGATACCAATAGACCGGAATAGTACTTACCAATGCCATTACCATTCATGTTATACCAGAAATTGAAACACTTAACACCAGAATTAAATGGTTGGAATTGTTCGCTAATTAACCAAGCCAGGTGCCCTGGAGCTCGAGGTGCTGATGATTCAATGAATACGTAGCCTCCTGTAATTGGAATATGTGAGAACGTCATGGTATCTGTGTAAAACTGGCTCGGTCATTCTTTTTCATCTTGAAATATCCATAATACGCATGTTCTAGATATTTATTTCCTACCCAAACTCGTTGTATATTTGATACAGTTTTCTTTAGGTGCCGTCTATCGTGTTTGCTGCCACCTTTGAGGGAACAAATACCCAAGGTTTGGAACGAGACAGTTTAGTGTTCAGAGAAGTAATTTTACCATTTGTAGATTTTGTGGTATGATCTGTTGTAGGACCAGTATATCTGCTAGGTGTACTTCCGGCTCCCATTATCCAATCAAAATCGTCTCCAGCCCTAGTGTTCTTCCAGCTACACATATCTTTCTCGAAATTACAGTCTCCTGGTAGCTGACATGCTCCGTCAGTGATTAAAACATCATCAATTGCTATATCACCTTGATAGCCATTACCTATTACTCCTTCAAATACCACCTGAATCAGAACATGGTTACTATTCCAGATGACATTTTCAAATTACTATTACCGCATCAAATGAAAGAGCTCAGATCATGCTGGAAAAGGTGCTAAGACACAGACTACGTTAACTGGAAATGGGACAATGTTTCAGTATCAGAACACGTGGCGCCAAGTATTAATATAGTCAATTATATTTCGGAAAAAAAATCCAAGAAGTTAAGTTCTATTAATAGTCGAAGGATCAAACCATGAAATTTGGTACACATCAGAATGAGTGATTTTAGATAAGCCTACCTCCCAACTGCTAGGCGACTTTACAGTGATCTGTGCTTGTAACCATTTATTCTGCTGCTGACCCTTCATTGTCCATACAGCAGAACCGAGTGTATCTCCAGATCGCACATAGATATTTAGACTTCCAGTGGTTCTTCCATACATATGGTACCAGAATGTCACACAGGCACCGTTGGTGGCATATTGTGAGGTACTGATAAGTCTTGCTTTCTGCCCGGCCGTTCTTGGTCTAGATGACTCAATATACATATATTTTCCTAAAGAGTAAAGAAATGCATTCTTATCTAATCCAATTCTGGAGGGCCATGGGTTATTTGTCATAATGTTTAAAGGGACAACACAATCATATTACTGCTATTATTACAACAGCGAGTGCATGGGGGTAAAGGTATTGACTAATTACCTTTTCGTGTGCCGTAGGTATGATCATTAGGAGGACCAGTAAATGATGAACCTGTGCTACCAAAATTCTGAAACCAGTTAAAATTATCTTTAGCATCTTGTTGATAGCCACAGATCGTTTTATCTTCAAATCCACAACTGCTCAATGAACCTGCAAAGGAAAGTTTTTGTAAGTTAACCTTCCATAAATATCACAATAATTTAAGTAACTTAATTATGGGTAGCTCTGAGAGAAATCGGTCTGATTCAAATTGCCATGCCTTAATAGGATTTGTGTAGTTTGGTTCTGTAAACCACCTATCTATCTATTTCTGATGACAACATGAAACGATTGCAGTTATATCTTTACATCTTGTTCGAGATATGCTCGTAAATATGATCGTTTTGGCAGTATTTTAAACTTAATGAGGGCGACATGTTTTTTTTCTTACCGCAAAGACCGTCAGTGACAGATATATCATCTAAAGCAATGTCTCCTTGGAAGCTGGTTCCTCGGACGCCTTCGAACACTATCTGATAGGAAGCATTGGCTGCAATGTCTATAGACGATTGTTTCCATTTAAAGCCTTGGGTTCCTTTCTTTGTCCATACAGGAGTACCATATGCATTACCAGATTTCACATAAACGTTCAAGGTGTTAACGTGGGGTCCATACATGTGATACCAGAAGCTGAGACATTTGGGTGTAGAGAATGTGGATATGGTTTTACTAGCCAGTTTAGCATTATCACCAAACTTTCTTGGATTTGATGTTTCTATGAAGACATAGTAGCCTTGATCTTAAGTAAAAACAGAATATATTAATGAATCTATTAAAACTAAATGTTTAAAATGTCCCACCACGGTTTTGTCAACGAGCTGAAAACTGGAATATGACCCAAAACTAGTTAAGTTGACAAACAAGATCACAGAATGGCATCTTGCTAGCTTGATATCTACACCCACCTCAGTAATTAGTTTGATAGCGTCCAAAGTTAATGAAGTTAAGTTTTTGGGCCCATATTTGATCAAAACCTATAAGCGAATGGGATGAAGAAAGGCTATCATCTTCAGCGCCCATTGAAGCCAAGGGATACAATCTAGAATATAATCTAATTACCAGTAGCTAGAGTATGGTCTGTTCTGGGTCCCGTACCACTTGTTGTTGTCGCTCCATGTTTTCTTGTCCAATCAAAATCGTCATCTTTATTCTGTGTCCACGAGCATAACCCCTTCTCAAAGTTACAGTCATAGATTGACGGTGCTGAAAATATTTTAATTGTTTAACACAAGCAACGTAACAGAATAGCACATTACGTTTCAGTGGCGACATTAAGTCAATACAACTCTTAAAAATTCAAATCTTAATTGACAGAACACAGATATGGAAGAACAAACAGGCTCGTAGCCAGACTTTATTTTTGGGAGGGGGGGGGGGTGTACATGTATGTACTGCACAGAGCTAGGTGTTACAAAAGTATAGAAGATCTTACCACTAGTAGGGGGAGTAATAGCTAGTCCAGGTGTTGTTGATCTAAATGGCATAAGAGTAGATCCAGTGTCTGCATAATTAGGGGTAACTGAAATTAATATCAGAAAATTACATAGTGATAACTTGCAGCTAGAATAAAGACTGTTGGAAAGCTTCAATGTAACAGCAGCTGTTCTATAACAGGCCTGGAATTCGGCCTTGGTATAAGTATAAAAGAGGAACTTACTGGAGCACTTGCTATTCCTGATTGTAACATCATCCAGAGTGATAAAGCCGGTAGTACCACCTGTTCTACTGGTTTCAATCACAATAGAGTAATCAACGGCACTTTGGTAAGGAACTTGTCCATTCTGCCAGTTCTTGCTAGCAGCACTATCATCAGAGGTCAAAATCCATATTGGTGTTGTCATATTCCCCTATAAAACGTTGACATGTAATGGAATGATTGTCTTTTTCATTTCTAAATATATTGTAATGTAAAACAGTAATCAAAAAGAAGGTACATATTATAAGAAATAAGATAATAGTAATAATATTGATATGGTAATCAAAGTAATCACAAAGTAAGTACCTGTTGTAGAGAAACTATGATTTTACCAAATGAAGAACCAGAATTGATGTACCAGAAATTGAAACATTTTCCTTTTGAACCAGTAGCAGATAATGATGGGGATACAAGACGAGCAACATTACCCTTTCCGGACGGTGACCCTTGTCCAACGTACATGTATGTTCCTATAATAGTAACAGGTTGTTTAACGAACATAAGAAGCAAATCATCAAAAGGTGTTTGATTGTGCGTGGATAGGACATTTTCATATTAAGCATATATAAAAACCTTCATTACACCTACCATTCTTCTTTGGTCCTAGTGTGTGATCACCCGAGGGTTTCAGACCAAACTTGGTGATACCAGAGTTGATTCTCATCCAATTGAAATTATCATCGACAGCATCTGTCCATCCACAAGTATCAGATTCAAAATCACAATCCCCTAAAATAGTTCAGAATAGATTGTCATATTCTGAAGAGGCTTCTGCATTACGCATTATACGTTTAATACGGTAATCAATACAATCACTGTGATCATTGTAATCAAAGTAATCATCGTGATCGGTTTCACCCATCTCATAAAATTAATCATTAATCATTTTGTTATCATTTTGTTATTTGAAATCATTTTTTCGAAAAGATCTAAGCTCCCAAGGAAATGTTTCAGGTAATATCTTAAGATTTGTGGGAGTTGTTGATTTTAACAAAGGAAATTACCAACCTTCATAATGCCTACCCAAACTCTTCCAAAACAGGAAGGCATCATGACAGCTGATAGTCTCCCTCGTGTAAGAACTCGAGATATTGACTTGATAAGAGAACAATCTGAACCAACGATCGTATAACCAATGATTAGTTCTGATTAGAATACACCATCATTACATAGGGAATCTGACACATATCAGAACTGCCCTATTACAAAACCTCAAAATCCATAGAGAGGGAAAGTAATCAATCCATTGCTTACCTGGTATAGGACAAGAAGTTTGTAATTTAACATCATCAATAGCTACATCACTTAGATATCCTGTACCAACAACTCCTTCAAATATTATCTGTAATGGCAACAGTTTATTGCACTATGGTTAGAAACATGTTACTTGGGTTAATTAATGGGCTTCAGTTGTAACATATTGTTTTAAGCCCTCTGTTCCTACACATTCAAACCTTTTAAGATGTTGTACCAGTAGTTTCTTTTGCTCAAGAGGCAAAGATTCTCAAAAAACAGGTTATATTACTACTTACTGTTCCATTGGTAAAGTCGGGCAAAGGAACATATTCCACTTTCCATTGAGGACCTTGATTACCAGATTTATTCCAGATAGGAGGTGCTGGTTTAGAAGAAGTTTGCAGATATATATTCAATTTTCCCATCTGTCGCCCATTCATATTGTACCAAAATGTCAAACATTTCCCGTCAGTTGATTTGAAAGCTGGGGTGATGAATCTTGCATTATCATTTGGTTTTCTACTTGAGCTTTCGATGAAAGCGTAGTACCCTGTACAAAACACAAATACATATAGCGAGTATTTGAACTGTGTTGTACTTGTATTGTGTAATCATATATTTTACTGAATTTTATCAGTAAATGTATCGTAGAAGATATTCACGAAGTGTTCATATTTCGAGTTCTGTTTTTATGGTTTGCTTGCAAAGCAGTTTAACTATATGATCCGTGTCTTTACAAAAAGACAAAAGCCTACCTGCTCGAGTTCCCATTGTATGATCAGCATTAGGTCCAGTTCCAAATGACGAAGTTCTCAATGTTCTGACACTCCAATCGAACACATCCTGTTTATCTTGCATGTATTTACAGTTGGTAAACTGTTCAAAGCTACAATCAATTGGACTGCTTGTGGTGGTTCCTATAAAAGATATATTTATTATTTGCTTGGAAATGTGGGATGAAATTGAATCTGATAGTGTTTAAATCAAGCCATGCAGCTCTATGTTGTAATCTAAATCATAGCTAAATCTAAAGCTAAAATCTTTTCACCAGTTTTCCACCTTATATGATGTATTATTTAGTGTGACTATGGGGGACATAGTCAAAGAATATATTCCACGGCATTCAACAATTGACATGGACTATTTTTAGGTCTGAAACTCTCTATGAAACACTGACGGTAGATATAAAAAACTTAGGCTACCTGTGGTGGCCGAGCATGATCCAGGAGTAAGAGAAATATCATCCAAAGCAATATCTCCTGAATAACTTCTACCTCGTACAGCTTCAAACACAACCTATAAGAAATAACAGAGTTCAGTCAATGCAAATATTTTCTTGTCTATCGATGAATTTGAACTGGAAGTGTCTCTTAGATTTTGTATTATTATTAATATGCTCTGTACATATTCAGTGGCGTTTCGAGGAGCCATTGAGTGGAGGAGGTAAGTTAGTGGCTACAAATTTTTCTAGGTTGCCGACAGGCATTTAAGAAGCCATTGATCAGAAATTGAAACATGAGCCTCACACATCCCTAAATAGTCACATGGTTAGAGCCTATCATTTCTGTCAACTGTCTGAATTTATCATTTGTGAGTTTTATTCACGTAACTCCACGCAATTTTGAATGGCAGATAACTCTCTGTTTAAATAGGACTCACTTCACTAAAACATTTTATGCAAATGATTGTATAGTCCAGGCTATTTTTAGAAATCTTCTTTCTCTCTCCCTTTTTGGGTTTTTGAATGCCTATTTTTGGGTAAATTTGGTCTAGATTTGGAATTTGATGTCTGAAATTGCATTATCTTTCAGATTTGGTGAGATGATGAGAGACCTAAAGGAGGAAGGCTAATTCTAAAAATGGAATATAGACATATTGGAAAGCTTTCAACGAGATTTCTGGAAAAAGTTATAGAAGGTTGAATTTCGTGTTTTAACATGGGAAGAGATGGCAAATGAATTAGTGGAGTGAGTCCAAATGAAATCCTATCGCCATCCAACGGATAACGATAAAAACGTTACGGAATAGCAACTTACATTTGTAACACCTTGAGTTACAGAACCTCCAGCAATCTGAATCGAAGCACTTTTCCATGCGTTACCCTGTGATCTATATTTAGACCAAACATATTTGCCTAATGTCTTTCCATTAGAAAAGTAAACATTTAATCTGCAATAGAAATAAGAAAAAATGAAAATCTAATAAATAAGGAACTTTCCTTTGCATATGTATAGATATAATACCATAATAGTTAAACATTTCAAAAATTTTAATTTCAATCATAGTTTGCCATTAAAGATACCATTTGCAAGTGAAAAAATTGTATTTATACGTAATTGTTGTTAGTCCTGTCTCCTTGAAACGCTTAAACTCTTGTACATTTCCCGAACGAACACAAGGTGAACGGACCCAGGGTGAAGGACCCGTTTCCATTGTTGTTTTAGGAATGAGCGTTACGGGTGTTAGTTAAAATAGTTTATTTGAAAGATTTTCCAAACAGGAAGATTAAGAAGATTACAGATAGATTAAAAAGATTATAGGAAGCTTACCTATTGATTGTTGGTCCATACATGTGGTAGAAGAACCTCAAACAAAACTGAGTAGCACCGTTAATCTGAGGACTGATCAACCGGACTGAATCGCCATTTGTATGTCCAGATGTTTCCATGTATATATAGTAACCCTCTGTAAAAAGTGATGATAATAATGACAAATATTCCTTTTTATCTAATAATTCCGCTTAAAATCAAATCATTTAAGACGTGAAGCAGAATTATCAAATGGATTCTCTCAGTATCTTGTCGGGTTTAAAGTAAAGATTTTTTCTTGGAAACGTTGTAAAGATGTTAGATTATATGCAGGTAAACCAATTGACACATTTTAGGCATTACAGATCCATTGATTTGTTATTATACAGCTATTCAGTAATGCATTAAGCAACTTACGTTTTGAAGTGTGATCACCTACAGGTCCAGTACCACTGCTCGTTGTCCTGCCTCGCTTTCTAGACCAATCAAATTTATCAGTTTTATCTTGTGTCCACAGACAGAAATCCTTCTCAAAATCACAAGTGAAACCGCCTGAAATGGACAATTACGTTTCAAATAACAAGGCTTTCTAAAAGCTTTCTACAAGCATAAAAGGTACAAAAATACAAAAATGAATGATTTGCGAGAAATAGAGCATATCGGAAACGAATCACTCAGTACAAACTCGTCAATACGGACACAGGAAACGTAACTCTATCAAAAGCTATCATGAGTCCACCTCATCATGAGTCCACCTCATATCAATGATATCTATATTGTGTAGGTATGTGGGAAACGTGAAACGGTGAGACTCACCTGGTACGGAACCAGGTAATATGGTAGTTGGTTGTTGAGTGGTTGGTGCCTGTACTTGAGCAGTTGGTGGCATCAGTTGACAATTTGTACTCTGATCAAACACTATATCGTCAATAGCTATATCTCCTGTGTAAGATGTTCCGCGGATAGCTTGAAAGAGCACCTGAAGAAGATGTAATTAATGTAGACACTACTAAAGATTAGGGGTATTTTCGTGGATGGACTTTATAACGTTAATGGATGTACTAGATAAATTTGATTTCATCTTAAATCTTGGACACTACACTGGAATTCTTTTCGTGGAAACAATTGTAGATTAGATGTGACTTGACACATATCCGTGAATTTTGCTTCAGTGGACGTTAAATAGTATGCTCTGGTATACTCACCCTATAATCGGCACTTTGAGATGGTACAGATACTTGACCTTGAAGCCACTTATTGCCCTGATTATTTGATTGACTCCAGATTGAGGTACCGTTCTGGCCAATTAATTGAATTTGTACTGCTAGGGATCCGACTGTTCTACCATTCATATGATACCAGAAATGCATACAGTTTTGAGTGGTGCTTTTAAACTGTGGACTTTGTAGGATGGCAACATCTCCGGTGGTCCTTGGTTTCGAGGTTTCTATAAACATGTACGTGCCTAAACAGAAAAGAGAACTAATCTGTTAATTTATATCAATTCTTTGATTCTGTTACAGAAAACACCACATACCGTTGGGGTTTCTTCAGGAGTTAATTTAAAGAAAACATGGAAAAACTCAGTTGTTCTCAAGGTTTTTAAACTTATTAGAATATATGTTTTCAGTTTGCAAAACGTTTTTATCGCGTTTCGTGTTTTTCTACTGAACTAGTCCAGTCGATTTTCTACTGAAGGCAAGATATAGTTTTATAAAAGCAGATACCTAACCACAGGACTGGCAACCAGTTATCTTTGTCAATATATTTTATAGATGAATAAAAGTCTTACCAGTAGCATTTCCTGTTGTATGATCAGTGGAAGGTCCAGTACCAGAAGATCCTGTCTTGCCTTTACCTTGTACCCAATCAAAATCATCAACTTTAGAATTACTCCATGAACAGGTGTTAGATTCAAAATCACAGCTTCCTGAGAACAGAATTAAATAGAGATTGAAAATGGGATGAAATATATCAGAACATCTCATAAGAAGAATGGATTTCAGGATTTCACAATTATATCTTTGTAGAAAAGAAATATGAAAAAGATCAATAAAGAAACACAAACAATCAAACCACAGAAAATTTGGTTTCGATTTATATCCTTTAAAGCTTCTTAAGATCTGTGATATCTGCAATCTTCAAATTTGTAGAAATCCCCTTTGACTGTAGATCTTAATTATACATGTATCATTACTAACCTGTTTGACCACATTTTCCAGTTCTAACTGACACATCATCAATAGCTATATCACTATATATTGATCCTCCAACAATACCTTCAAAAACTATATTGGCAGCGTTACTGCTACCAGGTAATTGTACCTCTGCTCGATTCCATTGATTGCCTTGATCACCTGCAGACAAAGAGTAGAAAGACATTGGTTGACTTGCTGGTGCCTCAACCAACGGACAATGGTCCCCCGACATTGTTTAGAACTGCTCAAATTTTAACTAGAAACTTCAGAAGACACATTTGTAACATACTGAGTCACCTTAGCGGATAATGTTGACTTTTAGTATCTTATGTTTATTTTTGATCCAAAAAGTCAGCCAAATTGATGTTCCTACTATAACATTTTCATTCGAAAGAGTGAGATACAAGTTTTACAGTTGTATTCGGTAGATTGAGCTTGTGAATCGGGTTTCGTTTTGCGGTTCGGATCGTTTGTTCTTGGTTTGTTTATTCTTACCAGATTTTGTCCACACAGCATTTCCATTGGCACCGTTTTGTTGCAGATAAACGTTGAGAGTACCAGTTCGTTTACCATACATGTGATACCAGAATTCCACACACTCTGGAGAAGCACCAACTGTATGTGTTGAGGTTACCAGTAAAGCATTGTCATTCTGTTTTCTGGGTGAGGATGATTCTATATACATATAGTGACCTGAAAAATATTTCAGGAAAAAATCTCATTTCACATTCTACGTCGATGTTACATGAATAAGCTAGATTTGTACTGCCATATTATTATAAAACATTGCTTTAATTATTGAAATGTAATTTTAGTAAACTCAGGTACTACGCTTACGGCTTAGTTATATGGATGTATGTTGGACTTCGTTGAATTCGTTGATACCTTTTAACATATTTAACCCAATTAAAAAATTAAACCATTGAATATTCATTCATCAAAATTAAACTTCACTAACCACAGCAGACAATATGTTTAAATTCTATAAATAACTAAATAAATAGGAAGGTTATGAGAATAACATATAAATTGTGGATTCCCATACCTTTAGATGTGCCATATGTATGATCAGATGGTGGTCCAGTACCAGTGGATGTGGTACCAGCCGAATCTCTTGTCCAATCAAATTTATCATTCTTGCCTTGAGTGTATCCACAGATTTTTGAATCTTCAAAATCACAAGTGATGCCTGGTGCTACCCCTTGATTATTACCTGTAATATTGGTGAATTTATCATTAGGGGGGCAAAATAAATAAAAGGTTTTTAAAAAGGTAAATCCACATAGAGAACCCGAAATACGAGGTAGCAGCTTGGCTACCAAGGATAACCTGCCTGCATTACACCGTTGCCTTAATTAATAAACTCACCGCTTGTACAGGGACCATCAGCCAATGTAACATCATCAATAGCAATATCTCCTCTGTAACCTTTTCCTACTGTTGCTTCTATCACCATCTACAATGGATATAGGGGTGTTGTTCGCCAGTGAAAATACATTCATTGCGTTCCTTTCAGAAGAATAGTAAGGGCTTTCAACATACCTATACGAGAACAAGGTATAATTGGTCCAAAAAATGGCGCACCTCTCCCTTTATTTCTGCATTTGGGATGGTTCAATAAAAAAAAATCAGCACTGTTCAAATGGTGGAAACTTCATAACCTTACTCTAATGGAACATTAGCATCTTTTAAAAGTATGTACCTGGAAATTTGCAGAGACTGTTACATCCACCATAGCTTGATGCCATTTCTGGCCTCTAGTTCCATGTCTATTGAAAGTTGGTTTACCTAGACTAGGTCCACTCTTAACATACACATTAAGGTCCGCAACATGAGTACCGTACATATAGTAATAAAACATGAAACATCTGGTGACTAAGGTTGCTGGTAGTATAGGAGTTATCAACCTAGCTTTTTGATTGTATTTTCTTGGTAGGGACGTTTCAATATACATATAGTAACCATCTGAAAACAATACGAAAGGAGAAGTGAACGGTGTTTGAACGGATTGACAGTAACAAGTTGCTAAATCTCTCACCGTGGAGCAGATCTTTCTGCAGATCAAGTAAATTTCGGACCAAGAATGGAGTATTATTAAAGACAATATACGTCATATAAAAAGCACAAGTTTTACTGAAAGCGCATGTCCACTTCTTCTCCAAATGTGACGATACGTATAACAATACTAAAAACTAAAAGATCTTACTCTTTCCAGAATTATCTGATGTAGGTCCAGTGCCTATTGTTTTGGTCGAACCGTGGTTTCGTTGCCAATCAAACTGGTCAGTTTTATCTTGTTTCCATGCACATAGATTACTATCAAAATCACAGTCTATCTGACTTCCGGGACCTTGAAATAAGTATTGGTATAACCAGTACGGAATTATTAACTTGTTATATATACAGTCTTCAATAGTTTCGATTACAAAATAACTTTCTCGTTTGTCACCAGCTATGCAACTTGTAATATTCACAATATTCAAGTCAATTTCTTAAAGCGAGAGAGCACTTTTAAGCAACAGTCTGCTAGTAACTATTTATGGAAGAACTTCCTTAGATGCCTTAGTTGATTTTTATTAGCTTCAATTAACTAATGAAATATTCAGAACACCAATTTTGAATATATTAGTAGGAATATAGTAGAATCGTTAAAATCTGTCTTACCTAAAGTTGGTGTTATTTGTGTTGAGAATGCAACTGTTCCGTTATGACCCAGATCTGCTTTCTTGGGGACAACTGGAAGAGAAACAAGGAGTATGATTTTCGTACCAAAACCTCGTGTGTTTTGATTTTAAAAATGGTGCTCTTTGATCAAATTAATTCCCGCGTTTTAATAAATGTGAATGGCTTCTTCAAATGAAGATGACGTTGATTTTATCGTAGCTCATCTTTTTTTACTCCATGGGCATTGGTGAAGGGTAAATTGCAGCGTGGAGACTAATTTATAATTGTCACTGTAACTCAAAGTTTCTTCAGGTAACCATGTTTTCATTTCTCATGGAATAAAGCACAGTGGTCGGCTTCTCTTACCTCCACAAATAGACTCAGTAAAGGAAACATCATCCAGAGCAATGTCACCAGCTATACCATTACCTCTCGTTCCTTGAAACAGGATCTGCAAAAATTAACAAATTTTTATTACCTTTTCCAAGAACAGCTACACGTGGAAAGGTTTATTTCATTTAAACTCGCCTTATACGTCTCTCTCGGTTTGATCTTGTTTCTTGTTAAAAATTAAATTACCTTATAATTTGATGATGCTTTAATAGGAACTTTCCCATTCAACCAATTGTTGCCCTGGTCACTCTTCAGCTGCCACAGTGACACATTTTGACCAGAGTTAGACACAATGTAGACTGTCAGAGTTCCAATGTTTCTACCATTCATATGGTAATAGAAGTTCAAACACCTGCCTTTAGTTGGTGGGAATTGAGGACTCTCTATAACAGCTCGGTCGCCCAATTGTCTCGGAGCAGACGCCTCGATGAAGATATAATGACCTACAGATAAGAAAGAAAATTGTCGTGCTGACATGAAACCAATCATATTAAAGGGTAGATTCGCCATTTTCGTGGGTTGATTTGGTTCTTGAATATGTTTAAAATGTCTTCAGAAAAGAGTCGTCATTTTAACTTTCAAACATAAACAAATCTGGATACACATGGATTCATTATCGATTAGCTTTGCTAAAAAAAATTCCGTTTCTGAAATTAAGGTTGGATTGGACAAACGGATGGCGAATCTGTCCCTTTAATAAACATGTAAGTTATTACAAAAACTATCGTTTAAAAATATCATAACCCACGGTCCGAAAGAAAGGACACATTCCACTGCTGCTTAACAGTCGTTATTAACACGAAATCACCAGTTGAAATAGTTTGCAAGGTATAAGCATCAGGAGAACCTCGTAGTTGGTGTTAAGCATTCTGAAACGAGTGTTTCAAGCGCTGTGGATTCCATAACGAAAGCTAAATACAATGAAAACCATTGCTTACCACTGGTTGTTTTAAAGGTATTATCAGTAGTAGGGCCAGTATATTTAGAAGTTGTCCCACCATTTCCAACAATCCAATCAAAGTCATCTCCCGTCTGAAGGTTGGTCCATGAACAAAGTCCGTTCTCAAAACTACATTGACCTGGAAAATTTTTTTTAAAGATACTTTGAATCTCAAATTATAACATCCAAGCGAAGAAGACAAGAAAATCTAACACATGGCTTTCGTATTTTTCAGTCGACTTGCTTTATAGAGGACTAGCAGATCGGGACAATTGTTTGGCCTAGTACCAAAGGAATGGTGGAAAGGATTCTCACGAGAATAATCTTTGCCAACATAATATCTTCTACTTTACCGTTTTTCTTAAGTACAATCTAAACCAATTGAATGAAGATATATTTGGCTTACCTGCATTAGTGCAAGCACCATCTACGATACTGACATCATCAATAGCTATATCACCTTGAATACCATTTCCAACAACACCCTCAAATACAACCTGTAAACAAATGTAATTTCGAAGAATTAGTAATATATTACGGCAAGAAATTGGGAGGACTCCAATACAAAACCATCTGAAGTGGCACCAAAAAGTCACACCTTATAAACTGTGCTATTCCTTAGGCCAAAGGTGTAATCAGGTAATTACAAGAAAAAAAGTACACCAGTACCCATGCACGTGCAATGTACCCATGCTGTTTTTCATGAGGAATAAATAAAAGCATCACCTGGAATGACTTTGTAATCTTTCTACTATCTAGAGTAACCTTTCCTTGCGTCCACATGTTGCCATGGTTACCAGTCTGTGTCCAAATAACATTTCCAAGGACATTATTATTTCTGATCTGAAAATACAATGATATATGAGTCGAGATACAATCAGACATATTGTTCTGGATTGTAGAGGAAGCAGTGGCTCAACTAGATGAGTGAGTGGGGGCCCGTGGGTTTTTGATATTTTCTTAGATAAGGACACAGTCGTTTTTTTTGGAAAGTGGGGGCCGGTGAACTTGGTTCAGCCATGGGAGGTGAGCCACTGACAGAAAAGGCTCCAAACTATTAAATTAGGTTGGAATTCCTGTAGACAGACGATATAATTGAACATTTCAGCATGTATAAATTAAAAATTCAATTTACCTTGATGTTTAGAGCTCCTATATTTCTACCGTACATATGGTAGTAAAATCTAAAACAGCTGGTAGTTTTGAGTACTGGTAACTGAGAAGTGTACAGTCTAGCAACATCACCGTTTCGTCTGGGACTTGAGGTCTCAATATACATGTAGTTACCTATAAACGGTAATGGTTCAAAGTTGGAATTCATTAATACATATAACCAGTTATAAGCTGACCAATAGTGCGATCCTTCTTACCATCAGCATATGAAACCACACGCATATGAAAGCTTTGGCATGAGATCACAAATACAATGCAACTTTCATGAAAAACAAATTAAAGAATTACAAATCAATAAAACCATGATCCAAAATACAGTACCACAAAATCATAGTTCAGCTTTCAGCTTACCTTTTCTAGTGCCATAAGTATGATCAGAGCTAGGACCAGTTCCTGTAGTTCCTGTATTTCTGGACTGTCGTTTCCAATCAAAATTATCTTGAATGTCTTGTTGGTAGTTGCAGATCTTAGGATTTTCAAAATCACACACATATCTTGGAGTGCTACCAGTTGGTAGTACTGTTACTCCAGTTGATCCTGTTGGATTAAAGCAGACGATTAGTTGCGTAGAATAAGACCAGAGTAATGAGAGTAGCTTGGCAACTGGCTGTGCAAGCAGGTCCGTCTTGCCATCGACAACAGCAGAGGTAACTTTAACACCGAAGTTGAGCTTTGGATTTGTACATTTCTATTTGATAATCAAGCAAAAGCATGTCATCAATATTAATGCCCAACACATTACCATTGGTTTTTGAGATCTGTATGTTATTAATTGTTGACATTGACAATGGAATGAAATAATACATACCGTCACAATATCCATCAATTATAGAAATATCATCCAGACATATATCACCATTATAACTATTGCCTCGTACCCCTTCAAATACAATCTACAACACCCAATTCGACAATGTTGGAAAATATATTAAACTCATCAAAGGTAGGATGAATTGTCTTAAACATCATATTATTTTGTTGTATGATAGAGTTTCTTGTGTATCGCAAAGCATTCAACATTGACACTGACATTCTCTCCAGAGTGCACATGCCTCATATATAAGAATATTTGAATATGAATGTTGCTAAAAAATGAGGATCTCAACAAAAAAGTTGTGTTTACCTTATACTGTTTGGTATATGTCATATCAACCTTGGCCTGTATCCATTTATTTCCTTGGGTTCCCTTCTTAGTCCAGACTGGTGTACCGAGGTTCGAACCAGCTTGTGCATACATGTTTAGCCTGTTGACACTGCGACCATACATATGATACCAGAACGTCACACATTGGACACCTTTGGGTGTAATTGTAGGACTCATAATTCTGGATTTATCATTGGGTTTTCTAGGGTTTGATGTTTCAATATACACGTAGTATCCACCTGGAAATAGAAATAGATGTATAAGTAAGGAAACATAAACTTTGCTTGCAAAGAAAATAAACCGCCTTTGTGTCTCTGACTGATCGACCTCTCTAGTTTTGGGAGCATATGTTTCAGATTCAGCAACTAACATATTAAATGATTTCTCTCATCCTGAAAATCACCTTCAGAGAAGTCCAGATACTTAGCTAGTAATTTTGGTATTCTTTCGGAGAATCCACATTGCTCATCCTGGTTATATAAAATTTGTGCTCGTCATAATTCATCTCGATATCACTATCGAGTATAATTTATCAGTTAATAATATCTATTTGGCATTGTTCTTCGTCTAGTGAAAAGCTACCCACCTCCAAATGTATGATCTTTAGAAGCTCCTGTTCCTCGAGATGAAGTAGGTCCTTTTTGTCTTCCCCAATCAAAATTATCATCTTTAGCTTGGGTCCATCCACACCAGTTATTCTCAAAATTACAGGATACGGTTCCAGGTACTACATGGAAAAGGATGACGAATAAGTATGCATTTTGAAACATAACTTCAAAGTCGGTAATGGAGTACTAACATATGAGATGTTGCACTGTGCGAAAGAAATCTGGACTGACAAGCGATGGGTGTTTCTGACGCAGATTTTGGGAAGCGTTTTCGCGTTGAGATGTTATTGTTTCAGTGATTAACGTATATATATTCCTCACTTACATGAAGTAAAGTTTGGTACCGGAGTAGAAGCAGTAGTAGTTTCCGCTGTAGTGGTGGCATCGGGTGGCATAGCAGATCTTGGACTGATGCCACATGGACCAAATTTAAACGTAATGTCATCTAAAGCTATGTCGCCAAATATACCATTTCCTACAACTCCCTCGATTAGGATCTGTGAAGTAAATGATTTTGTTATTTTTTGGACTTAGTTTTTAGTTTATGATATATGTCAATTTTCTCAGCGACTAAATATTGTCCTTTAATAGCAAAGCATACCACATTCTAGATAACAGAATAGCCACCGTATGCCTTTCTTTTGCACGTCACGGCATTTCTAGCATATCAGAGTTCAAAGTAATGAATTCCATCTCTATCTATTTCACTGTGTATCGGGCTTGTCAACCCAACCTTCCTATTCACACAGCAAAGCTTATTTGGCAGGCCTTCATAAATTATATATGATATTTAATATTTAAGAGGAACATATTTTACCCTATATTCAGTCCTAGATTTGATACTCAGTTGTCCAGACAGCCATTTACTATTTTTATTACCAGATAGCTGCCATAAAGTGAATCCAGGATAGATATTGTTGACAACATAGGAGATTCGTAATGTTCCAACAGTTCGACCGTACATGTGATACCAAAATCTCATACACATTGAAGATGAACCAGTTGGAGCAAATGTTTCACTCAGCAGTCTAGCCTTTTCGTTCACTTTCCGTGGTCTGCTGGATTCGATGAAGAGATATTGCCCTGCAATACGAAGCGATATGGTTGATATTCAGTATTATCGAAATATTGTGAAATCTGAACCTATCTTTTCTTTACCTTATAAAACTGTAAATGAAAGTAGTTCAGATTCATTTCAGTCGATATATCTATTTTGATATGTTAAGTTTACCCATTGAGAACTCATAATCAGATAAACAGAAGTATACCTCTCCCGGTAATTTGTTTTTAACATATGTTCTCCTGTGGTGGGGACCCCTTAGCGGTGGGGGCCCATGGACTTGGTTCAATCAGTCTCTGTGACAGTTGAGCCCCTGAGTGTACTCCAAGCTTAATTCTTTAAATACTTCAAAACAGAAAAATTTCACTAGGGTTCAAGCTGAACTCATATTCTTCCCCAAGAAGTTGATTAATACTTGTAGAACAAAAATACATACCTTTCATGTTGCCAAAAGTATGATCTGCACTAGGTCCAGTACCCCCAGTTAAAGTTCCAGCTCTACTTCTGGTCCAATCAAAATCATCTGTTCCATCAACGATGTTTGTCCAGGAACATAGACCCTTGTCAAAACTGCATTCACCTTAAGTATAGTTTGAGATTCATTACATTAGATATTCATTTTAATAAAAACATTTTGATAGTTCATTTATTCAATAAAATGGTTAATACGGTAGCACTGCTGTCTAAACTTTATACATTTCGGATAAAAATTGCAAGGAATCCAAGAAAAGGTCAATTAAATCGAAAAATTCTGTAAACGAAATGAATTTCATTGAAGTAAATTTATTATTAATCAGAGGAGATACCATGCAGTTCAAAAGCAACAGTAGAGAGAAATTTTCTTGGAATGAAGTAATCAATAATGCTACAGTAATTGAACCAGTATGAACAAAAACATACCTGGGTTTTGACAACTTCCGGTTGTAACATTTAAATCATCAATGGCAATATCACTGCGATATCCGTCTCCAACTACTCCTTCAAATACCAACTGAAAATATAGTTATAAGGTTAAGTTTCTTATGCTGTGTCAACAAAAACTAATATACAAAGAAGAGCCAGCAGTTTGGGTAGCTATCTTCTTTGTTAAAAAAATAACTGAAACTCAAGCACAACTGTTTCTCAAAACATCACTTGAGCTTTAATACAATAAGGATTGCTTACAGAGATTCACATTAAATATCTCCAAGACCAGTTCTGCTGGATATGATATTATAGGATAGGATAGGATAAGACTACAGTGATTCAAATTGAAGGAATTTTCTTTACCTGATAAGATTTTGGAGATTTGACGTCGATCTCAGCAACATTCCAGCTGTTACCTTGGTTTGACTTCCTGCTCCATATTGGTCTTCCCATGGTATTACCTGATTTTCTGTAGACATTCAAGCTTCCAATTTGCGTACCGCTCATATGATACCAGAATCGTAAGCAGTATGTTCCTCCAGTGTGTGTAGCTGGAGATATAAATTGAGCTTTGTCGCCTCGTTTTCTTGGTGGTGATGATTCAATATACATATAGTGTCCTGAAACAAAAAAATTAAGATTTTCTTTTAAGCTAAATGGATTTAATTTGAATAAGCGAATTATCCTAATGAAATCCAAAGTTCTGTTAGCCACAACTTATTCTGTATTATTGGTAAAGTGAATTGTCCATTAACTTCCAGACTTTAAATCCTTTAAAATCTCAGAAAATATAAATAAGGCACAAACCTTTTCCTGTTCCAAAAGTATGATCGGAAGAAGGTCCAGTATTTCTACTATTGGTGCTTCCAGAATTTCTTGTCCAATCAAATTGATCAGTACCAGTCACTTGAGTATATCCACAATTATCAGAGGTTTCAAACGAACATGAGAGATCTCCATTTTTACCTGCAACGAAAACATTTCATTTTGTTTTCAATGGCAATTACCCATTCAAGAACACCAACACACTGTCGCTATTGGAAATAAATACCCACAAATCTGTATTCCCTTTAACTTTTAATGTCAGTTGGTACTTGTTTTATTACACTGTAGGGCCGTAAATTACATAAAGGACTCCAACAATATGACCCCCAAACAATTATACTGCATTTAAAGCAACTTCTCCCTGAAATACTGCCTCCTCCTTAACTAAAACTAATTTACGGCCAAGCTGTAGTAAACGCAATGTAGATTTCTTGGACCACAATTAGAAAATCCCACCTACCAGAGGAGCAGGCGCCTGGATTAATACTAGTATCATCAACAGCTATATCACCACGTATACTTGGCCCTTTCAATGCCTCAATTACCAACTGAAATAAACAAACTAAATAGGCAGGTCCATAATTGGTGGAGGATCGAAAAGCACCATTAGACACAGTTCGTAATAGCTTTGGCACTGTGAGGATTGCGGCATACCTACCCTCATACCTGCTGCTTAGTTATCAAAGTGAGAAAACCGACATACATTAATGGAGATTGATATGAAATAGACCATTAACTTTAAGAGGTTACAAACCCTTAGATGGTCAATAATTCTCTCACCTGGAAATCTGTCGCAGAGCCATCTAAATCAATAAAAGCTTTCTTCCACGTTGGACCCTGGGTTCCTTTCTTTACCCAGATAGCGCCACCATTTTTACCATTCTGTCTGCGGTAGACACTCAATGCACTGACATGGTCACCATACATGTTGTACCAGAAGCTGAAGCAACTAGCTTGTCCTTTGGTAACTTTGTAATGAGGACTGATCAATCTGGCTGCACTACCTTTAGCTTGAGCTGATGTTTCAATATACACGTAATAGCCCTCTGAAAATGTTTAAAAGCTGATTAAACTGGGTGATTAACACCTGGAATTGCTATAAAGCATAAGTATATATTACACAGAATGTTACTCTTTTTTAGTGAAGTACAATTAATTTCAGGGACCTAAAATTTAAGCGTACTCATTGCGTTTATCAATCAATACAACTAAACTATAAATGAGATTAATATTTTCCAATATATATAGAAATCCTAACTATATATATTCCTAACTGAGTATAATCTGCGGCACTAAATATTATGAACATATCACCTAATTTAAGCACCACCTAATAACAAAAAAAAATGACTTACTTCCGTTAGTGTGATCACCACTGGGTCCTGTACCAAATGTTCCTGTTTTTCCAGAATGCCGCACCCAATCAAATTGATCCGTTTTATCTTGACTCCATCCACATAGATCGTGGTCGAAATTGCAGTTGACGGACACTATAAAGTATTGAGAACAGAGTTTAGCCAATATGAAGATGTTTGACTAGTTATTACTTGCACACTATTTAAAATCACTAAAAATTAGACAAATAGACATAATCAAAGTGCTATCCTAGAAAATTATGCAAATTCTGATAATGTTCTGTTTTGTCTCTGAAGCTTCATCTGCTGCAACTCTATGGTAAATTCTAGATTTGACCTGGAATTGAACGTACCTGTGGGTTTAAAGGTTGTTTGAGTGACTGGTCTTGGGGTTGTTACTTTCTGTGTTGTGGATTGAGTTGTGGGTTTCTGTGTCACAGATGGATGGGAGTTACTTGGCAAATCTACAGAAAACAAATCTTTCTACAGAAACATTGTCAGAAAAAAACAGTTTTAGTGTACCGGGAATATATGCATTGCATGTTCCCAAAAAATTAGTCTTGTCCGGCGTTTAAATCCACATCTTAGTTTCAATTTTTTATCATCTGACTTTGAAATATTGCTTGCCCCCAACACACACACCCTCATGAGAATTGTGTGGCCCCTACTCGGCCCATCCACACATGGAGTCAAAGTGTAGTATTCCGTTGCCGTTGTCCCTTTATATCTATTATGAAAGAATCGTTGTAACTTATAAGGAAAATGGCGTAACTTACTTTTACAGCTTGAACTGGTATCAAAGACAATATCATCAATACCAATATTAGATCCTAGTGCTCCTTCAAATATTACCTAACATCAAGAAAAAGATAATTTTGAAATTGTTACTCATATTCCTTAAACCCTTTTGTGATAATGTATCTAATATCCTAAACAAGTGTCGACAGTATTCTGACAATTGAAAACCGCCATCATGTTACTTTCAATTTGCTCTAGCTTGTTGGATTCACCAATTTGAAATCCTTTCAACAACTTTCGACGATCTTTTATCAAGTTCGGCACTAATAAAGATTTCCTATATATGAAGAATAGAGAATGATATAAGCAACTGATGTATGGACTCATCAGGAAAAAGTAATAATCAACAGATTCATAAATGACATTACTTGATAAGAGGCTGTTTGTGGCGGAATCTTAATCTGTCCTTGATGCCACTGATTAGAAACTGCTCCATTGACTTCCCATACTGGTAAAGGATTGTTTGAGGCTTTCAAACCAACCCAGACTCTTAACATACCACCATTCTGACCAATAAAATACCAGAAATGTAAACAGGTTGTTTTTGATGGGGCTAGATCTTCACTGAGTAATCTTGCTGTTTTCTTTTTGTTGACGGTTGATCCAGCAATAAACATATATTGGCCTGAAAAAATATCAAATTCGAAGTAAACAATATTGGCGAATTTCTATCCCTCGCGTACGATGTTGACCGAAACTGTTACTTTTTACATGTTTTCATCTTAGGAAATAGAATGCGCTCATACTGCACCTTTTGAGTTCATGGAGCATATTAATTGCTTTATCGTGTCTATATGCTCAATATCACACATTTAGGTATCACAATATTAAATTTCCCCAACTTACCATTTGCAGTATTAGTAGTATGATCATAATACGATTGTCCCTTTCCAGTACCATGTGTTATTCTCCAATCAAACTGGTCGTATTTCTGGTCATTTCTCCACGTACATAAACCTTTCTCAAAATCGCAGTTCCCTGTAATACATCACATGTTTGTGTGACGCTTGGGAATGCTCAGTGATGTTTCTAAGAATCTAAGTTAATTGGGACCACTTTATAGTGAAGTGTGGCTAACAGCAATTCTGTATTCTGTGTATGGGTATCAGTATCTATCTCTGATGGATGTCAGAGTGATGGTGCACTGTTTTCAGTTTAAAATCCTTTTAATTGCTGCTTTTTTGATTATATATTGTCCTCCATACCAAAGAAGAAGTTTACCCCTTAATCAGTGTATTCCACATATTTCCAATCTTACCTTCTATTGGGCAAGACGTTGTGACACTAAAATCATCAACAGCAATATCTCCATAAAAACCTTTACCAGTGATACCTTCAAACATGATCTGGTAGGGCTGGGTTGATTTAGGAATTGATATGGATGCTAGATTCCATTGATTGCCTTGATCACCTGTTAAAATACCAAATGATTGTTTTCAAGAATACTTATATCAGTAATACTCACTTCTGTCAAGCACCACCCGACGTCACACAATTTGTGGCGTTTCTATGAAACTTTGATGACGGACAGAGCGGGCCACAATTTTTTTCAGGGGGGCCACATGCCATTATTTCACAATGTAAAATGATAAAACAAAATTGAAAGTGGGGAGAAGGGCAAAGCCACTGCGCCTAAATCAGTATGCCTTACGGAGAGCAAACATAACTAATGAAATTAATACTTAAGTTGGTTTCAAGGCTTAAAAGTACGGGAGACAACTCTTATGTCCTAGCATCATACAACACTGAAATAATAAAACTCATTCACCTTGTTTGGTCCAGACAGGCTTTCCAGTGTTTCGACCTTTAACAATATATACATTGAGTGTACCAATACTTCGCCCAAACATATGATACCAGAACGTCACACATGTACTAGTTGTAGCAGATGGTTTGATCTGGAAGGATGACAACTTTGCCACATCTCCAACTTTTCGTGGGAAAGAGGATTCCGTGTACATGTAGTGTCCTGAAAAATATCAATGTTACCTAGATCCCCGCTCAGATTTTATAAAGCCGTGTTTAAAGTGAAAACATGTCTTTGATGATTTTATTTTTTGTGGCTTATGGCATAAATAAATCAACATCAATACTCGTGATTGCAAAACAGATAACCCTGATTCATTTTATAGTAAAAAAAACTCTTTGACACGTTACCCTACACTCTAGTGCCAGGATGACCTAGAAAGACCATTTACTTCAATGTCGTATCATAGAGACTTCGAAATTACATACCTGCTTTGGTGCCATAAGTATGATCATTAGAAGGACCTGTAGCACGAGTACCAGTATTTCTAGATCCTCTTGTCCAATCAAATTTATCACCACGAACTTGAGTAAAGCCACAGATGTCATTTCGTTCGAAGTCACAACTTTGAAGTGGTTTATTGTTCGTACCTACAAAACGAAACCAAAATGTACTAAAATATTCGAATAATTGGAATCATCTGTATTGTCATCCTTTGCGGAGAGTCCACAAGGTTATGTTATATAAATTCTTCGGTCATTTTGTTATTATATTATTGTACATGACACAATTTGCCCGTTCTCACTGTCTTGGAGGATCTCAAGATTGAAAGGACCAGTAGCAAATATATATATGCTTGACATACTTTCAGGACATTCTCCGTCAGCCATCGATACATCATCAACAGATATGTCACCTAAATAACCAGTTCCTTTTATTCCTTCAAATACAACCTGGAATGGAAGAGAACAAAATATATAACTGGGAAATAAAGCGATAGTAACGATGTTTTCTTTTCTTAAGTGTTTCAGAGATACATATAGCTTTTAACAATGCTGCAACAACATGAGAAAATCCAGATTTGCAATGCCGCTTTGGAAACTCCATTATATATGAGGATATCTCGTCTTTCTAAACTTTGACTGTTTTGATATAATTAAATTTAAATTGGTTGTGTGGAAGTAATTTCGTTTGGGCAGGATTTATGGCAAATTCGAGTACTTAATGTCTTTATAATCGGACAGTTCGTCTACTAACATTAAAAGTGTTCTTGATATCCTTAATGTTGATTTGAGCCTTCTTCCACTGAAGACCTTGAGTTCCTTTCTTGGCCCAGATTGGAGCAGGCAATGCTACACCAGTTTGAAGGTAGACTTTCAGATAGTAGACATGTCTACCGTACATATTGTACCAGAATGTAAGACAATGGGAACCTGGTACTACTGGTGGACTGACTAATCTTGCTTTGTTTCCATTGCCTGTTGGTGTTGATGTTTCGATATACACATAATATCCACCTAGAAAACAGTGGGAACATTGTAAAATCTCTGAAAACATTCAAGAACATCCACAAGCGCAGTAAATATCGATGACATCGTAGTAATAGTTATAAAGATATGTCAATCATATCCATCCAACTACGGATAATGCATTTCCTAGCGAGTATCTTGAAAACAATATGGGAACAAAGTGGGAAAGGAATAAGTACCTCCAGAAGTGTGATCAGACTTTGGTCCAGTACCAGTACTTCCGGTCTGTCCTCGATTTCTCTTCCAATCAAATTGATCCTTCTTGTCTTGGCTCCACCCACATAAATCTTGATCAAAGGTACAATTGAAGGCACCAGGAGCAGCTGTAGGTCCTGGAGTGGTGAGCACCATTGTCGTTTGAGTTGGTGGCATAGCCTTGGATGGTTGAACTGCAAATGGACAATGAGAAGAAGGTTTTGAGACTCCGATTAGATTAACTACATCAAATGATGTAGGGATTTTAGAATACAGAAGTCGTTGATCA
Organism: Lottia gigantea; assembly: GCF_000327385.1. NCBI lineage: Eukaryota > Metazoa > Mollusca > Gastropoda > Lottiidae > Lottia > Lottia gigantea. The sequence goes on from NW_008708400.1 coordinate 5,488,942, forward strand.
AAATTTAGTACCGAATTTCAACAACAACTCGATACAGATGCCATAAAAAATCATAAATATTTGCTTTTAGCTTCATTATAGAGTTTTACGATGTTTCAATGATGTTGATTTAAATACTGAAGAAAACTTACTGCCGCATGTATATTCGCTTATTATCACGTCATCAATAGCTATATCTCCAGTATAACTTTTGCCTCGAATACCCTCAAATACCAGCTGATAACTATGTTTATTTGTTGGTATAGGAGCTTGAGCACTCATCCACGTTGTTCCTTGAGAGCCCGAGAGTGTCCATAAAGTATAATCTGGCAGACCTGTAAAGAAAAAAATATATTGATTGCATGTTTGTTCAAACACAAGGTATTTTCTGGTGTACACTTCAATAAGAGAGCCAGTATGTTCAGTATATTTGGTGGTCTTTTGGACGTTAAATTGCTCACCACAGCAATATGAATCTTATATTTCAAAAGCTGAAAACATGAAGAAACTAAATATTGAACTCACCTGAAACTCTGAGTAATATATTGAGGGTGTCCACAGTTTGCCCATTCATTACATACCAGAATTGTAAACACCGACCAGTAGTAGGATTGGGAGGGAAGATCTGACTCAACATCCAAGCTTTATCACCAGGATGACGTGGATTTGATGTTTCAATATACATATAATGACCTATAATTAAAATTGAAGAAATACACCGTGAACTGGCATAATAGTTTTCAAATCAGTTCTTATATCTCCAGTCAAATTGATACCTTTAACCCAGAGAGAAGACCCAAGAGAGCGTTGGAAGGGCAAAGAAGGTCTTTATTACACTAAACTAAGCATACCTTTACTATCACCTCGGGTATGATCAGATGAAGGTCCAGTTCCTCTAGATTTGGTGTTTCCTGATCCTGTTATCCAATCAAAATCATCTCCCTTTGGTACGTTCTTCCATGTACATAATCCTTTCTCAAAGTCGCACATTCCTGAAAATGTTTTAAGGGTTATTAGGTGCAATAAGTAAAGATAGACATGCAGTCATCATATACAGGTGTGTATTATATATACATGTACAAGATGTGTATTGAAATATAAACGAACTGCTCAATAACAACATCTCAACAGTATCGCCAAGCCAAATTTCATAATAAACATATTGATCTACCTGGTGAATTACAAGCTCCTAGTATTACTCTTACGTCATCGACAGCAATGTCAGCTTTGTAGTTATTGCCTCGGACACCTTCAAATACAATCTGAAAAAACAACAAGACCGTAGTTCTTTAACAAATTGTAATCTGACTATTTCCTTAACTGCTGGATAAACACCTTCACATTGCCCTCGTCATCTGTGTCGTCTCCAGTACTGTATGAATTATGTTGATATGGTAAACTTACATACCTTACATAAAAAAAATTAAATTCCATACCTTGAAACCTTTAACAGCAGATGATTTAGGTATGGTGGCCTGACCAACTGCCCATTGATTACCCTGATCACCAGTTCTGGTAAATACTGGACGTCCTAGAGTCTTGCCAGTCTGAAATTTGATAAAATAAACCTTTGATCATTCTTGCAATATCATGCAAATAAATCTTATTAGTTTCAACTTGCTATATGGCATCTATGATATAAGTATGTCCCTTCAGTTTGTTACATGGAACTTTGGCTACTTGGAGTGCCATGAAATTGTATTTTCTGCGTCATTTGGATTTTGCATCTGTTATTTTATGGATCTCCAATACATAGATGCAATGCCATAATATTGGTATCAATAGAATTAACATGAAATGAAATCATACCTGTGTATAGACATTCAACGTTCCCATTCCGCTTCCATACATGTGATAATAAAAATTTAAACAAAGATCTTGGTTGTTCTTATACGTCGGTGACATTATCCTTGCCTTATCTCCAAGTTTGCGAAGTGACGCTTCAGTATACATATAATGACCTGCAAGAAAATTATTACTTACGATAACAAAACTGACGACAACTGTATCTGCATTAAATGAGGCTTTCATGTGATGGAAGTTTTTATGATGTCAAAACGTGTAACGGATACAAAATCCATTGTCGGATCACCCGGTGTACTCATGGGTTCAAATATCCAGTAATTCAAGTTTGAGGAAATCATAAAATTTAATCGCCAAATTTGAAAAGTTCATCAGAAAGATATAATGTATGACAAACCTTTGTTGGTTCCATAAGTATGGTCATTCTGCGGTCCAGTTCCAGTCGTTCCGGTACTCCTAGAGTTCCGCTTCCAATCAAACTGTTCTGTCTTATCTTGGGTGTATCCACATATCTTGCTTCCTTCGAAATCACAGCTCATTCCCCGAACCACACTACCAACTGTTGGTTTAATGGTAGATCCGGTCGGAGGAACCAATGTTACACCTGAAACGTACCAAATATTACACATGAATTATCAGTTTAGGGTTCATAAGGTGGAAATGAGCGTTCTGTAATAAGTGCCGTATCAACAAAACTCACCATGATGTTACTACAAATGTTACGTTAACCAATCGTACATTCAAAACTTGAAATAATCACGACACCAAAATATGACATTCGTATTAACAATGTAACGAATATCGATAGTTCATTTTCTACTGGTAATAAATCATAAAGGTTGAGGTATGACAGACCTGTACAAGCACCATCAGATAAAGCTATATCATCTATTCCAATATCGCCTTTATAACCATTTCCACCTGTACCTTCAATAACAACCTATGAATAATAATAAAACAATTGTTTGGAATTATTTAAATTTTTTGAGCGCAGTATGAAGTAAATAAGAAAAAAACAAAAGAGGTATATCTTAAGGAACTTTTCACTCTACGAAAAAAGTAATCGGAACGCCAAGGATACCATAAATTCAAAGTTTCAATCTAAATTGGTTGTTGACGTGATAATCGAGGTACAGTTTGCACAAATTACTTAGTCACAAAATGTGTCCTACTTCTATAAAACGTGGAAATATTAGTTAAGAGCTATTTTGAATCAATAAAGGGTGATGCTCTCTGTAGAGTTCACTGAAAGAGAGATGATGGAACAGATGTTACTCACAGAGTATGGTTTGCTTCCTTGAGAAATAGTGATTTGTCCTTTCTTCCACAAGTTACCTTGTGAATCTTGTTTAGTCCAGACAGGGTCGCCAAGATCAGCTGATGATTTAACATACACGTTGAGTTTTCCTTGAATTATCAAATCATTAAGATGTTATTTACTTTACAGTTAAAAAAATGGGGATGTATGAAAATTACCAAGAAAAAATAAATAAATAAAAAGAGAAATTGAATTGACTGATATAGAGCTATTGGTAAAGACATGGTGTAGCGAGTACTTATCAATAATATGAGTGTATATTATATTAACCGATTATCAGGGAAAGAATTCCCAACCCAGTCTGAATAGTCGAATAAAACCTACCAATATGGGGACCATACATGTGATACCAAAATGAAAGACATTGAGTAGAAGCTCTGGGTGTTATCTGCTTGCTTTGAATACGAGAAGATTCATTGGCTTTAACTATCGAAACTTCCGTGTACAAGTAGAATCCATCTGAAGATTAAAAATAAAAATTATATACTTGAAGCTCAAGTCCAATTTAGAGCTCAAATAATATAAATAAGTACCGTGGGTGATGTCACTATGAAGTAGAGTATGCTCTTCCATCCACTGAGCAGCACCGGGTGCCACTTCAACACAGCAACCGTTTTAAGAGAGGCAACATACATGTACATAATGTAACTTGGTATAAATTAAATATGAATACATTGCACTATAGCGTGGTATATTTCTTGCAACAGCCTTTTTAATTCTTCAAAAGGCCAAAGGACGCATTCACATATTATAAGAGTATATAGCACGATGACTAGGTACATACTGATAAAATGTAAATCTTACGTCCAGATGTGTGGTCTTTCGAAGGTCCAGTGCTAGAAGTTTGGGTTGAACCTTTGTGCCTCGTCCAATCAAAATCATCATCAGTAGATTGTTTCCAGGCACACAGATCAATTTCAAAATTACATGTGACTGTGTTGGGTCCCTTGGGTTTGACAGTGGTGACGCCTGGTGGCAGTGTAGCTTTACGCGTGGGTGTCGTTGGTTTTGGTGTCGTGGTAGTTATTGGGTTGTATGCTGCATTCTTTGGATACACTAAAATGCAATAAAGTGAAACTACTAGAATTTCTGTTTTGTGTGTTGTTAGAAAGCAAGCTCATCTGTCTGGTTTCTTTCTAGATTATTAATGCGTTCTTTGTGCCATGCCTTTGTCCACTAAAGAGCATTTACATAGATCTTAATGCTTCTCGTACTTTCGTTCAATAACGACGCTGTTTCGGAAATGAAATGAAATGAATGGAGTTTTATGTCCTACTTGCTGTTAGATCGGAGCAACTGATTCTGAAATACGGGCAACATTTCCATTATATAGCTAAGCTTACGAGTAAAGTAGGTGAACTCTCTATGCACGTGAATATCTTGAACAAGAAAATAAATTCAAATGGAATCATACCAGTACATGAAGAGGTCAATAATCGTAAATCATCAAGAGCTATATCTCCTGTTACACTATTTCCGACAACACCTTCAAATATGACCTAGAATAAGCATCATTATCATTATTGGTTTTTGCTTCATAATTATATATTTCACCAGAAGTCTAGACATTCTAAAGGCATGGGCGATGATGTAAACATATATCGGGATGGTTTTGATATAGTACAGTAGTCATTATGCTTGCGCCAATTGTTAGGCTTGATAATATCATGCAATAGCGTCAAGCCCAATAAACACCAAGACTAACCTTGAAGTTCTGTTTAGGATTCGGTATTGAGAATCGTCCATACTGCCATTTATTACCACGATCACCAAATAGTTGCCAAATCAATGTCTCTTGAGAGCCAGACGCCACATAGACGTTCAGAGTACCGAGTTGTGCTCCATACATATGATACCAGAATGCAAAACATTGCTGCCGAGTTGAGGGTCGGAAGGTTTGACTGACAAATCTTGCCCGATCACCTTTTCTCCTTGGTTTACTGGCTTCAATGTATAGATAATACCCAGCTGTAAGGAGAAAACAACCAAGTATTATGTCTGTAAATGAATAGTTAAGAGGATTGTAAAGAAGGTCAGTCAACAGATTTATTATGATTTAAAATAATTTCGACCCATGTGAACAAATAAAATAGTTACGGTTTGAAAATACCTTATGCTTATTACCGGCTGTGACCTTTATGACTAACCACTGGAATTTAAAAATGGCAAGATCTAAAACAACTCACCACCGCCTCTAGTGTGATCATTTCCAGGTCCAGTGTTTTTAGAAGTTGTGGCTCCTTTCTTTCGTACCCAATCAAAATCATCATTGACTATAGTATTACTCCATGCGCACAGATTTCTCTCAAAATTACATGATCCTGAAATGATAACAAAAAGACAACGTTATTACCTCTGTGGAGCCTCCAAAAGAGATGGTGAGGCAATTAAAATGCAGTTAGGCTATGTATTTTTTGGGGCTATATTTTTTTTCATTAAATGCGACTTATTTTCTTGACGACCAGACATCCACGAAACATACATATCTTTATGGACCAAATTGTAGTTTCGATGATATTAACCGCATCATAGAAATTGATGTAGGTCTATGAGTTGATAGACTGATAGAAGAATTACCTGGTGCCGGACAAGCTCCTCTAGACAACTTTACATCATCGATAGCTATATCACCTTTAAAATCATTTCCTCTTACAGCTTCAAATACAAGCTGAAATTCAAATCAGAAAATGACTGCTCGGCATTACAAAAAAATCTGGAAAACGATCTGCCACGCTATTTTAACTTGGTTGATACAGAGAAGATCAGGGCGTCGCACAGATCTTGATTACAGAGAAGAGAGAGTAGTACAGTCGACGATAGTGCTCTAGTAATTTTTGAAAAGTACTGACTTACATTAAAGTTACGCCCTCTCTTGATAGTTACTTCAGCAATCTGCCAACCTTGGCCTTGATCTCCTGTTAGTGTCCAGAGGGCATTTCCCAGTGCCTTGCCATATTTAGCGTAGACATTGAGCGTATCGACATCTCGTCCATACATATTGTACCAGAATCGTAAACAGCGAGTAATTTTCCCAGGAAATGTCGGAGTTATCAGTTGAGCTTTCTGTGTTGGCTTAGCATCAGATGCTTCTATGAACATGTAATGACCTGGATTATAAAAACATATAAACTGATGCAAGTTTACTAAGAGTTGAGAATTCTTGAGAAATAAAACCCATTGGTATACACTTACTGGCTTTAACACAATCGTGAAATACAAGTTAGTTGTTTTCCTGTCATTTTCACTCTGAGGATGTTCTTTTGATTTATATTTGTACCATATACAAAATGAAGCTATTCACAATGCAAACATTTTCACTGAAGTACAAAATCTCACCAGCTGGTGTTCCATAAGTGTGATCATTCGTTGGACCAGTCTGAACAGATCCAGTAGTTCCCTTTGATCTTCTCCAATCGAAGTCATCTTTTGTTGACTGGGAATAGCTACATATATCATCTGTCTCAAAGTCACAAGCCAGAGCTACTGGTGGTTTCTTGGTTTGACCTGGTGCTACAGACGGTATTACAGTTCCTGAAAGATAGTCCATATTCTTTTTACGATCAACCAATTTAAGAAAGCCATTGACAAATTCATCATCGTTTGAAAATGGTTCACCAAAGACATATGATAAAAGAATTGGCAATATATAAAAACTTCCTTAGATAGATCGAACAATCAGATGTCCTGAAGGGCAGATTTTACATAAATATTCCCAAATGAAAATAAACTGAAATATTACCTTCGGGTGGACAAGCACCATTGCGGACTGAGATATCATCTAGACCAATATCCCCTTTATAACCACTACCACGAACAGCTTCAAATATCAACTGAAACGAACCAGATGTATCTATATTCTTATGTGTATTAAAAATCTGGCTTATTTCAATCATGTTTGGTACCACATACATTACCGCATTCCTATTACCACATCATTGTGTTGTAAGATGGCATACTTAATATCTAGAATAAATCAAAATACCATGAAATTCTTATTACGCCATATAGTAGTAGTATAACTTGCTTACGCTTACCTTGAAGTTGCTTTTAGGTTTGAGCTCAATCCTTGCTTCCGTCCAGTTGTTACCCTGGTCACCTGTCCTAGTCCAGATTGGTGCAGCCTTGCCACCACCTGCTGGTTGGGTGTTGAGGTTGAACTGGTAGACATGCTGACCATACATATGGTACCAAAATACCAAACATTTTGTTGTTTTGGCAGCCACACTTATTGCAGGACTGATCAACTGTGCCGAAAATCCCTTTGAGCCTAGAGAGCTTTCAAAGTAAGCATACTTTCCCTCTGGAATAATATTTTACAAATACCTTTATTAAATGTACAGACATGAAGAACATAGACATCTTTTTTTTATGTAATTTGTAGCAGGATAAGGGTGTTTTAGAGGTGTGTGGTGTACGCCCGGTTACAGTTCTGACAGCATCATGCTGCACACTTCAGAAAACAAACAAAACCGAGAAAAATCTTTACGATATATCTACATCTATCAATATTGTTAAATCTGCGTATATAATCACAACATGTGTGATGTGAAAACGAAAACTTACTTCCAGTTGTATGGTCAAAAGAAGGTCCAGTATTGGATGTTGATGTAGGTCCAGATTGTATTTGCCAATCAGAGTTGTCTGTTGAACCTTGAGTATAGCCACAAAATCCATTTTCAAAATTGCAGTCAATTTCCGAGAGAGATCCTGCAAAGATAAAGAAAAATGTTACGTGCATTATTGCATTATTCTAATCTGAATTTAGCAGAATGCAGGATGCTTTTCAATCATTACAGACAAAATTAATGTGACTTGACATAAATCAATGCAGTAGACACCAGAATCAGCACAGAAAATTGGCAAAGGAGATCAGTTGTTAAGCCCGTCGTCTTTAAAACTGTGGAAGTTAATCGCCATTTCCAAAAACAGTTATCTTGATGATGCATTTTGTATCAAACTATGAATCGAGCCCTTGTCATGTCGAATTGCAATGCCATACCTGATATAAGTGCCAAGAAGGCACAAAAGGCGAGGAATGTCCCCCCTTTATTCCGAATCATCTCTAAAATTCCTATGTTATTTTATACGTATACCATGAACTGACGGTATTATACTACTGGATAGCTCAGATATACCGACAGTTCTGTTTGGGGGAGGATGAGACCAATATATTTTATTGTATATTTGGTCTTATCTACCAGCATCTAAGATAGTACGACAAGGTACGAACAAAGTCGAGCGATAGATTCTTTGCTTTTATCAGATATAAGAAAAGATAACAATTTTAATCAACTTTTATTTAATTTTCACGTATATTGTATTTATCTTATTCACCACATCGAATTCTTCGAATTTAACAATGATAACATTATGTAAATCATAATCTAAGTCGATTATATTGACAGCGCTAATATCAGCTCGTTTTTACATTTTTGCACAAACCTTGGTTTGCTCCTTTTTTTTGTATATTGCCAGGATCTGCTTTGACTGTGTATGGACATTCTCGACAGAAGTACGCCGATTTTGCCAAAAAACCTCATCCATTACGAGATGTTGCTTCTGTAAATTGATGCAGCCAATTAATAAAATTTATTACATTTTATCTGTCGTTTCAGATCAGTGCTAGTGCTGATTTGAAATTCTCTGAAACAACATCATGTTTTGTTCTCAGATATGAAATTGAAGTAAGTCAGTGGAAGGCTAGCAACGAAAAGATTTCTGAGAAATACCATTTGAGTTTCTTTTGAATTTTGAACTTGGTTAAGCCTTTTGGACAAGGTTGGTCTTTTGCATGTCACAGGCTATGGACTCTTTAATCGAAAATAGTTGGATGTGAAATTTTAAATTCATTTAATCTCTTTATTTTGAGAGGGTAGCTGAGCATATCACTGGCAAGATACTCTGTCATTATCAATGGTTATCATATCTAGTACGTCTCTGTTATGGCAAATCAAAACATAAATAATTCAGATAACTTATCAGTTAGATGCCCAATTTCATAACAGAATGAATTTTCTATTTCTTATCAAGAACTGTTAATTTCAGTGACGGTTATATCCAATCGATACCAATGATTTGTTATCCAGCGCTGATAGAGAAAAGTTGATAAGACGATAACAATAGTAATAGTGCGTTTGACAAGTAGATAAACATTATAGGGTATGAAACATACAAGTAAATGTACTCGAATAATGCGTATATCTGGGGTTTGACCATAACATACAGTTACCAGTCTGGTTCTACTGAAACGGACAATGAACACAAACAACATTTTTAGGATCCTTTTATGCTGAAGGCTTATTTGTTTACCTGACTGAACATATTGTTTCAAAATTACAAGTATATGTAGTTTGGTTTGGTGCATGGTGTTGTTGTTAGAGCACTCCAGGGTCAAATTGTTTCCATTAATTTTGGTTGGACTGGAATTGCACTCTAACCACCGTAAACTTTTTCTCTGAAAAATGATTGTATAGCAACCGAAATAAAAACAAAATAGACGTTGGAAAAAGGTTTAAGAAAGTATACTCAGTTTTGTACACTTTAAGTGAAACTCTATTCAATTTTTAGCATTTGAAATATATTACTTAAAAAAAAACATGAACTCTTAATGAAATCTCGTTTGGGGAGGGATACAGATTTTCAAATGGCTATGAGTTCGAGTTGAAGCACTGTCGTTAACCAGCTGTATAAGTATCCGATATGAGAATATTAGACTTAAGATGGACAGAGTTATTTCCCCTTATGATCTATCTGGACTCACTCCACTAATTCATTTGCCATCTCTTCCCATGTTAAAAAACGAAATTCCACCTTCTACAACTTTTCCCGAAATCTCTTTGAAAGCTTTCCAATATGTCGAATGAGAGCCTGACCAATGTCTCCTAAAAAATTCAATATATGATGGCCATGAAAATTTTGAGCTACTAAAATTGAGAGTACTACTACCGGTTATACTCATCCGCTAGAGTTTGTCAGTTCACAAAACGACTATTTTAGAATTAGCCCTTCGCCATTAGGTCTCTCATCATCTCACCAAATCTTAAAGATAATGCTATTTCAGACATCAAAATCCAAATCTAGACCAAATATTACCCAAAAATAGGCATGCAAAAACCCCAAAAGGGAGAGAGAAAGAAGTTTTCTAAAAATAACCTGGAATACATTCGTATACATAAAATATCAATGTTTTAGAGGAGTGAGTCCATCTTCTTCCACGGACAGTAAATTGTGATTTCGCATGTCGTAGTATCACACGGGTTACTTCCCATTTAAATTACAGATTTCTTGTTTTTTTGTTTTTTTTTTGGGGTTTTTTTTACTTTAAATATGGAAATGCTGCATATACTCTCCGACAGTACTTTTCAAAAAAATATCGACTGTAGGTGCAGCGAATGAAAAAGTTTTTAACCAGGAAACTTCCATATCGAAACACAGGTGTACTATTTTATTCGGCAACTATCTGCAGTTTCTGTAAAGCTGAAACGCAAGCGAACCGTTTAAAAATGAAGATTACAGCAGGGCATTTTCGCTATTTCAATTTATTACCTGCAGATTTAATAGTGTAAGTAAATTGATGAAAGATCTTACAGTATTTCTGAAGTAAAGATCGTAAGGAAAATGCATCATTTTCATAGCAGATGTTTATCTAATTTGATACACTGTCTTTCAATGTTATATTATGATTAAATAACATTTCCATATAGTGACCAATATTTTGCCTTACTGAATTTCTGGTGCTAATCTCTAACCACAGCCACATATTTAGCTTTTGAAGGGACATGATCTGTTCTCTTAGACTGGTATTTCCAGCTAATTGTAGTACTTCAGAATGAGAAACGTACTATCAGTATTAAATACAACTCGAGAAAAGAAGAAAAAAAAATTTACAAGGATAAACGTCATTTTCAGGATTATCTGTACCATACCATTTCATATTAAGAAAACATTAGATTTATCTTTCTCAGAGGACACTATATATCATGGGTTTAAAGTTTACAGAAACAAATATATGTAAGATTGTAAATGTTGTGACGTGGGTTCCAACATATTACCAATATATTATATTAAGTAACGGACACAATTTATTGAAATACTACTCCTTAGTTTTATTACATCATCTTCGCAAGATGACAATGTAGATTGTTGAAACGTAGTGTGTAATAAAACTAAGGAATAGTATACCATAAAATTGTGTCCGTTATTTAATGTGATCTCTACCCCTAAATGTCGCTAAAGGATAAAAAATATTATATTGTATCGTGCGCCTTTTTTCCACTGTAAAGTTCAAAAGCATTGTGACTTTAATGTCCTGGCCACTTCATAAACATTCCAATATCAGCAATTTTTAATAAGAAACATGCAATAAGATTCAGTGGATGGTCATTTCTATTGTATTGCAGTATAAAGAATTGATTATTATAAAGAATTCAATTAACTTGTATGTTGTTTATCATACCGAATTATTCAAGTGTCACCATCTAAAATATATAAAAGACTTGAAAAAATCGAGATTGTCAGAAAGGCTGAAATATTGCCTTCAAAGTCGCATCTTGTAGTGGAAGAATACAGTAAAACCTTTACTGGTATTAGAGTTGGTTGGTGGACATAAAAAATCACCATGACTAAAGTTACATTGGTCCTTCTGGTTATAGGACTGATTGTCGTAGTCTCTATTCTTAAAGGTAACTTAATGATTTATTTTCTGTGTTTGGGTGCAGGTAAATTATTATGTTTTCTTCGTAATAATCATGTCCATGTGGTTTGGTCTAATATAGACTTCATATAGTTTGTAGAGAATAATGTAGATTATTAAGTCTTAGGATCGTAGCAATGTTGTCAAGTGGCATGGTTTATACCTAAATTCTGCGGAACTATGAAAGTGAAACACTCCTAGAACCCCTAGACTACGCCCCTGAAACCGAAAGCCATTATGATTCAGTACAGTCAATTAAAAATTGTTCTGGAGAATTCAAATGATGAAATGATCAAAGGATGCTTCATTTTTTAAAATGTGAAGCATGACAATGAAACACCGATGTGCATTTTATTTATTTCAGCTGATGCCCAGAAGAAGACTACAAAGGTTGAAAAATCAGGTAATATAAAAATGAATGGTTTTCAATGAATATTACCATAAATCTTCTGCGAGACTCTTAACAGCATCAATATTCAAAGCTACGGAAATATATCTATCTAATGATTTGCCAAGTGTTTACTAGTCAGATAGACGATATTCAACCCTTGTTGCAACAGAATCACTCGATATCTAATAAAGGATAGTCCATTGCTTAATTGGATGCTATCACAAGTAGCAACACGGTGATTGGTTTCGTCCTCGACGCCACCTTCCTACAGTATGCTATAAAATAATTTTTTGCAGGATGGCAATCGACTGGTGACGGACGAAGAAGGAGACGAGTGAAAAAAACCACCACAACAACATCAAGTGGTAGAAGGTCTGGCGGTAGAAGGTCCGGTGGTGGAAGTAGACAGTCAACTAAGACGACTAAGTCAGGTAGATAATATAGTGATTAGTAATTCTATTTATAGTATTGAAGCTCCTATGATGCTATAACAGTAAGAATTTAGAAACAGTTTTAATAGATAGTTTAGTAGCCAGAGACATATCTGAAAGCCAGTCTTATAGCCGGTCTGAATGTAAACTAGTCTTGTAACTTGCCTGAAAGTAAACCAGTCATGTAGCCGGTCTGAAAGTCAGTCTTATAGCCGGTCTGAAAATAAACCAATCTTGTAGTCGGTCTGAATGTAAACCAGTCCACGTATTCTCGAAACGATCTTAATGATAGGATGTCCTAGAATCAATGTTAGAAGATAAGAACCTAGGACATCCTAGTGCTAAGATCGTTTCGAGAATACGTGGCCAGTCTCGTAGACGATCTGAAAGCTAGCCTGGTAGCTTGTCGGTCTAAAAGACGGTCTTGTAGCCGGTCTGAAAATAAAAACCAGATATGTAGCTGATCTGAAAGTCAGTCTTGTAGCCCAGTCTTGTAGCTTTTAGTGTCAGTGGGAACCGATCCTAGTTTGGTAACTGGTGCATATCAAAACATAGTTTAGATTTTAAATAATGTTTATATTTTTAAAATATAGAATGGCAGTCTACTGGTGATGGTCGAAGGAGGCGACGAGTTAAAAAAGTTACAACCACAAGAAATTCTGGTAGCTCCAGATCTGGTGGTTGGCGTAAGGGAAGAAAAGGCCGAAAGGGTAGAAAGGGCCGAAAGGGCCGAAAGGGTCGAAAAGGAAGAAAAGCCAGGAAAGGAAGAAAAGGAAGAAAAGGTAGAAAGGCAGAAAGATCTGGAAGACGATCCTCCAGAAACAGTTCTGGTAAGGTTGTATTTATTTTAAGATAAAATGATAAAATTTTAACTGTCTCCTTTCCATAGGCTTTTCAGTTGGTCTTCAGATGATTTCGAAGTATTGAAAATAGATATCGCTGTATCCAATTTAATGAGAATTTTAAATTTTCTTGTTTCTTTTATTTATTTGTTTTTCTAGTTGAGTATGAATACGAATGGGAAACTTCAGGTCGAAGCTCAGGAGGAAGAAAGGGAAGGAAAGGTCGAAAGGGACGAAAAGGAAGAAAGGCAAGGAAAGGTCGAAAAGGCAGAAAGGGACGAAAAGGCAGAAAAGGCAGAAAGGGTCGAAAAGGTCGAAAGGCTAGGAAAGGCAGAAAAGGCAGAAAAGCAGGGAGATCTGGAAGACAATCTTCCAGAAGCAGTTCTGGTAAGATTAATGACGACAATGTTATATTTTTTACGCCGTTCCATTTCGGATCCCATACTATTAGCTATTTGAATGGATTTCAAATTGCCAGTAGAAATGAAAGTTGCTTCCCTTTATAATCAGTTTTGTTTTGTTTTTGAGACACTCAAAGGATTGACTCCCGATCAAACCAGTAATGTCTAACAATATTGTTTTTTCTGTTCTAGTTGAGTATGAATACGAATGGGAAACTTCAGGTCGAAGATCAGGAGGAAGAAAGGGAAGGAAAGGTCGAAAAGGACGAAAAGGAAGGAAGGCAAGGAAAGGTCGAAAGGGACGAAAAGCTAGAAAAGGCAGAAAGGGCCGAAAGGGAAGAAAGGCAAGGAAAGGTCGAAAGGGACGAAAAGCTAGAAAAGGCAGAAAGGGCCGAAAGGGAAGAAAGGCAAGGAAAGGTCGAAAAGGCAGAAAGGCCAGAAAAGGCCGAAAAGGTAGAAAGATTAGGAAGGGACGAAAAGGCCGAAAAGGAAGGAAAGGTAGAAAAGGCCGAAGAGGCCGAAAGGGTCGAAAAGGAAGAAAGGCAAGGAAAGGCAGAAAAGGTAGAAAGGCAAGGAAATCAGGAGGACGATCTTCTAGCAGTAGTTCTGGTAAGATTCTAATGATTCCTTTAATTGGAAAATGGAATTTTTCAATTGACCTATATCCCTTTCGACGCATATGTATAGCTATCTTATTGCTGAATTCAGTGCTGAACTTTTACATTTAGATTTCACATGCTGAACATAATTTTGACCATTAAATTAATTTTCTTTTAGTTGAGTATGAATATGAATGGGAATATGCAGGTGGTAGATCAGGAGGCAGAAAGGCTCGAAAAGGCCGAAAGGGACGAAAAGGTCGAAAAGGCAGAAAGGCTCGAAAAGGACGAAAGGGCAGAAAGAATAGAAAAGAAAGAAAGGCAAGGAAAGGTCGAAAGGGTCGAAAAGGAAGAAAAGGCCGAAAGGGAAGAAAAGGCAGAAAAGGCAGGAAGGGCCGAAAAGTTTCCAGGAAAAATCGAAATTGTAAGTATAGTGTACCGTCTTAATTGCCTGCGATGGCAGCTGGATTGATATCTGAATATAGAATTTATTGTTTAAATATTGTGAAAAGTTCACAGTCAAGCGTTCATAGACACACTTAGAGTTTTTTTTCAGTTATTTATATAGATTTTCATCTTCTTCATCCAAGTAAATTTAGTCAATAATATAAGAACTCTATATTTTTAGCCGGAGCCCGCCGAAGTGGAAGAAATTCAAGTCGATCTACAACAGGTACATGTATTTGATATCAGTAAATTTGTTTTTCTAAATTCATTGAACTTGATTGTTCCTGTGACATTTCTATCATATATCTAATTTATATACTCACATGTTTCGCAATAATTGCAGGGCGATGATATGGAGATAGACATTGAAATATCTTGTTTCTCAGTGTTATTGGGTCACTAATTATCAATGTATTATACATGAACTTCGATGTCTTATCGTAATATTTCATGACAGCCTTTACAGATCGATTTATTATTAATGGCGGAAATATTGGGTTGAGAAAGCATTGGTCAAACATTGATATACAACTCGTATACGATTAATGTAAGGAACAAGAATGATTTCTATTTTTAGTTGAATATGAGTGGGAATATGTAGATGATTCTGGTAGAAGAAGGAGAAACCGAAAAGGCAGAAAGGGTCGAAAAGGCAGGAAGGCTCGAAAAGGAAGAAAGGGTCGAAAAGGCAGGAAGGCTCGAAAAGGCAGAAAGGGTAGAAAAGGAAGAAAGGCTCGAAAAGGCAGAAAGGGCCGAAAAGGCAGAAAGGCTCGAAAAGGCAGAAAGGGTCGAAAAGGCAGAAAGGGTAGAAAAGGCAGGAAGGCTCGAAAAGGCAGAAAGGGTAGAAAAGGAAGAAAGGCTCGAAAAGGCAGAAAGGGCCGAAAAGGCAGGAAGGCTCGAAAAGGCAGAAAGGGCCGAAAGGGTAGAAAAGGAAGAAAAGCTCGAAGAGGCAGAAAGGGCCGAAAAGGCAGAAAGGGTCGAAAAGGCAGAAAGGCCCGAAAAGGAAGAAAGGGTAGAAAGGGCCGAAAAGGTAGAAAGGGTCGAAAAGGCAGGAGGGGTCGAAGCGGAAGGAAGGTTTCCAGGAAAAATCGAAGATGTGAGTTATAGATATTGATTATAGCAACTGTAGAAAAGTCTGTCAGACATTCAGTGAAATGTATAGTTTTATATTTATAACTGAAACATACATAAACAAAGTTTCAACTCGAGTCAGACCAATATTTTTATATATGCACTGTAATTGATTTTTTATATGTGCCACTGGGATTAGGCTGTGCATATTTCTAATGTATAGCACTCTTACTATTCAAATAGTTCATATTCTTTCAGTTTTATTTCACTTATTTTTAATTAAAGTATAAATATCTGTATTTTGTTTCAGCTGGAGCCAGCCGACGTAATGGAAGAAACTCAAGAACAACTGGTAAGTTTCACATTTTAACTGTTTGTCGCAGTGACCGCTATATGAATTGTAGATAATTAACAATAGCCTATGTTTAGTAGTTGAATATGAGTAATATAAAGAACATGGATGATTTCTATTTCTAGTTGAATATGAATGGGAATATGTAGATGATTCTGGTAGAAGAAGGGGAAAAGGTAAAGGCAGAAAGGGCCGAAAGGGTAGAAAAATAAGGAAAAAGAGGAAGAGCAGAAAACGTAAGTAATTTACATACAATATTTGACCACGTAGATCACGTTAATATTTGTCAATGTCTTATACTTTTCTAAATAATAATTTAGAAATCAAAATTGTAAATGATGTCTAAGATTCAAATTGACTTCTTTCAATTTATTAGCAAGAAGGAAAGGACGAAGAGGACGAAAACCTAGAAGGGGAAAAAAAGGCAGAAAGCCAAGAAAGGGGAGAAAAGGCAGAAAAGGCAGAAAAGGACGAAAGCCAAGAAAGGGACGAAAAGGACGAAAGCCAAGAAGAGGAAGAAAAGGCAGAAAAGGACGAAAAGGCAGAAAACCTAGAAGAGGAAGAAAAGGACGAAAAGGACGAAAACCAAGAAAAGGAAGAAAAGGAAGAAAAGGAAGAAAAGGCAGAAAAGGCAGAAAAGGGCGAAAGCCAAGAAGGGGAAGAAAAGGCAGAAAAGGACGAAAGCCAAGAAGAGGAAGAAAAGGACGAAAGCCAAGAAGAGGAAGAAAAGGAAGAAAAGGAAGAAAAGGACGAAAGCCAAGAAGGGGAAGAAAAGGCAGAAAAGGACGAAAGCCAAGAAGAGGAAGAAAAGGAAGAAAAGGACGAAAGCCTAGAAGAGGAAGAAAAGGCAGAAAAGGAAGAAAGCCAAGAAAAGGTCGAAAAGGACGAAAACCTAGAAGAGGAAGAAAAGGAAGAAAAGGACGAAAGCCAAGAAGGGGCAGAAAAGGCAGAAAAGGAAGAAAGCCAAGAAAAGGCAGAAAAGGACGAAAGCCAAGAAGGGGAAGAAAAGGAAGAAAAGGAAGAAAAGGCACGAAAAGGTCGAAAGCCAAGAAAGGGAAGAAAAGGACGAAAAGGACGAAAACCGAGAAGGGGAAGAAAAGGCAGAAAAGGACGAAAACCTAGAAAGGGAAGAAAAGGACGAAAAGGACGAAAAGGCACGAAAAGGAAGAAAGGGAAGAAAAGGACGAAAGCCTAGAAGGGGAAGAAAAGGCAGAAAAGGACGAAAACCTAGAAAGGGAAGAAAGGGACGAAAAGGACGAAAGCCAAGAAAAGGAAGAAAGGGAAGAAAAGGACGAAAGCCTAGAAGGGGAAGAAAAGGCAGAAAAGGACGAAAACCTAGAAAAGGAAGAAAGGGAAGAAAAGGACGAAAGCCAAGAAAAGGAAGAAAGGGAAGAAAAGGACGAAAGCCTAGAAGGGGAAGAAAAGGCCGAAAAGGACGAAAACCTAGAAAGGGAAGAAAGGGGCGAAAAGGACGAAAGCCCAGAAAAGGTAGAAAAGGGCGCAAAGGAAGAAAGGCCAGGAAATCTCCAAAGAAGGTTGCAGGTGAGTAGATAAATTGTGTATTGATTTCACGTTTCAAAGAATTTAAACTGTTCCGAGCTACAAATAAGGGACAAGAGAAAATATGGTATTGACAGCTAAAGTGGTATTATAACTACAGAATAAACAATCGACTATATGTCGGAGGAGGAAAGGCTTGGTTCTCCCTCATGTACAGGCCTAGGATGGAACAAATATTTCATAGAGAAAATGAAATGAACGGTCCGGATCTGTTGAGTATTTTTCTTCTATTTCGATCAGAGGTTAGCTTGCTATGATTGTTATGTTAAGACCGAATGAAATCTTTATTTTTTTGCAGCAAAGAGACCACGAAAGCGAAGTGGCAATGCCAAAGTCGAACGTGTTGTTCCTAAACCAGGTAAGTCAGTTAGTTTGTCTAATTTTGGTTTATTGTGCTTTATTTCATTTTATGACTTGATTCCTAATGTTATTTTCTTAGCAACAACAAAAATATGAAAAGCCTCTTTTTTGTTTTAATACATTCTGAGTAACAAATGTTAAAATTTTAATTTATATCAGAAACACTAGTTGATAACATGATAATACTATTTCTGAGAATATATTTTGAATATTTTTAGCACCCAAAGAAAAACCAACAGTTGTTATTGTCGAGAAGCCATCAAAACCTGTTGTTAAAGTTATCAAAGCTCAACCACAAGTACAACCAGTTATTATTTCTAAACCAGCTGAAAAACCGGTTGCTGTTTCTAAACCAGCTTCCAAACCAAAAGAAGAAGCTAAACCGGCTGTCGTATCTAAACCTGAAGCATCATCTGTAGTCATTCCTGAACCTTCTGACATTGATGACATGGCAGGTAAATAGTTATCTCTGTACTTGAATGTTTCAAAGGGACAAATACGGAGCAAATCTTAATCATTTAGGTTTGAAAGTCAAGATAGCTAATATATAATGTCAACCATAATCAACTTCAAAGTATTATATAAATAGTTATCTGATTGGATATAAAACTATCCAAGATTACACCAACATCAAAATCATCTTATGTTCAGTCCATCTGAAACTTTCAACATGTTATGTTATTGATATCCCCATTGGATTTACAGAACACAGACAGTTGTATTCACTTCTGAAGAAGATGCATTCTAAAGAGATCAGTAAACTGAGAAAGATGAGAAGAATGAGAAGAATCAGGAAGAAGATTCTCAGCAGAATTCTTCACAAGGATGGTAAGTAACTGTTGATATAACATTGAATCTGACCTGATAGAAGCTAGGATTTACTACACAGATCTAGGCCATCTAAAAAGATTTTGCTCATATCAATATGGGCCTACTCTTTGCTCCGTGAACAAATTTTTAGGATATAAAATCTTTCATTCCAGTTTTAAATTTTAGACCCTTAGTCACAGCCACACAGCCATACATTTTGGTTACAGTTAACCACGATGGATGAACAATAGATTACACCTTCTCAAGTGGCAGCAGAGGAGCACCACCAGAGCAGAGATATCATGACAAAAGATATTTTTATTGACTCTCCTTTCCAGCATAGTTAGTTACCTAATTCTGTCTAACAATCTTAATTATTATTTCAGCCGACTATGATCACTATTTTGGACACAGAGGATATGATAGCAGAGGATATGGTAGTAGATATGGTAGTAGAGGATACAGACATAGTTATCATCACGATGGAGAAGATGAACCCGTTGTCTTTGATCTCAAGAATAACCTGAATCTCTGTGCCTAAACTTGGACATTCCGTATACCTCAATTATAAACACAGAATAAATTATAACTTATACCCAATTATAGATCCTTATGTTGGTTTGCTAATCTAATGTTAATTAAAATGTAAGAATTTGATGAAATTGGAATAAATATATTGCATACAATTTAGTTGTTTATCTATTAGTTGAATATTTGAAGCATTTGGGGGTATTTATTAGAGTCAGGGGAACACAGCATACGATCAAAGTAATGGATAGGCTAGTTCAAGGATGATCATGTACCATAAATTTCAACTCATTGATCTCCTTGTACTTGGCATCTTTTTACCACTATTTCCTTGTATCCCTTATTCCACCATAAAAGAATAGAAGAATTTTAACGCGTCAGACCAAAAGTAATTACATGTATCTAGGAATCACATGAAAAAGCAAAAGGACTATATCAAAAGTTATGAGCATTCAAATTGTTGCATATCAGAACAAATGTTGAGAGGAAGTCAGGTCTTCTAGAGGACCTATGTAATTTTGATAATGTTTTTTATGAAAAGTGACCGTCTTAAGTAAATTAAATCAAGCAGTAGATGATCTGCTTGTTCGCTGAACACTATATTTCGTATGGTGGTCGCCTAAATATTCAATTCAGTTTCAGCGAAACGTATCACTTTTCAGCATTAAAATAATTTGGATATGTAACTTTAGACTGTCGTCACTTCCAGGCTAATTGGCAATCCTCGGCAGAGAGCAGTTTCTGTAAAGTAAAGAATATGTGTCGGTAAAAACTGTAGATTTCGTTGTGTCTTCTTGGGTGACACTTACTTCTATATTAATTGTTCTATCTTGACTATTATATTGTTTACCATTTTTTTTATCATATTGAACCCATATTTTCTTTTTAATGACTTTGTCTACAAACGCTTGTAATTATGAAAGACCAGCCATTGATATGAGAACTACTATGATCATGTGACAATAGTTCTGGTAAATAATGATTGTCATTCATTCCCGTGATATGTTACAGAGCGCAAGCAGAACTTTCACGGTAAACCGTTTGTTCAAGACCATTAGTACAACCTGTCCATGTTCATTTATCATTCTCATTTAGAAGAAAAAGTAGCGGCTTTTCTGGCGAGCGTCTTTTTAGTAAGCGTGTCTCATGCTCTCGACACCAGACATTCTCAAACGAACGGTAAAGTAAAATGGATGCAGCTCATCTTGTTTTGCCTGATCGTTGACGAAGTTGACGATATGGTAATTTATTGTTCAGTAACACCATTTGTTCTGAATCGAAATTCGGTCTCAGACAAGATAATATTCAGACTAAAGATGGAATCCATTTCGAGATAATCATGTAGGACTGTATAGAGATATCAATTGAAAACCAACAAATAATGCAGTGTGCCATGCCACTGGGTTTTTATATATTTATATTTCCTTAGCTCTAAGACTGACAGGACTGTCTCGCCAGAACAAATACCAGTTCTGATCTATTAAGGGCATACAACCCTTGATTATTTAACTTTCAATAAATTTGATTCTGTATTTGAATTCATTGAAACAAAATGCTGTTCGAGGCCATAAGTTTGAATATCATCTATTCCATATGTCGAATGATTGCTTATTGGCTAATTAACATGCAAATGGCATAAAATTAAAACGTTGAACGTAAAGGTTTTACAGTAAAATACAAAAAACATGTTATGAAATAAGAACTTTATTTCTAACAAAGTTTACTTCATCGTCACAAGTTATGACAAAGGGAATGCTCTTATTTTTCCAATTAATATAACGCCATAATTGCTACCCGTGGAAATCCACCAGGATCACTTTTCATAATCATTAAGTTTGTCTTCTTTTATGACATTCTTTCCATTTACACAAGTGAGACTGAACAATCGACAGATGAAGTCGAGTCGGAGATTCATAATTAAAGCATATATCTGAAAATTTGGCTAGTAAATTCAAATATAGCTTCACGTCATCTGATGACATGGAATCTGAATTTAGCTACACCAAGTGAATTTGAGTCTATTGAATTCTCCACACCCACATTCATTTCTTTAGATTAAGAATACGTGAATAATTCAATAGTTTGATTGATTTCACTCTTTAAAATGTGAAAAACCACTTTTAAGTTTCAAATAATCCAATTTATCAAACAATATGCTTCGTTTGACTCTGCTCAGCTTAGGGACACATCTTTAACAGATACATTAGAAACAAATGGACTAAAAACAAATAATGACAGTAGTTACTGGTAACACTTAATAGGGATGATTTTGACATGTTACATTAAGAACACATGTTGAGGTTATTTTCTAGTTTGATTTCCACATGTTCAGCAACATCATTTTGGTGTTCTCCTAAACCTTGCCCTAAAGTGTCACCAGAAGCGGTATCTTCTACTGCTAACTCTTGGTCGCCTCTATAACGCTGGTCGACATCTTCAGATTCTTCTGAAAAGGTTACAAATTGTTATAAATGCTCATTAAACCGAAACTTCTTAAAATTAAACCCTGTAAAATGCAGTAGAAATGTAATCAAGGATTTTACGGAAATAGTATACGAAAACACTCATTGGAATCTGTCAACTGTTTTTTTTTAGATTAAGATCTTATAGAATGACTATGCAGACTATTCAGTTTCTGCGAAGTATTCAAATATGACTGAAATACATTTGTACAAACCTTCGAGTGCCATGATTTTTCCGTCCATAAATTTTGTAGCATCCATCATAGCATTATCATATTCCGTGTGATACAATTTCTCTAATAAATCATGTTTCTTCAACAGTTCTGAAAATAATACCAAAATAAACATTATTAACAGCTGTGGACGCTTTAAGACAGATTCAAAAGTTAATGTCATAATGTGGCAACGCATTGTAACATTAGAGTCAGAAACAACCGTTATTTCATAGTAATGAATATCACTGCTTCACTCACCATCTGTATTCAGATCATTCTTTCGTCGAATTCTCTTCTGTAATTTTCTGATTTTCATATCTTCCGCTAAAGTATCGTGGTATTCTTTCCCATACATCTTCTTCGCTGTAGCGACTTTCTCTAGGAGTTCTGAAATAGAGGTTGCCAAAAAAGAGGAGTTTTAAAAATCAGCGGCAACATGCCTTAAAACCTATAATTGAGTTTTGTGGTTCCATTGAACACCAAACGTCAAGTTCTATTTACCTTTAATGATATCAGAGCTTTCCATTTTTTGTTGAGAAATTGATGCCGCAGAAAATGTGGTCATGTTATTTGTTGCTTCCTTCGTAGTTAAAGTAGGTTTACGGGTAGATGGTATCATGGTCACTGGTGCTGATGTTGGTTTGATAGGTGTAATTGCAGTTGCCATGACAACTGTAGTAGGTTCTGTTGTAATTGTATTCATGGAAACTGTGGTTGGTTCTTTGTTAGTTGTTTTTACAGCAACTGTAGATGCCGGTGTTCTGGATGTTTCCATGACAGTTCCAGCTGGTTTCTCAGTAGTTGTTTCCATGACAAATGTAATGGGTTCTTCAGTAGTTGTTTTCAAGGCGACTGTAGTTGGTTCTGTTGTAGTAGGTTCTTCAGTGGTTGTAACCATGGTTACTGTAATGGGTTCTTCCGTGGTTGTTTTCATGGTTACTGTAATGGGTTCTTCAGTGGTTGTTTTCATAGCAACTGTAGTAGGTTCTTCAGTGGTTGTTTCAATGGCAACTGTAGTTGGTTCTGTTGTAGTAAGTTCTGTTGTAGTAGTTTCTTCAGTGGTTGTTTTCAAGGCGACTGTAGAAGGTTTCTCATTGGTTGTTTTCCATATTACTGTAGACGGTTCTTCAGTGATTGTTTTCATGGTAACTGTCGTAGGCTCTTCAGTGGTTGTTTTCATGGCAACTGTAGTTGGTTCTGTTGTAATAGGTTCCTCAGTGGTTGTTTTCATGGTAACTGTTGTAGGCTCTTCAGTTGTTGTTTTCGTGGCATCTGTAGTTGGTTCTGTTGTAATAGGTTCCTCAGTGGTTGTTTTCATGGTAACTGTTATAGGCTGTTCAGTTGTTGTTTTCATGGCAACTGTAGTTGGTTCTGTTGTAATAGGTTCCTCGGTGGTTGTTTTCATGGTAACTGTTGAAGGTTCTTCTGTTGTTGTTTTCATGGAAACTGTAGTAGGCTCTTCATTGGTTGTTTTCGTGGAAACTGTAGTTGGTTCTGTTGTAGTAGATTCTTCAGTGGTTGTTTTCATGGCAACTGTAGTAGGTTCTTCAGTGGTTGTTTTCATGGAAACTGTAGTAGGTTCTTCAGTGGTTGTTTTCATGGCAACTGTAGTTGGTTCTGTTGTAGTTGTTTTCATGGCAAGTGTAGGTGGTTCTGTTGTAGTTGTTTTCATGGCAAGTGTAGGTGGTTCTGTTGTAGTTGTTTTCATGGCAAGTGTAGTTGGTTCCATTGTTGCTGTTTTCATGGTTATTGTAGTTGGTTCTGTTATAGTATGTTCTTCTGTCAGTGTTTTCATGGCGACTGTAGTAGGTTCTTCAGTGGTTGTTTTCATGGTTACTGTGGTTGCTTCCTCAGTGGTTGTTCTCATAGTTACTGTAGTAAGTTCTTCAGTTGTTTTCATGGCAACAGTAGTTGGTTCCTCGGTTGTTGTTTTCATGACAACCGCTGTTGGTTGTGTTGTAGTTGTTTTTATGACAACTGTTGATGGTTCTACAGTTGGCTTGGACTCTATAACGAAATTAAAGAAATAAGATCGTCAATCTTCATGAAAAACATATTATGATACAAGAAGAACAAGAAATACAAGAAATACCACACATCGACCAGAAGTAGATGAATCTTTCATGGAGGCATCAAAAATATTCATAAATCTTGTCTAATTTGTTACTTGCATCTTTGTATTCATGAACATTAACCTTAAAACTGTAATTCACTATATATGCTATATAGATCATAGCCCAGGATATTTCTGGATAAGTATCCGAGGACACATATCCTGTTCGTATTCGGCGGAGTAGTATCAAACATAAAACATACCTTGAGGAGCATCTACTCTGTTTACTTTTACAATGGGCTCTCTTCGCGCGTATCGTCGAGGTTTTCTGCGTGTAGATAGTCTCGGTTTCCTTCTTCCTGAGAGTCGTCGCCGTTTTCTGCCTCGTCGCTCATTTTTCAAATTTTTACTTCGTCCCTTTCTCATATTGCTCTTTTTTCTCCTTCGATTTTGAAATTTATGTTCGCCCCTTTCTATCAGTTTCTTTCTTGGTTGTCGATCTTTGCGATTCCCAAAGTTTCGAATTCTTCTTTTGTTTAAACGCTTTCTATCGGTCTTTCGTCTACTTGGCTTCCGTTTTAGTCTATATCGCGGTTTTAAATCTGCTTTTTGTTTCCGAAATGTCCTTAATTTTCGTTTTCTTTTCCTGAATTTATTTTTCAGCCTTCTTCGCCTCCGTTTCCTTTTCTGTTTTTTTCGTCTACGTTTTGGCCAGAAACGATTGTTTCGTTTTCTTCCTAACCTTTTAGGATAAACTATCTTCCGCGCCTTTATTTTTTTGTACCTTCTACCCTTCCGATTTTTTCTCAGCCTCCCTGATACGTCTGGTACACCAATTTTCTTTTCCCTTCGATTGACTTTACGTCTTCGTCCAAAAACTAAAATAGACAATCATCGAAACTGAACCATGAATCAAATGTTGATACATTTCACAAAGAGACATTACGTACATATATTGGCGTGCAAACTGGGAATACACCCGAAAAAATAGCCTCTTCAGGTAGTCTCTGTTTTATGAACCTCATTTGGACAATCCTTTTACATTCATTAGCTTTATTCTCAACCCTTCATTTTGAAATACACCCTGTAAATTGGACAAATATCCTTCGAATTCTGGATAAAAAGCGACTTACCAGATTTTCTTCTGTTTCTTAAAGATCTAATATAAGTTTTTCTCGTTCTTGGCATCTTATGACTTGTTTCTGGAATGCGCCGTTGGTGGTCATCTTCCAGTGATTCCAAATCTGTAAAATATTACTCATGGTAAAATACTTGAATGACTTTACTCGCTCAAATTAAAATGCAAAGTGAAGATATTATAGGCCCAGTGTTAAGAAAGAGGTGAACTAATCTGAACATAATGGTGAGTAGGATCAGCTATTGAATAGGAGTGAAATCTAATTAAATCAGCTTAACATTATAGGTCAGGTCAATACCACTAATCAACAAAATAATAATCAGTTTACTGTAGGACAGACAATTAAATATTTTATAAATAAAATACCAACATTACTCATTTGACTCTCATTACTGATAATTTCTTGTCGGGGAACTTATCTCCCCTTTCCTTCGTCTTACCCGCACAACACCAAAACCCATCTCTTTGAGAAAGATGTGAGGATCAGTTTTAAGATGAGTCATTTGTTCTTATCTGTCTCGCCCAGCTTCTAATAATACCTTCGTCCCCTTACAAAAATGTAAGAAAATATATTTGAATGAAATCAAATCCTTACGTGATTTAGTTACTTCTGTTGATTTTCTAGGATGTCCACCATTTTCTAAAGATCTTGCTGAAAAACATGTGCATATTTGTCTAAAGAAGTGTATCATGCGCTATCTTTAAAATATTACAGAATTACCATTTCATAAAGCACTACAAGACAAGATGATGAATCATGGTTGGCCTTAATTAACTTCTTATCATAACATTGAAAAAGGCGTTTAAAGTAGCAGTACGCGCCGAATTAGTTTGCATTATTTCTAAATCTTTATATCATAGTCTAAAATATTTTTGTAAATGTTACGGTCAATAAAGTTACTTGCAAATGAAATTCCTAAAACCAGAATTACTGCCTCTGATGAATAAAAAAAGGACTGTACAATATAAACAAAAATTGATAAACCTGTGTTCAAATTGATGATTACCTTTGGTGGATGTAAAAACTGTTATTAACACTGTAAGTAGAATGGCTAGCGCGACCTTCATGCTGCTTCCACAAAACTTTCACTTCATTCAGACTTCAATAACTTCATTTACTCGTTTGATCTTATAACACATTATTTTTGACGTAGTCTACTCCTACTCTGATGTCCGCTGATGTTGATATGACGCATATTCAGAAAAACAAGAAAGTTCTTCCATCCTGGTTTATATTAGTAGGTTACACTACACTGGCTGCTTATTATTTTTATATACGACACAATAACTTAGATCTATTATGTTTCGAGTGATTTTCTTGAAATAATTAACCTTTCATTCAGAACAAGTCTTCGTATCAAAATGATCGAAACAGATGGCTAACTGGATGTCGAAATTGAAAGATGATTGACCATACTCTAGTCTTAACTTGAAGATAGAAAAATGTTTTAAACAGATTTAAATTTCAATTATTTAATTTCTTTCTTTTTTTGTTTGTTTTACCTTTCTGGAAGAGTGTTTAAGAAAAATTCTATAGTAAAATTTCTGTTTCTAAAGAGATAGATGGGCCATTTTTGGGGGTTGATTTTAGTCTTAAATATATGTAAATAGTCTTCAGAAGTACTAGAAATGTACGAAAATCGCAAGATTCTTTAAAAAATACTTCACACTATATCACTATTTCTATATATGTCTTTTCTGTATATCACAGAGTATCTTAAATTGACGAGTCGTCATTTTAACATTCAATCGCGGACAATTCTGGACACACATAGCTTTGAATGCTCAAATTTGGACTGTGAGCTGTGAAGTCTAGTACTGATTGGCTTAGCTAAAAATTTCCCGTTTCTGAGACTAAAGTATGATTGGTAAAAAAAAATGGTCCCTCTGTCCCATTCGGATTCGAGCGACAAATGTCAGAGAAACGGAAAATTAATACTTCATGGCTATTGTTGGATTTGGTCTAAACGTCCCAAGGACATACATTCTGTCAATCTTAAATGTGCCCCCCCCCCCTATAAACAATGAGGTATTCCATAGAATACTGATGTATCTTCATGCCATGTACCCTTTATCCCCATTCCAGCATATATTCTCAAGTATGAACGGGAAAGTAGAACGCTTAAAAGCGTTTTTCAATTATATTTATTACCCATTCTTTAGTCATGACAAGTCTTACTAATAAATATATACATTAGACCTACAACCTACCCAAAACATGGGACATGTCTCTTGAGAGCAGTTC
Organism: Lottia gigantea; assembly: GCF_000327385.1. NCBI lineage: Eukaryota > Metazoa > Mollusca > Gastropoda > Lottiidae > Lottia > Lottia gigantea. Next base: position 5,516,639 of record NW_008708400.1, read on the forward strand.
GTTTCTTACCCAACATGCCGAATGCTGCCCTCTTCGCTCTTTCAACAATTCCGTTGCCCCTGCCAGGCCCTTTCACCTACGGATTCATAGAACCGCCACTGATCTATAAGAGAAATAGAGTGACTAGTGAGCTAGTGAATTATGTTGAAACTTAGCGATTGTGCTTGGAAAGATTGGTCTCTCCCCATTTATATAGAAAATAGTTAGTTTTCTGTGGGGACTAACAATGATGTGATTCTACAGACAGCGAGTGAAATCCCCAATATCTCCAACTAAAATCCTAATACACTTGGCAAGACAAAACTCATCGCTCGAACACAACTTGCACGTGCCAGTGATCTGAGTTGACCAACATGTACAACTCGTCCTTCTCTATCAGTTCAGCCTTCGGCGACCAGTTGACTTTCTATTTGTCTGTAAAGTAGGTTAAGTAAATCGTATCATTACTAATATATATACATATTGATCCTTCGATAATTTACAAATGGGATTTTATGTAAGAGATAAAAACGGGTCAATGGTTTTTGTGATATTTTCGCAGGGACCGCACTTATTATCGGACTCGTGTGTTATCATTGCTTTTGTCAATCTGTTTCTTTACTTTTGAGGTCCTTTTCGTGAGATTTAATAAAATGCTCCTGTTTCATCAGGACTGCTAGTTTAAGAAATAAAATAAAGCGAGGTCTATAATTCCACTTTGTTATTGGCTTGATCAAGGACATTGAAGGGTCCACATAAAAAAAAATTGTTTTGTTTGATGAATTTGTTATCAATGGGTATATGATACTGCTTGTGTATAAGGTTGTCCTCGAGATCATTCTTCAACCTAGGTTCCAAGTTCAAAATCGTTCTGAAATTTGAGCGGTACTATGATAAGTATTGTGGCTGTTGTCGGTAGCGAGGCAGGGTCTGTTCACTCTTCCAAAACATGATGAGATTGAGACTTCGCTTTCCAATTTCATTTTCGGAGAGAGTCCACATAGCTATGTAGTAGTTTTAAGGTAATTGTTTGGTATACCATTATTGTCAATTCATAAATTAGCAAAAACCATTGAGGTTAAAACTTCGCTGCAAAATTCACCAAGCAGTCTACACAGGGTGCTAATGTAACATGAGCAATAGCATCAGATCAAAGATGCTTGCGTGCTATCATTGTCACCGCGGTTGCAGTTTGGGTACATATTGAGGCATTTGCTCCCTTAGAAAAATAATTTACACCCCAATTATCCCTAAATATGTGTCAGAATACACCCAATCAATTCAATATTGTTGAAAATTTTCTTTGGAAAAATGGGAGACTTGTGACTATGAAACCTCCACAGTTACCGCATTCTGGAATCAGTCTAGACAGTTTGCCCCTTATCAGTACCCCCAGTTTTGGGAGGCTGGCGCCGCCACTGTACATACATGTGCTACATGCTAGGTATTCAAGTCAATAAGAATAGTCAAGGTAACACAAGTTATTTGTATGCAATATATTTATTCCAATTTCATCAAATCCTTACATTTTAATTAACATTAGATTAGCAAACCAACATAAGGATCTATAATTGGATACAAGTTATAATTTATTCTGTCTTTATAATTGAGGTATACGGAATGTCCAAGTTTAGGCACAGAGATTCAGGTTATTCTTGAGATCAAAGACAACGGGTTCATCTTCTCCATCGTGATGATAACTATGTCTGTATCCTCTACTACCATATCTACTACCATATCCTCTGCTATCATATCTCCTGTTTCCAAAATAGTGATCATAGTCGGCTGAAAAAATAATCAATTTGTGCAAAAATAGGGTCACCAACTGGGCTAAAATTGGAGAGCCATAGCACCCCTTCTGTCATTTTTCAAGGTGGTTCTCTTCTGCTGTAGCTGTTGTGCTTCAGTCGTGGTTGACAATAACAAAGACATCATGTTACGTATTTCGCAGATGCCGTTTCCTTTGTGCCACACTAATCTGTATATTTACTAGAGTACTATTTGTTCTTGTGATAGCATATAATTGGTATACAGATGCTCAGAACATTCGTGTTAAAGCTCAATAAAGAGAACTCGATGAAGGTCGCTTCAGGAAACATTACTAGGGGGGAGGGGGGGGGGGCATAGTAGTATAGGCTGCATAAAGCCTGATATTGCCCAAAGAATCTAATATTGGGAGCGGACGATATTGTCAAAACAGATAGTAGCCCAATAGTGTTGTGTGAAACATCCCCTTCTAGATCCTATCGTATCAGATCAGATTTAATGTTACATTACCATCCTTGTGAAGAATTCTGCTGAGAATCTTCTTCCTGATTCTTCTCATTCTTCTCATCTTTCTCAGTTTACTGATCTCTTTAGAATGCATCTTCTTCAGTAGTGAGTACAACTGTCTGTGCTCTGTTAATTTAATTAGAATATCAGTAACATGTTGAAAGTTTAACGAGGATGATGATTCTGATGTGGAGTAATCGTGGATAGTTTTTTTTTATCTTACCAGATAACTATTAGTATACTATTTTGAAGTTGATTATTGTCGAGATTATATATTAGCTACATTGACTTTAAACCTAAATGATTAGGATTTAAACGGGTGCCAATTTGTCAGTATTTTTTGGAACTTCAGTTTCAATCTGTCAAGGGATCGTTTAGCGCACAGCTCCTTATTTGTCCCTTTGAAACATTCAAGTGCGGAGAAAACTATTTACCTGCCATGTCATCAATGTCAGAAGGTTCAGGAATGACTACAGATGATACTTCAGGTTTAGATACGACAGCCGGTGTAGCTTCCTCTTTTGGTTTAGGAGCTGGTTTAGAAACAGCAACCGGTTTTTCAGCTGGTTTAGAAATAATAACTGGTTGTACTTGTGGTTGAGCTTTGATAACTTTAACAACAGGTTTGGATGGCTTCTCCACAATAACAACTGTTGAAAAATATTCAAAATATATTCTCAGAAATAGTATTATCATGTTGTCCACCAGTTTAAAAAACATAAAAAAAAACTTACAAAAAAAAGCAAGAAACGTGATTTCAACAAAAAAAAATAACTTACCTGGTTTGGGAACAACACGTTCGACTTTGGCATTGCCGCTTCGTTTTCTTGGGCTCTTTGCTGCAAGATAAAGATTACATACGTTTTAAACATATCCACACTGAATATATTAGTGAAGATTGTTTATTCTGTAGTTATAATACCACTTTAGCTGTCAATACCATATTTTCTCTTGTCCCTTATTTGTAGCTCGGAACAGTTTTAATTCTTTGAAACGTGAAATCAATACACAATTTATCTACTCACCCGCAACCTTCTTTGGAGATTTCCTGGCCTTTCTTCCTTTGCGTCCTTTTCTGCCTTTGCGTTCTTTTCTACCTTTTCGTCCCTTTCTAGGTTTCCGTCCTTTTCTGCCCTTTCTACCTTTTCGGCCTTTTCTTCCTTTCCTAGGCTTTCGCCCTTTTCTGCCTTTTCTAGGTTTTCTTCCTTTTCTTCCTTTTCTGCCCTTTTTAGGTTTTCGCCCTTTTCTGCCTTTTCTGCCCTTTCTAGGTTTTCGCCCTTTTCTGCCTTTTCTGCCCTTTCTAAGCTTTCGTCCTTTTCTCCCTTTTCTAGGTTTTCGTCCTTTCCTGTCTTTTCTTCCCTTTCTAGGTTTTCGTCCTTTTCTGCCCTTTCTAGGTTTTCGTCCTTTTCTTCCTTTTCTACCTTTTCTTCCTCTCCTAGGTTTTCGTCCTTTCCTGCCTTTTCTTCCCTTTCTAGGTTTTCGTCCTTTCCTGCCCTTTCTTCCCCCTCTAGGCTTTCGTCCTTTTCTGCCTTTTCTGCCCCTTCTAGGCTTTCGCCCTTTTCTACCTTTTCTTCCTTTTCTAGGTTTTCGTTTTCTCCTTTTCTGCCTTTTCTAGGTTTTCGTCCTTTCCGGCCCTTTCTTCCCCTTCTAGGCTTTCGTCCTTTTCTGCTTTTTCTGCCCCTTCTAGGTTTTCGTCCTTTTCTTCCCTTTCTAGGTATTCGTCCTTTTCTGCCTTTTCTTCCTTTTCTAGGTTTTCGTCCTTTTCTGCCTTTTCTTCCCCTTCTAGGTTTTCGTCCTTTTCTTCCTTTTCTTCCCCTTCTAGGTTTTCGTCCTTTTCTGCCTTTTCTTCCCTTTCTAGGTTTTCGTCCTTTTCTGCCTTTTCTTCCCCTTCTAGGTTTTCTTCCTTTTCTTCCCCTTCTAGGTTTTCGTCCTTTTCTGCCTTTTCTTCCCCTTCTAGGTTTTCGTCCTTTTCTTCCTTTTCTCCCCTTTCTAGGTTTTCGTCCTTTTCTGCCTTTTCTTCCCCTTCTAGGTTTTCTTCCTTTTCTTCCCCGTCTAGGCTTTCGTCCTCTTCTGCCTTTTCTTCCTCTCCTAGGTTTTCGTCCTTTCCTGCCTTTTCTTCCCTTTCTAGATTTTCGTCCTTTCCTGCCTTTTCTGCCCCTTCTAGGTTTTCGTCCTTTCCTGCCTTTTCTTCCCCTTCTAGGCTTTCGTCCTTTTCTGCCTTTTCGTCCTTTTCTTCCCTTTCTAGGTTTTCGTCCTTTTCTGCCTTTTCTCCCCTTTCTAGGTTTTCTTCCTCTTCTAGGTTTTCTTCCTTTTCTTCCCCTTCTTGGCTTTCGTCCTTTTCTGCCCTTTCTGCCTTGTCTTCCCTTTCTAGGTTTTCGGCCTTTTCTGCTTTTTCTTCCCCTTCTAGGTTTTCGTCCTTTTCTGCCTTTTCTTCCTTTTCTTCCCCTTCTTGGCTTTCGTCCTTTTCTGCCTTTTCTTCCTCTTCTGGGTTTTCGTCCTTTTCTGCCTTTTCTGCCCTTTCTGCCTTTTCGACCTTTTCTGCCTTTTCTTCCCTTTCTAGGTTTTCGTCCTTTTCTTCCCTTTCTTGGCTTTCGTCCTTTTCTTCCTTTTCTGCCTTTTCTTCCCCTTCTAGGTTTTCGTCCTTTTCTGCCCTTTCTTCCCCTTCTAGGCTTTCGTCCTTTTCTGCCTTTTCTTCCCTTTCTTCCTTTTCTTCCCCTTCTAGGTTTTCGTCCTTTTCTGCCCTTACGTCCTTTTCTGCCTTTTCTTCCATTTCTAGGTTTGCGTCCTTTTCTGCCTTTTCTGCCTTTTCTTCCTCTTCTAGGCTTTCGTCCTTTTCTGCCCTTTCTTCCCCTTCTAGGCTTTCGTCCTTTTCTGCCTTTTCTTCCCTTTCTTCCCTTTCTTCCTTTTCTTCCCCTTCTTGGCTTTCGTCCTTTTCTGCCTTTTCTTCCCCTTCTAGGTTTTCGTCCTTTTCTGCCCTTTCTGCCTTTTCTTCCCTTTCTAGGTTTTCGTCCTTTTCTGCCTTTTCGTCCTTTTCTTCCCCTTGTAGGTTTTCGTCCTTTACTGCCTTTTCTTCCCCTTCTAGGTTTTCGTCCTTTCCTGCCTTTTCTTCCCTTTCTAGGTTTTCGTCCTTTTCGCCCTTTTCTTGCTTTTCGTTCTTTTCTACCTTTTCTTCCCTTTCTGCCTTTTAGGCCCTTTCTGTTTCTCCTTCTTCCAGAATCATCTACATATTCCCATTCATATTCAACTAAAATAAGAATCTATCCTCATATCAAAGGTAAACAATTTGTTGGATTATATACCTTCCCAAGCTACTTGTGTAGCGTAGGCCTACTTTTTTTATGTGTATCGGAGACACCGATACCATCAATTTGTACCATTCCTATTTTCAATCAGACGTCTGCTGTATATGCTGTATCACATGAGGACTATCAGTGACGATACAAAACGCTTAGTTTTTGTGGAATTTTTGACAATAGGAATGGTGCAAATTTATGCTTATCAGTGTCCCCTATACACATATAAATTTTAAAAAACAATCCCTTTAGGATATTAAAAAACCAATGCGACAAACAGTTAAAATGTGAAACTTACCAGTTGTTCTTGAGTTTCTTCCATTACGTCGGCTGGCTCCAGCTGAAACAAAATACAGATATTTATACTTTAATTAAAAATAAGTGAAATAAAACTGAAAGAATATGAACTATTTGAATAGTAAGGGTGTTCTACATTAGAAATATGCACAGCCTAATCCCAGTGGCACATATATACAGATTTTCCTACAGTTGCTATAATCAATATCTATGACTCACATCTTCGATTTTTCCTGGAAACCTTTCGGCCCTTTCTGCCTTTGCGACCCTTTCGACCCTTTCTGCCTTTTCTGCCTTTTCTGCCTTTTCTGCCTTTTCGACCCTTTCTGCCTTTTCGGGCCTTTCTGCCTTTTCGACCCTTTCTTCCTTTTCGAGCCTTCCTGCCTTTTCGACCCTTTCTTCCTTTTCGAGCCTTCCTGCCTTTTCGACCCTTTCTGCCTTTTCGGTTTCTCCTTCTTCTACCAGAATCATCTACATATTCCCACTCATATTCAACTAAAAATAGAAATCATTCTTGTTCCTTAAATTAATCGTATACGAGTTGTATATCAATGTTTGACCAGTGCTTTTTCAACCCAATATTTCCGCCATTAATAATAAATCAATCTGTAAAGGCTGTCATGAAATATTACGATAAGACTCGAAGTTCATTAGTGACCCAATAACACTGAGAAACAAAATATTTCAATCTCCATATCGCCCTGCAATTAGGCCACTATTTTAAATTGAGATTTGTTTTCCCCGATTATTTCATAAACGGAGCTACGAAAATGGGAGTATATCAATTAGATTTACAAAATTTTTACTTAAAAATCAATATGATAGAAATGTCACAGGAACAATCAAGTTCAATGAATTTAGAGAAACAAATTTACTGATATCAAATACATGTACCTGTTGTAGATCGATTTGAATTTCTTCCACTTCGGCGGGCTCCGGCTAAAAATATAGAGTTCTTGTATTATTGACTAAATTTACTTGGATGAAGAAGTTGAAAATCTATATAAATAACTGGACAGAAATCTAAGTGTGTCTATGAACGCTTGACTGTGAACTTTTCACAATATTTAAATAATAAATTTCATGTTCAGATATCAATCCAACTGCCATTGCTGGAAATTTAAGATGGCAAAATTACTTACAATTTCGATTTTTTCTAGAAACTTTTCTGCCTTTTCGACCTTTTCTTCCCTTTCGACCTTTCCTGCCTTTCCTTCCTTTCCTTGCCTTTCTGCCTTTCCTTGCCTTTCTGCCTTTTCGTCCTTTTCTGCCTTTCCTTGCCTTTCTTCCTTTCCTTCCCTTTCTGCCTTTTCGTCCTTTTCGCGCCTTTCTGCCTTTTCGACCTTTTCGTCCCTTTCTGCCTTTTCGTCCTTTTCGAGCCTTTCTGCCTTTTCGACCTTTTCGTCCCTTTCTGCCTTTTCGTCCTTTTCGAGCCTTTCTGCCTTTTCGACCTTTTCGTCCCTTTCGGCCTTTTCGAGCCTTTCTGCCTCTTGATCTACCACCTGCATATTCCCATTCATATTCATACTCAACTAAAAGAAAATAAAGTAAAGGTCAAATTGTTCAGCATGTGAAATGTAAATGTAAAAATACATTCTGTTCTGTTTTGTTCCTAACAAGGATAAAGCAAGCCGTGAAATAAACAAATAACGTTATCTCATATAAATGAAGGATATTCCCATTATAACAATAGGGTCTAACCAAAATCTTACCAGAACTGCTTCTTGAAGATCGTCCTCCAGATTTCCTTGCCTTTCTCCCCTTTCTGCCTTTTCTAGCTTTTCTGCCTTTTCTACCCTTTCTGCCTTTTCGACCTTTCCTTGCCTTCCTTCCTTTTCGTCCTTTTCGACCTTTCCTTCCCTTTCTTCCTCCTGATCTTCGACCTGAAGTTTCCCATTCGTATTCATACTCAACTAGAACAGAAAAAACAATATTGTTAGACATTACTGGTTTGATCGGGAGTCAATCCTTTGAGTGTCTCAAAAACAAAACAAAACTGATTATAAAGGGAAGCAACTTTCATTTCTACTGGAAATTTGAAATCAATTCAAGTAGCTAATAGTATGGGATCTGAAATGGAACGGCGTAAAAAATATAACATTGTCGTCATTAATCTTACCAGAACTGCTTCTGGAAGATTGTCTTCCAGATCTCCCTGCTTTTCTGCCTTTTCTGCCTTTCCTGGCTTTTCGACCCTTTCGGCCTTTTCTGCCTTTCCTTCCCTTTCTGCCTTTTCGTCCCTTTCGACCTTTCCTTGCCCTCCTTCCTTTTCGTCCCTTTCGGCCTTTTCGAGCCTTTCTGCCTTTTCTGCCTTTTCTGCCTTTTCTGCCCTTTCTGCCTTTTCGACCTTTCCTTGCCTTTCTTCCTTTTCGTCCCTTTAGACCTTTCCTTCCCTTTCTTCCTCCTGATTTTCGACCTGAAGTTTCCCATTCGTATTCATACTCAACTAGAAATACAAATTTAATATTTTCATTAAATTGGATACAGCGATATTTTATACTTCGATATCATTTCATGACTAACTGGAGATGATTCATTTTATCGTTAAATAAATACAATCTTACCAGAACTGTTTCTGGAGGATCGTCTTCCAGATCGTCCTGCATTTCTACCTTTTCTGCCTTTCCTAGCCTTTCGACCTTTTCGACCCTTTCGACCTTTTCGACCCTTTCGGCCCTTTCGGCCCTTTCTGCCTTTTCGACCCTTTCGGCCTTTTCTACCCTTACGCCGACCACCAGATCTGGAGCTACCAGAATTTCTTGTGGTTGTAACTTTTTTAACTCGTCGCCTCCTTCGACCATCACCAGTAGACTGCCATTCTATATTTTAAAAATATAAACGTTATTTAAAATCTAAACTGTTTTGATATGCACCGGTTACCAAACAAGGATCGGTTCCACTGGCCTTCTTGGCTACAAACCTGGGCTAGAAGGCTGTCTTTCAGATCGGCGCTATGAGACCGAATGCACTTTTAGACCGGCTACAAGACTGGCTAATATACCGGCTATAAGACAGACTGGTTTACTTTCAGATCGACTACAAGACTAGTTTACTTTCAGAGCAGCTACATGACTGGCTTACATTCAGACCGACTACAAGACTAGTTTACATTCAGACCGGCTATAAGACTGGCTTTCAGATATGTCTCTGGCTACTAAACTATCTATTAAATCTGTTTCTAAATTCTTACTGTTATAGCATCATAGGAGCTTCAATACTATAAATAGAATTACTAATCACTATATTATCTACCTGACTTAGTCGTCTTAGTTGACTGTCTACTTCCACCACCGGACCTTCTACCGCCAGACCTTCTACCACTTGATGTTGTTGTGGTGGTTTTTTTCACTCGTCTCCTTCTTCGTCCGTCACCAGTCGATTGCCATCCTGCAATAGAACGAAGAGATGTAAACACTTGGCAAATCATTAGATAGATATATTTCCGTAGCTTTGAATATTGATGCTGTTAAGAGTCTCGCAGAGGAAGTATGGAAATATTCATTGAAACCCATTCATTTTAATATTACCTGATTTTTCAACCTTTGTAGTCTTCTTCTGGGCATCAGCTAAAATAAATAGATTTCATGTACATCATTTGAATTCTTCACGAACAATTATTAATTGATTGTACTGAATCATAGTGTCTTTCGGTTTCACGTACGTAGTTGTGGGTTTTTGGAGTTTTGCACCACATACAGATGCCATGCTATGTCGCTTTTCTTGACATTTGTGGAAATAATCTTATACAGGAGTCAGGAGTTTGTAAACTTTTGTATCAGTGTTTCACTGTCATAGTTCCGCAGATTTTAGGTATAAACCATGCCACTTGACAACATTGCTACGATCCTAAGACTTAATAATCTACATTATTTTCTACAAACCATTTGAAGACTATTTGTTAGACCAAACCACATTGACTTCAGTTCTTCCGAAGAAAGCATAATATTTTATTTTCAACCAAACACAGAAAATAAATCATTAAGTTACCTTGAAGTATAGAGACTACGACAATCAGTCCTATAACCAGAAGGACCAATGTAACTTTAGTCATGGTGATTTTTTATGTCCACCAACCAACTCTAATACCAGTAAAGGTTTTACTGTATTCTTAAACTACAAGGTGCGACTTTGAAGGCAATATTTCAGCCTTTCTGACAATCTCGATTTTTTCAAGTCTTTTATATATTTTAGATGGTGACACTTGAATAATTCGGTATGATAAACAACATACAAGTTAATTGAATTCTTTATAATAATCAATTCTTTATACTGCAATACAATAGAAATGGACATCCACTGAACCTTATTGCATGTTTCTTATTAAAAATGCTGATATTGGAATATTCAAAAAGTTACCAGGACATTAAAGTCAAAGTGTTCAGGATAAAAACTTCACGATAAACAAAGAATTATAGAGGTATAACGTTGCCAAGATTATTCAGTGTGTCGAAGCTTTATAAATTTCCGTGTGTTTCTGTCGTCTTTTTAAATATGCTAAAGAATACGTCATATTTCATTAAGGTATATGTTTGTAATTGCAAAGTATGTATTAGAAGGCTTATAAACAAGAAGTAATTCAAAATGTCAAGTACCGAATGTGTAATACAAAATGTCAAGTACAGAATGTGTAATACAAAGTGTCTAGTACAGAATGTGTTATACAAAGTGTCTAATACAGAATGTGTTATTCAAAGTGTCTAGTACAGAATGTGTAATACAAAGTGTCTAGTACAGAATGTGTAATACAAAGTGTCTAGTACAGAATGTGTTATACAAAGTATCTAGTACAGAATGTGTAATACAAAGTGTCTAGTACAGAATGTGTAATACAAAGTCTCTAGTACAGAATGTGTTATACAAAATGTCTAGTACAGAATGCGTAATACAAAGTGTCTAGTACAGAATGTGTAATCCAAAGTGTCTAGTACAGAATGTGTTATACAAAATGTCTAGCACAAAATGTGTAATACAAAGTGTTTAGTACAGAATGTGTAATACAAAGTGTCTAGTACAGAATGGGTAATACAAAGTGTCTAGTACAGAATGCGTAATACAAAGTGTCTAATGCACATTGTCTTATACAAATTGTTAAATACAAGCTGCATTCTGTTGTTTACATTGGATTTTTTAGTTAAATTACACATTTGGCATTTTTACTCATCGACATTTACACTTTGCCACATTGACATATGTATTTTGTAATACGACATTGATATTTCTAAGTATAAACATCATGGCTTATTATGCCTATTGCCTATCGTCTCATCTGGTAAAAAAACAAATATAATGGGTCAGAAATGAAAACCATCAATCATTGCTAGGTAAGCTCGAAAAAAAACGCTTGATAAAAAAATATTTCGATTTCTTAGTTATCTTTAAACCAATTCTAATGTGGATGATCGACACCAATGTTTTATTGGTGCCTTTTTGTAGTAGCCTAAGATGGTCGTATTAGAGAAGTGATAAACTGCTGAAATGTCCGCTTAAAACGATCTGGTTTGGCATCTGAGCTTTTTGATTAATTATGCTATAGAAACTCTCGGTACGCCAGAGCTTGCACTTTCTTTGCTGATCTATTAACCAGATCGAGGCATTGGACCATTCGGCAATCTTCGGTTGTTTCCGTTGTTACCGTCTCGGTAATGAATGATGTTTTTTGGGCGAGACACTCCTTCCAGCATTTTACAATGATTTATCAAAGCTTTATTGCCTTAAAGGGATTATTCTGACACTTACTTATTCTTTTATATATTTTATGCTATATATTGGGAATATCAGTTTACCAATAAGAGAGTATGGATACATATCTACGATTTTTTTTGTTTTTATTTACTTTGTCCTGAACGACCAGCCACCAATGTGACAAGGGGATACAGTTCCAGTAAAAAATACCTGTCATTCATTACCGTGTTATGTTACAGATCGCTACTGAAACTTCCACAGTAGACCCTTTGACATTGGACATCAAAACTACATCTACAGACCCAATACGTCCTTAAAGAAATTAGGACCTTATCGAAATATATACCATGTCCGTTTCAGATATCATCACAGGATGCCTTCGTTTAACGACCACGTTCAAAAAGGATTGTAAACTTACACGTTTACAAATAGCATGCCGAGTTCCCAACAGACAATATGTTTTTATAATTTGACACGATACTTTTTATTTTGTGTGTAATATTTGAGCAACGATGTTCAATGTGGCGCCATTGACCAAGTTTATGGACACGAGTTGCACCCCTTTGACGGAAAATGCCTGTGCTATACAATGTTAGTTCACTGTCACGTATAACTTGTGTTCGAGCAATCTGTATATATAATATACCTTTTTTAAACTTGGTGTTATTAGGAGTGTCAATAGTTGCTTATAGAACAATTGAATTCTTTCTCCCTACGGATATCGTTTGAAACATCTTCTCGGACAATGGGGAGACAACAAAACTTCTACGTAAAAAGCAATATGAAAACAAATAGAGAGTGTAGCTTGCTGGTCGCCGTTGACCGAGTTGTGTAAATAAGAGGTGCATGGCGTGCCTACAATACTCGATCAGTTCAGCCAGTGGCGACCTGTTAGTTAGACTCTCTAATTTTTATGATATTGAAACTTAGGTATTCGATAATGGTTTACTTGCTTCTCCATGGGGAAATTCCAAATATCCCCAATCTTAATTACAATACAAAAGGTAAGATGAATTGCACACAACATGAACACAACACAAATTGCACGTGCATGTGATCATTGTTAACCAAAGTCAGATGTGTTTAAGTCAAAGGGGCGCAACTCGTGCCTACACACGTGGTCAATTCAACCGGCGAACAGTGAGCTAGAATTTGTCTAGATCTTCAAATGTTGAGGGCAACTAGAGATGATTGGATTTTACTCACGGGATTAAAGTACAGAGTATTTTCTGGGATATAAATCTCCACCATTACAGTAGTATAAGATCATTTGATATCCCAACCCCGTTCCCCTTTAGAAAATCTTGTGGCCCCGGCTCGACCCCCTCACTTCACCTGGTATTTCCGAGAAACGCCATTGCTTAACACAATAACCTTTTGTGTCCATATTAGACGATCATCTATTGCTTGATTCAATTGGGTTCTTTATACTATAGTTTGATCATGAACAATGATACATTTCAAGGGAAGAAAAACTTTCTTCAAAAGGTAAAAGTCAGACTATAAATGGCATTTTAGTTACTCAGGTCGAACTGTCACATTGATAAATGAAAAGTTACAGCAGAAACTAAAAAGAAAACTCCACCCTGCTAGATCATCACAGGATTCGGGTGAGTGTAATGTTATCTGAACAGGGCTGTATAGCCAGAATGTTTCTAAAATCAACGGTTTGAGTGTCCCGAGGGGAAACCAAAATATACCAGTCCAAAATTCATACATATCAAGGACCACCGGAGAAGCCAGTACTAATTATTTCTCATCTCCTTTAGTTCAATATCCATGAAGGTCATCAGTGAATGATTCAAATATATAAATGGATTGTGCCAATGATTCATGTGTGTATGTATATTTTGGTAAATGTTTATTGTCAGGCTTCCCCTAATTCTTCAGTTCTCTTATTCTTCAAATTTATAGGGACAAGTTCACTATCCGTTTGACCAATCCTACCTTAGTCTCAGAAACGGGATTTTTTTTAGGCGTAGCAGAATTAGTAATGGTATCCTACAGAATTTGAGCCTTCAAATCCATGACTTGATATTCATTGGACATGTCTGTCCATTGCTCGTATGCTATGTCTCTCTGGCTCTGTCTCACTAATACCCACCAAGACTGCATATCATAGTACAATGTCCATTAGAATGCGCTTCAAAAAAGATTCAACCAATAGATAAACAACTAAATTGTATGCAATATATTTATTCCAATTTCATCAAATTCTTACATTTTAATTAACATTAGATTAGCAAACCAACATAAGGATCTATAATTGGGTATAAGTTATAATTTATTCTGTGTTTATAATTGGGGTATACGGAATGTCCAAGTTTAGGCACAGAGATTCAGGTTATTCTTGAGATCAAAGACAACGGGTTCATCTGCTCCATCGTGATGATAACTATGTCTGTATCCTCTACTACCATATCTACTACCATATCCTCTGCTATCATATCCTCTGTGTCCAAAATAGTGATCATAGTCGGCTGAAAAATACGAGAGATGCGATAAGCGACAGCAGTAAACACTGTAAACTGTACACATTGCTCTAGCAAAGGTATTCACTACATGAATGATTAATGAGTATAAAAATAAAAATACTGAAATATTTAACTAACTGACATGCCTAGTTGCAGCATAGGTTATGCTAGTACAGTGTATAACTATGAAGTGATTTATCAGCTTAACAATGCTATGCACAATTTTGCTAACCACATCATAGTAAATAAATAACAGAGAAAAAAGAGAGGTGCCTGGTAGGGAATAGGGGATGGGGAAAAGTTCGTTTATAAACTTATCGCAGAGTCAGCTATGGCTAAAAAGTCATAATCACGAGAAAAAATGAAGGTTTTGATTTAAGGGATCGGTGAACACGTCTTCGAAGGCCCAATTCAGATTTTCTCACCATCCTTGTGAAGAATTCTGCTGAGAATCTTCTTCCTGATTCTTCTCATTCTTCTCATCTTTCTCAGTTTACTGATCTCTTTAGAATGCATCTTGCTCAGTAGTGAGTACAACTGTCTGTGTTCTGTAAATTTAATATTCATTATTATTATTGTCATGACATTTTTGGGCATGTTATCAGACATGAAAGGAGGCAACTTGGTGAACGTCTTTTGCAAATAATACTCAAACTATATCAAAAAATAGTGTACAGCTCCTGTTAATGACTTTCCCCAGATGTGTCCAAATATCTCTTCAGTCTTATGTCTAGATATTGTGTACTAAATCCATATATTTACCAGCAATATCATAATCAGAATCATAGGGTTGAGAAATCACAACTGGCTGTACTTCAGGCTTGGATTCAATGACTTTAACAGCAGGTGGTGATGGTTTCGAGACAACCACAGTTGGTGCTTTTTCGTTAGATGATCTTTCAGCTACAAATATTAACATTTACATGACCCAATAGATACATATTTGTATACCCTTTAATTCCAAATAACCCTTTCGTGTGAAACAGATTTCCGTTAATTGCCGTGGTTGTTGCTAAGCAAAAGATATAATGATTAAAACCTTAAAACCAGATACCACTTACCTTTCTTAGCTTCCTGAATAACAACTTGGGTAATCTTTCTTTTAGCTTTTTTGTCAGCCTTTCTTGCTTTTCTAATGGCCTCTTTAGCTTTTCGGACAGCTTTCCTTGCCTTCTTAGCTTTTCTTGCAGCTTTCCTTGTTGCCTTTCGTTCCTTCCTTGAACCCCGTTTGGTATCTTTAAGTTTTTTAGCTTTCTTTGCAGCTTTTCGTGCTTCTCTTCTGGCTTTCTTTGCCTTTCTAATAGCCTTTCGTGCTTCTTTTCCTTTACGAGCAGCCTTTTTAACAGCCTTCTTAGCTTTTTTGTTTCTTCGTCCGTTTCTCCCCCTTCTGGGCTTTCGTCCTTTACTTCCCTTTCTTCCCCTTCTAGGTTTTCGTCCTTTTCGTCCCTTTCTTCCCCTTTTAGGTTTACGACCTTTTCGTCCCTTTCTGCCCCTTCTAGGTTTACGACCTTTTCTTCCTTTTCGTCCTTTTCTTCCCCTTCTTGGCTTTCGTCCTTTTCGTCCTTTCCTTCCCCTTCTAGGCTTTCGTCCTTTTCGCCCCTTTCTTCCCTTTCTTCCCCTTCTAGGTTTACGACCTTTTCTTCCTTTTCGTCCTTTTCGCCCCCTTCTAGGCTTTCGTCCTTTTCGTCCTTTTCTTCCCCTTCTTGGTTTTCGACCTTTCCTTCCTCTTCTAGGTTTTCGTCCTTTTCTGCCTTTTCTACCTCTTCTAGGTTTTCGTCCTTTTCTGCCTTTTCTTCCCCTTCTTGGTTTTCGTCCTTTTCTTCCCCTTCTTGGTTTTCGACCTTTTCTTCCTCTTCTAGGTTTTCGTCCTTTTCTGCCTTTTCTACCTCTTCTAGGTTTTCGTCCTTTTCGTCCTTTTCTGCCTTTTCTTCCCCTTCTTGGCTTTCGTCCTTTTCGTCCTTTTCTTCCTTTTCTTCCCTTTCTTGGTTTTCGTCCTCTTCTGCCTTTTCTTCCTCTTCTTGGCTTTCGTCCTTTTCTGCCTTTTCGTCCCCTTCTTGGCTTTCGTCCTTTTCGTCCTTTTCTTCCTTTTCTTCCCTTTCTTGGTTTTCGTCCTCTTCTGCCTTTTCTTCCTCTTCGTGGCTTTCGCCCTTTTCGTCCTTTTCGTCCTTTTCTTCCCTTTCTTGGTTTTCGTCCTCTTCTGCCTTTTCTTCCTCTTCTTGGCTTTCGACCTTTTCGTCCTTTTCTGCCTTTTCTTCCCCTTCTTGGCTTTCGTCCTTTTCGTCCTTTTCTTCCTTTTCTTGGCTTTCGTCCTTTTCGTCCTTTTCTGCCTTTTCTTCCCCTTCTAGGCTTTCGTCCTTTTCGTCCTTTTCTGCCTTTTCTTCCCCTTCTAGGCTTTCGTCCTTTTATGCCCCTTCTTGGTTTTCGACCTTTTCTTCCTTTTCTTCCCCTTCTTGGCTTTCGACCTTTTCGTCCTTTTCTCCCCCTTCTTGGCTTTCGACCTTTTCGTCCTTTTCGTCCCCTTCTCGGTTTTCGTCCTTTTCTGCCTTTTCTTCCCCTTCTAGGCTTTCGTCCTTTTCTGCCTTTTCTGCCTTTTCTTCCCCTTCTAGGCTTTCGCCCTTTTCTGCCTTTTCTGCCCCTTCTTGGTTTTCGACCTTTTCTTCCTTTTCTTCCCCTTCTTGGCTTTCGTCCTTTTCTGCCTCTTCTAGGCTTTCGTCCTTTTCTGCCTTTTCTGCCCCTTCTTGGTTTTCTACCTTTTCGTCCTTTTCTCCCCCTTCTTGGCTTTCGACCTTTTCGTTCTTTTCGTCCTTTTCTGCCTTTTCTTCCCCTTCTAGGTTTTCGACCTTTTCGTCCTTTTCTACCCTTTCTTGGTTTTCGTCCTTTTCTGCCTTTTCTTCCTCTTCTAGGTTTTCGTCCCTTTCGTCCTTTTCGTCCTTTTCTGCCTTTTCTTCCCTTTCTTGGTTTTCGTCCTTTTCTGCCTTTTCTTCCCCTTCTTGGTTTTCGTCCTTTTCTTCCCTTTCTGCCCTTTCTAAGTTTTCGTCCTTTTCTTCCTTTTCTTCCTCTTCTTGGCTTTCGTCCTTTTCGGCCTTTCCTGCCTTTTCTTCCTCTTCTAGGTTTTCGTCCTTTTCTGCCTTTTCTTCCTTTTCTTCCCCTTCTTGGCTTTCGTCCTTTTCTACCCTTTCTGCCTTTTCTCCCCTTTCTAGGTTTTCGTCCTTTTCTACCTTTTCGACCCTTTCTTCCCTTCCTAATCTTTCTGCCTTTTCGGCCCTTTCGACCCTTTCTGCCTTTTCTGTTATCATCTACATATTCCCACTCATATTCAACTAGAAATGATAAATAATCAGAAAATAAAAGATGGCTTACCAAACACAGTAGGCCTAACATACACATATGGCTGCTGTGAGTTTACAACATAAAGTCATAACGGTGTTTTATAAGCACTTGTCGAAATATCAACATAAACAATGTCTAAACGTTGAAAAAAGTCAATGTGACATTCCTGGAGCAAGAGCAATTATCACCTTAGATTGCGGATAACACAGCCAGGTAAACATAGGGTTCACTCTGTTTCAGAGATACTGGACTTATCCAAAAAAGATAGCCATTATATACAAGTTTACGTATAAGCTAAGATGCTCGAAAGTAATAGAACTATGCGTTTACTGACGTCACTAATCAGGAGGTCCTTACAGCAGCTTTTGCGATAGTGACGTCATAAAACGCTCAGTTTATAGAAAACATTTACAATCATTAAATATATTGTAAAGAAGCATCATTAATATTTTACATCAGGCATCTAAATCGAATTTAATTAGGTAAGATATAAATTAATTTGGAATTGAATTATCCCAGCTATAAAATAGAATAACTGACATTGATGAAGCAAACAGTAACAGTTGATATTTATAATGTCGGCCTACCTGAGGTTGTAGAACTTGAATTTCTACCATTACGTCTGCCAGCTCCGGCTAAAATATAATCACATATTTTCAGTATATATGAAAATTCGGGCTACTTGTTAGAACAATACATTTCATTTATGAAAAGTAAAGTTAACTTAAAACTAACAAATATCGCTTACATTTTCTATTTTTCCTTGAGACACCTTTCCTGCCCTTTCGACCCTTTTGAGGTATCCTTTAATCTCATTTCATAAAAAATATGTAATTAAATAACACTTACATCTTCTATTTTTCCTTGAAACTCGTCTTCCTTTCCTGCCTTTTCTGCCTTTTCGTCCTTTTCTACCTTTTCGTCCCTTTCGACCTTTTCGTCCTTTCCTGCCTTTTCGTCCCTTTCTTGCTTTTCGTCCTTTTCTGCCTTTTCGTCCTTTTCTGCCTTTTCGTCCTTTCCTGCCTTTTCGACCTCTTCGAACTTTTCGGCCTTTCCTGCCTTTACCTTTTCCTCTTCTTCTACCAGAATCATCTACATATTCCCATTCATATTCAACTAGAAATAGAAATCATCAGAGCTTAAAGGCCAATAGTTAATGTTAATAAGAGATTTCAGTCACTATGGAGATCAACTTTCAATACAACAAATGACAGTTTTGCTTTAAGAGACATGTAAAGGGGGAATTCAAACAAAAGTCTACAAGCCAGGCAGCGACCGCGTAAAAAAGATTCATGTGATAAACAGTCAAAATGTTATACCAAACCTACCAGTTGTAGATGAATTTCTTCCATTTCGTCGGCTGGCTCCAGCTGTAACAAAATATAGATATTTAAACGTTATTGGCTCTGATAGACAAACCTTTATTTATCTTCGATAAAATCTCAAGGAAACAATGTGATATATGTAAACCTGCCTTAATGCTATTACCAAAAAGAACAACATAGATGCCGTGGAATAACCTCGACTGCAGTACTGTTTTGATTTGCTGGTATATCATAATTTCAAAGAAAAATGCCTAGATTTCCAATAAAGTTACCATTACATTCATTATAAGCTAATTATTGTCGTATATAATATATTGGTCAGATGCGCTTCATTGGATTGCTCTTTTATGGTAATGGGTTTGTAACGTCACTTACCCGTAATAATATCAATGTCCATATTAAAATAAATCGGTATAAGTATCCTTTAATTTCATTTCATAAAAAATACGTAATTAAATAACACTTACATCTTCTATTTTTCCTTGAAACTCGTCGTCCTTTTCTACCTTTTCGTCCCTTTCTACCTTTACGTCCTTTCCTGCCCTTTCGTCCCTTTCTGGCTTTTCGTCCTTTCCTGCCTTTTCGTCCTTTTCTTATCTTTCGGCCCTTTCTGCCTTTCCTGCCTTTTCGTCCTTTTCTGCCTTTTCGAGCCTTCCTGCCTTTTCGGCTCTTTCTGCCTTTTCGGCCCTTTCTGCCTTTTCGAGCCTTTCGGCCCTTTCTGCCTTTTCGGTTTCTCCTTCTTTTACCATCTACATATTCCCACTCATATTCAACTAGAAATATACATAATCAGTATTTAAAAAAGATTTTGAAATATTTTACGTCAAATGATATACATGGACTAGGCTTTTGAATATTTTCCCATAAAATAGATTTTTCCAGGAGCAAAATTGCGGTTATTAGTATAGTTCATTATTCATTTTTATTACAATAACTTTAAATAAAATCTTTAAGATGACGAAATGCCTCAGACGAGTCGAGATAAGACTAGAAGATATTGGTACCTGTTGTGGATTTGCTGGAATTTCTTCCACTTCGGCTAGCTCCAGCTGAAATCAAAAGATGACACAACTTAAGAGGTGAGTTCCAAGTCCAACATTTTAATATATCATTTGTAGACAAACAGATGCCATTTTGTATTTTTGTATTTTGCATCTCATTAGTGGTCTAATCTTTTAACACGAGTCGAACTCAAAAAGACATTGTTGCAAAGTATATATCGTGTGCGATCTTTTAAATAATTGCTCCAAACAAATAATTCTACTATGTTAATGTAATGTATTATTGTAACTAACATCTTCTATTTTTCCTGGAAACTTTTCTCCCCTTTCTGCCTTTTCTGCCTTTTCGACCCTTTCTGCCTTTTCGTCCCTTTCTGCCTTTTCGACCTTTTCGACCCTTTCGACCCTTTCTGCCTTTTCGACCTTTCCTTGCCTTTCTTCCCTTTCTGCCTTTTCTGCCTTTTCGTCCCTTTCTGCCTTTTCGAGCCTTTCTGCCTTTTCGTCCCTTTCTTCCTTTTCGTCCTTTACGGCCCTTTCGGTTTCTCCTTCTTTTACCATCTACATATTCCCACTCATATTCAACTTAAAATATAAATCATCCATGATTTCAAAATTAAATTATACCATATTCAGATCCCACTAACCTAATATATGACCACTACTAAAAATCGAAACAAATATACAAATATACAAATATACAGATGTAAGCTATGACTTGACAGGCATATTGAGGGTCAGATATAGCCTACAGGCAACGAGATACGATGTGCGGCCAAGGATTATCGATACAGTAAAAAAAAAAACAGTAACAAGAAGAAACGACACGGTATCCGGATAATTATTGCACGTCATCTATTCAAACTTTAATACGACTAACAAATATCATAAACTTGTACCTGATGTAGATTGACTTGAATTTCTTCCATTTCGACGAGCTCCGGCTGGAAAATAGTGTTTAAACTTGAAGCACGTAGGTAATCTTAAGAAAATATACCTTTGGAACCAATAGATAAATAGATTTACGTTTTAAGTCTTACATCTCCTGATAGTGATGGCAAATATAGGCAAAATTAAGCCTACTGTTTTTCGATCTGTTATACATTGACATGGGGCCTTTTACCGTCTCCATTATCCAATTTTTATTTGTAGAAGAGTAGAGTTACATTTTACTTCCACATGGGGTTAAGACGTTCCAGACGTTCTTTTCACGTCAAATGAGGACAAATTATATAGAATCACAGCTATCAATAGACAAACATTATATCAAAATAATTTAACAATTAGGAAATTAAAGGAGAAAAAATGTACTTACAGTTTCGATTCTTCCTTGAAACTTTCCTGCCTTTCCTGCCCTTTCTTCCTTTTCGACCTTTCTCCCTTTCTTCCCTTTCGGCCTTTTCGACCCTTCCGCCCTTTTCGTGCCTTTCTACCTCCTGATCTTCGACCTGAAGTTTCCCACTCGTATTCATACTCAACTAGAAAAAAATACAGTAAAAGATAAATTTTAAAATCCTAGACAAAATTGGTACAACGATATGTATTTATATCCGTCGAAATCAATTGAAGACAAACTGAAAAGCCTATGGAAAGGAGATTTTTAAAGGGAAAAAACACATTTGATCGTTAAGTTTATTTGTATTTTCTAACTAATATCTAAGAGATGGGAACGTGAGGTGTTGCCCCACTGTCCATTTGACCCACTTTTTTACGGACGCTTTTTGGATGACATTTTTATGGTTTGGACTTATTCTATCGAACAGTTTTGGGAATTCCAATTAACCTAGGTGCATGCAGCAGTATAATATAATAGTGGTCGGTTTATGATCAAAAGAGGTCAGTATATTTCGAATCAATGAACTCTTACCAGAACTATTCCTTGATGATCGTCTTCCAGACCTTCCTGCCTTTCTACCTTTTCTTCCTTTTCTAACCTTTCTGCCTTTTCGACCCTTTCGTCCCTTTTTGCCTTTTCGACCCTTTCGGCCTTTCCTGCCTTTTCTGCCTTTTCGACCTTTCCTTCCCTTTCTTCCTCCTGATCTTCGACCTGAAGTTTCCCATTCGTATTCATACTCAACTAGAAAAACAAATAAATAAAAGAAACAAGAACATTCAAAATTCTCATTAAATTGGATACAGCTATATCTTATACTTCGAAATCATTTAAAGACCAACTGAAAAGTCTATGGAAAGGAGACTGTTATAAGGGAGATAACTCATTTGATCCTCAATGTAATAAAATCTTACCAGAACTGTTCCTGGAGGATCGTCTTCCAGATCTTCCAGCCTTTCTACCTTTTCTGCCTTTCCTTGCTTTTCTTCCTTTTCGACCCTTTCGGCCCTTTCTGCCTTTTCGACCTTTTCGGCCCTTTCGGCCTTTTCTACCCTTACGCCGACCACCAGATCTGGAGCTACCAGAATTTCTTGTGGTTGTAACTTTTTTAACTCGTCGTCTCCTTCGACCATCACCGGTAGACTGCCATTCTGAATGTAAAAAAGAGAAAAGAGTATTATTAGGTAAATGGTATAAAATAATAAAAACATTTTTAAGATTTAATCAGAATGCCAGCTGTCTTGATGATGATATCCAGAAGAAGCAAAAGAACAACCCAACTGAACAAGAAGGTAAACACAACTTTTCGCCGGAAATCTAGTTATTTACATCATTAGTATTGTAGTACAGACTCTCATACTTCTATAAATTAGGAAACAGCTCTATATCATCATCTGACCAACACGATACTGTGTTGACTATGGAACTATGAAAGTACTGAATCCGAATAACGAGGAGAATATCTACCTGACTTAGTTGTCTTAGTTGACTGTCTACTTCCACCACCGGACCTTCTACCGCCAGACCTTCTACCACTTGATGTTGTTGTGGTGGTTTTTTTCACTCGTCTCCTTCTTCGTCCGTCACCAGTCGACTGCCATCCTGTAATGGAAGGGGAAAATTTGTTTATCACACGCAGAAAACCACATGACAATCGCATCAAAGTGGCCGAATACGAACAAATGTAAAGTGAAAACCACCAAGATTTAAAGGTATTCGGTGTTTCCGGTGAAGATTTGAAAGAATGTTACATTGTCCCTGAAACTTTCAGCAGCTGCGCACATAAACAATTATCAAAATAGCTAACCTAGTTTGCACACGAAAAGTAAATTTTGACCAACTATGTGTTATTTTTATCATAATTAAAAAACTCTCACATATTTTTTGCAAATCAAGTCACTGACTATTATATTGATTTGTGTAACCAACGATGCTAGTTTGAACATTACCTGATTTTTCAACTTTTGTAGTCTTCTTCTGAGCCTCAGCTGGAAAACACATGTGTGATTGATTGAGATTAAAAAGGATAGAAGCGTACAGGAAATACAAACACCATTTTGATACTTCAAGAGTATCCTTATTCGTACATTTTGAAGACGAATTCGAATGAAAATACCTGTCGTGGCAAAATTTAGTATTTCTTTCCGTGACTTTTCTCGAGTATGATCAAACCAAATGATTGAAACTTCCAATTAAGTTCCAGTTGAATCTAAACGAAGGTTGAAAGCCTGTAACTAGGTAGACTACATTGTAAACTGTCGTCTTGCTCCCGTGAATCCTTTCATATAATAAAATATTCTCGACCGAATGACTTAAAACAACAACAAGAAACAATCGCCAAAACACATTAATAAAACCAACATTCTAAAAAGATATTACCTTGAAGAATAGAGACTACGACAATCAGTCCTAAAACCAGAAGGACCAATGTAACTTTAGTCATGGTGATTTTTTATGTCCACCAAGCAACTTTAATACCAGTAAAGGTTTTACTGTATTCTTCCACTACAAGGTGCGACTTTGAAGGCAATATTTCAGCCTTTCTGACAATCTCGATTTTTTCAAGTCTTTTATATATTTTAGATGGTGACACTTGAATAATTCGGTATGATAAACAACATACAAGTTAATTGAATTCTTTATAATAATCAATTCTTTATACTGCAATACAATAGAAAAGACCATCCACTGAATCTTATGCAGGATTTTAAAAAAAAAATGAAAGTCACAATAGTCAAGCTTAACAACTTAACAGTTTTTACAACTGTTTTCATGTACGTATTGATGTCCTATTGATGCATGTATAGAGACCAAAAGTTCTGATTGGAATTTGGAAAGTAAGCGTACGTCAGGACTATAATCTGATGATTTTACGACCACTTATATCCTTCAATAAATGAGAAAATGTTAAAAAGTCTTCTTATTTTTGATCGAATTAAGTTCAAATTCAAATTTAAAAAGTTTGCAAAAAATTCTTTGCTTCTTCTAAATTGGTTAAGAAAAAAAAATAAAGCCCTTGAATTCAAATACTGACAATTCTGTGTCCTTTCAGTTTTCAATCAATTTTCAGAAATCTAAACATCGACATGTATATACAAATTCCAAAGAGAAGTTCTTGTTGAAACATATACAGTTTGTGGCAATTTGAGCTGATTTTCGAAATTGGGTGCTTTAACAAAGTTGTACCCTCTTGGTGTCTTCAACCGAATTTCGAGTAATTTTGTGCAGCAATGTGGGCGTTAGTACTTTACAACCTATACTGATAATTCTTGTGTAAGTAATTCGAATAGGCTAGGTAGATTTAATCATGGGTTTATTAGAAAGTTAGAAAGTGTATCAGATTGGATCAACATCTGCTAAGATAATTATATTATGTGTTTAACATTAACTAATGCTGACTGGCATAGCTCATACAATTCTATTAGCCTAACAGGTTGAGTTGGGAACACTGACAGTTTGGTCAGAATGCTGTAAGACTTTATAGTAAATGGACATTGGGGATAAAATACAATTGATATGAGGAGGTAAAATGATCCAGATCAAGAAAAGGATTTCAACTAAAAAAGGGATTACAGACATGCTACATAGTCTGTGTATGTGTGTATGCCTAAAGATTCTATTTTTACCATTTCAATCTCCTGTCTGACCCCTGGGGTTTCTGCAATTCCAGGTTATACCATCAGCAAGGCTAGCATAATACTATTTTCTCAAGTATTGGGCTCAAATTCGATTTTAAGGATTAATATATAAAATGTTGCATCACCAAATTACCGGATGGGGTAGTTGGGATCTATTTAAAATTTATCATTCCTGTTGTAAAATCAACAACTAGTGTGGTTTTATAGGGATGTTTCGAGTTCCCGCTACCCAACCGAACCGAAGTTTCCAATAGCGGGGAAATAGACATTGGTGATGTAGAAGATAATGAATGACCCAACTAGACAATTTAATGCCTGTTAATATTTTTTCTTGGAGTGGGACCCCCTTACGATGATGATTTTTGCTGATACACTAAACGAATCAACAAGTTATGTGAAAATAAAGGACAGCTCCGTCGAGTTTAAAGGGCAGGTTAATTTATTTTTAGTCCGAAAGTCTTAGATTCATAAATCTGAATATTCAGTCATGTTGGATCATGTAAGTGGCTATGTAGTAGATACTGCAAGATTCGGATTATGGTTCTTGAAAAAGAAACAATATTAATTATTTCAAATTTTATTCATTTAACAACAAAATAGAATATATTTCTAACAACAGGGTCGTGGTAGTTTTGGTTTGAGCATATAACAAAAACAAAATTGTTTTCCTGTATTAGGGGATCAGGCAAGCGATACGACTGCATAATATTACAAAAATCACAGTGTTTATAGCTTTTTCTTTCATACAGATCATATTGCGTTAAAGGTTTCTGATCGTTCCTTGCACAACGTAAAATAACATTCACTCGATTTTGTTCATTCACAAATAATCATTTACTGAAAACATAACATATTGATCAGTAGCACTTATTTAGTGTTCATATTACACAGAAAAATATAACTAATTATCTGTATCACAGAGTTCTCGATTTAAACCAATATAGGATTGACGCAGAACTAGAATTTCAACAACACATAATAATATATCTCGCATAAATACATCCTTAATCAACCTCTTCTACGGTTGGCCCAGATCCATCACTTCCGGCTGATTGTTGTCCACCAGCTTGCTGTTGTCCACCGCCACCTTGATGCATTTTGGTCATAATAGGTGAACAGACCTTCTGAATTTCTTGCATCTTGTACTCGTATTCATCCTTGTCGGCTAAAGCATTTCCCTCTAACCAATTAAGTCCATTTTCGCAGGCTTTCTTCGCCGTTTCTTTGTCTTCAGCAGCTAACTTGTCACCAGCAGCGTCAACAGTCTGTTTAACACTGTAAATGTACGATTCCAGTTGGTTTCTAGCCGCCATTTTTTCTTTCTGTTTGTTGTCTTCATCTTTGAATTTCTCTGCTTCTTGAACCAGACGATCAATTTCAGCCTGACTCAGACGACCTCTATGATTGGTAATGGTGATTTGATTGGATTTACCAGTGCTCTTGTCTTCAGCAGATACATTCAATATACCATTAGCATCAATGTTGAAGGTGACCTCAATCTGGGGAACTCCTCTTGGTGCAGGGGGAATTCCCATCAGTTCAAATCGACCCATTAGATTATTGTCCTTGGTCATCGCACGCTCACCTTCATATACTTGAATAGAAACTGCTGGCTGGTTGTCGGAATAGGTGGTAAATGTATTCGACGCTTTGGCAGGGATTCTGCTGTTACGTTCAATTAATTTGGTCATAACTCCGCCGGCTGTTTCTATACCAAGAGACAATGGTGCTACATCTACCAATAGTACATCTTTGATGGTTTCACTCTTGTCTCCACTCAAGATAGCGGCTTGAACAGCTGCTCCATAAGCAACAGCTTCATCCGGGTTGATGGATTTATTCAGCTCTCTACCATTCATGAACTCCTGCAGCAGTTTCTGGATCTTTGGAATTCTTGTTGATCCTCCGACTAAAACGATTTCATTGATCTGTTTCTTGTCCATTTTGGCATCTTTCAGAGCTTTTTCTACAGGATCCATAGTACTTCTGAACAAATCTGAACACAAGTCTTCGAATCTGGCTCTGGATATTTTGGTGTAGAAATCAGTTCCTTCAAATAACGAGTCGATCTCAATACTGGCTTCGGCACTGCTGGATAGAGTTCTCTTGGCGCGTTCACAGCTACTTCTTAATCTTCTAATAGCTCTGGCATTTTTAGACATGTCTTTCTTGAACTTTCTCTTGAATTCTTGAATGAAATGTTCCACCATTCTTTGATCGAAATCTTCTCCTCCGAGATGGGTGTCTCCAGCAGTAGATTTCACCTCGAACAAGGAACCTTCGTCAATCGTCAGGATAGAGACATCAAAGGTTCCTCCTCCCAAATCGAAAATCAAAACGTTTTTCTCACCAGAAAGATTTTTGTCCAATCCATAAGCCAGGGCAGCGGCTGTTGGTTCGTTGATGATTCTCAGAACGTTTAATCCAGCAATAGTCCCAGCGTCTTTGGTGGCTAATCTTTGTGAATCGTTGAAATAAGCTGGGACTGTGACGACTGCGTCGTTTACTTTATGTCCTAAATAGGCTTCAGCTGTCTCCTTCATTTTCGTTAAAACCATGGAGCTGATTTCCTCGGGTGGAAATACTTTCTTTTCATTTTTGTAGTCCACCTGGAATTTCGGTTTGCCGCCATCATTGATCACTGTAAACGGCCAGTGTTTCATGTCCTTCTGGACCGTATCATCGGTGAATTTTCTTCCAATCAGACGTTTTGCATCGAATATGGTGTTCTGTGGATTTAATGCTACTTGGTTCTTCGCTGCGTCTCCGATCAATCGCTCAGAATCTGTAAACGCCACATAACTTGGTGTCGTTCTGTTTCCTTGGTCGTTGGCGATGATCTCTACTTTACCATGTTGGAAAACTCCGACACAGGAATAAGTTGTTCCCAAATCGATGCCAATAGCTTTTGCCATGTTGTAATTTCTCTTCTTTTCACTTGTTTTGATACACAAATAAATGTCTCTTAAAATTATATATTATCGCAATATCACAAACTTTAACAGTAGTTCGCTTTAGTATAGTAAACTTGTTTTCTTCGTAGTTTCTCGTATACGTTTGTATTCTAACTAGCCATTTCAAATTGTCGGCAGGTATTTATACTTAGCTTATCATTCCTGTGTAATGTCGAACCATTGAGAAGCTGTAAATAGAAATCGTGAGAAATTTAGCCATTTGATTGGCTGAGATGGTGAATCTCAGTGACGATTCATGGGATATTCCAATAATGGGAATGAACTCATGTCGTCATGAAGTTTGTAGAATGTTCTAGAAAACCTGTTGACTAAGGCCGGAATGCCTGGATTAGAGCCAAACACATAAATCTTTCTAAATATTCATGTAACTTTTGTAATATTTGAATTTTAAGCAGACATTTTAAAGTCATATTTTGGTGTAGCCTATTTTAAACTTTAATCATTATCGTGCTATATGAGCGAACGGGTTACGATGAACCTTGTGGACACTGAATGAATATCATTATACTTACATTGTTATATCAAAATAACTATGGCTATTACCCTGTTTGTAATATGTTAGTTTTTGTGTCACACCAGTGCATATTATATAAGAATAAACTTTATCACTTTAATGCAAGAAAGATTTACGTAAAGAAGGTGGCTTACTTATTATTTTAAACTTTGCTGCAATTAAATTATTTTAACAAAAAGTGTGCGTAAAATTTTCCCAGAAGATCCCCGACCCCGCTTCATCTTCCTCAACTTCCTCAAAATATTACATACAGGGTAATAGCCACGACATCCCACTTAATAAACGACCTTCTCCCTCATGAGTTGCTCAAAATATAAATGCTTGAAAAATTACAAATGACCCCACCCCTCCTCTGGTTATTAAAGAGCTAGGCTACAGTGATTTATTAGTACCGGTAGAACTTGAAGTTTATAGTAACACAGTTAATAATGACAAGTGGGTCATATAAATATTATTTATAATATCTCATAAGCTTTTCAAGTGTCTATTTATTGTACGGTATTTTTGTATACAAAGTGTATTTTCCTTTACCTTTGAGATCCATTAGGCCTATATCTTCTAGTTAACAATAATAAATACGTGATGTTTTTACAAATAACATAGTAAGAAAAATAATATTATACAGGCATTATTCTGTTACATTTAAAGTTTCGACCAAATATAATTGTCATCAAATGAATGTAGCCTATTTGTTGCAAGTGGTGCTAACACCAAAAATACATGTACTTCTTTTAAAATGTTCAGATTGAATGCGTTTTAATTATGACCCCACCAATGAAGTAAAATTAAAGCGAAATGTTACACAACACTTTGCACATCCCTAAAGTATTAAATCTAGAGCTGTAGTTTGTAGGTCCCCACCCCTCGATATGGTTGTAGGCTAACTGTGTCAAAATTTCAATAACTTAAGTGTGACAGTTTGTTACGATTGCTTCAGCGTTCACGAATCTTTAGTAGAAAAATGTCAATGTTCTATATTGGTTTTGATGGTCAACTTACTAAATTTCTTCGGCTCAGAAAGTTCTCAACTAATATATAAATCGATAGGCCTACTGCGTATAGTCTAGTGTAGTTAAACTAAGTGCAGAAAGGTCGATTTACTCCATCTTTCGCGAACTTTCTAGAATGTACGAGTTCCGCCCCTTGGATGTGAAACACCTTGTGACGTCACAGGGTTACCATAATTCAGCCAATCAAATTGCAGCGAATCTACTTGCGCTTTCTGAAACATTCTACTTCATTCATGAATTAAGATTTTAAGTATAAATACTCGCTGAAATCGAATGTTAGACAGAATACATTGCAAATACTTAGAGTACGAGTTAAAAGAAACAAATAGGCTAAACGCTAATATTTAGCAGACGAATTATTTTATTACGCTTATAATCAAGAAGAAGTTAATAAGAAACTACACTTTAACAAAGATTACCGCATAGAAGAATTAAACAAGAAATATGACATCAAAAGCTATTGGCATCGATTTGGGAACAACTTATTCCTGTGTCGGAGTTTTCCAACATGGCAAAGTTGAGATCATTGCCAACGACCAAGGAAACAGAACGACACCAAGTTATGTGGCGTTTACAGATTCTGAGCGATTGATCGGAGACGCAGCGAAGAACCAAGTAGCATTGAATCCAGAAAACACCATATTCGATGCAAAACGTCTGATTGGAAGAAAATACACCGATGATACGGTCCAGAAGGACATGAAACACTGGCCGTTTACAGTGATCAATGATGGCGGCAAACCGAAATTCCAAGTGGACTACAAAAATGAAAAGAAAGTATTTCCACCGGAAGAAATTAGCTCCATGGTTTTAACGAAAATGAAGGAGACAGCTGAAGCGTATTTAGGTCAGAAGGTAAAGGACGCAGTCATCACAGTCCCAGCTTATTTCAACGATTCACAAAGATTGGCCACAAAAGACGCTGGGACTATTGCTGGATTAAACGTTCTGAGAATCATCAATGAACCAACAGCCGCTGCCCTGGCTTATGGATTGGACAAAAATCTTTCTGGTGAGAAAAACGTTTTGATTTTCGATTTGGGAGGAGGAACCTTTGATGTCTCTATCCTGACGATTGACGAAGGTTCCTTGTTCGAGGTGAAATCTACTGCTGGAGACACCCATCTCGGAGGAGAAGATTTCGATCAAAGAATGGTGGAACATTTCATTCAAGAATTCAAGAGAAAGTTCAAGAAAGACATGTCTAAAAATGCCAGAGCTATTAGAAGATTAAGAAGTAGCTGTGAACGCGCCAAGAGAACTCTATCCAGCAGTGCCGAAGCCAGTATTGAGATCGACTCGTTATTTGAAGGAACTGATTTCTACACCAAAATATCCAGAGCCAGATTCGAAGACTTGTGTTCAGATTTGTTCAGAAGTACTATGGATCCTGTAGAAAAAGCTCTGAAAGATGCCAAAATGGACAAGAAACAGATCAATGAAAT
Source organism: Lottia gigantea (assembly GCF_000327385.1). NCBI lineage: Eukaryota > Metazoa > Mollusca > Gastropoda > Lottiidae > Lottia > Lottia gigantea. The sequence continues at coordinate 5,547,206 of NW_008708400.1, forward strand.
CGTTTTAGTCGGAGGATCAACAAGAATTCCAAAGATCCAGAAACTGCTGCAGGAGTTCATGAATGGTAGAGAGCTGAATAAATCCATCAACCCGGATGAAGCTGTTGCTTATGGAGCAGCTGTTCAAGCCGCTATCTTGAGTGGAGACAAGAGTGAAACCATCAAAGATGTACTATTGGTAGATGTAGCACCATTGTCTCTTGGTATAGAAACAGCCGGCGGAGTTATGACCAAATTAATTGAACGTAACAGCAGAATCCCTGCCAAAGCGTCGAATACATTTACCACCTATTCCGACAACCAGCCAGCAGTTTCTATTCAAGTATATGAAGGTGAGCGTGCGATGACCAAGGACAATAATCTAATGGGTCGATTTGAACTGATGGGAATTCCCCCTGCACCAAGAGGAGTTCCCCAGATTGAGGTCACCTTCAACATTGATGCTAATGGTATATTGAATGTATCTGCTGAAGACAAGAGCACTGGTAAATCCAATCAAATCACCATTACCAATCATAGAGGCCGTCTGAGTCAGGCTGAAATTGATCGTCTGGTTCAAGAAGCAGAGAAATTCAAAGATGAGGACAACAAACAGAAAGAAAAGATGTCTGCTAGAAACCAGCTGGAATCGTACATTTATAGTGTTAAACAGACTATCGATGGTGTAGGTGAAAAGTTGGCCTCTGAAGACAAAGAAACGGCGAAGAAAGCCTGTGACGAAGGACTAAATTGGTTAGAGGGAAATGCTTTGGCCGACAAGGATGAATACGAGTACAAGATGCAAGAAATTCAGAAGGTCTGTTCACCTATTATGACCAAAATGCATCAAGCTGGTAGTGGACAACCGCAAGCTGGCGGACAACCATCAGCCAGAAGTGGTGGATCTGGACCGACCGTAGAAGAAGTTGATTAAATTTTGATGATGGGAGAATGATTCAAACAAATGGAGTGATTTGATAGTGCGAATGATATAATTTAATGCAAACATGAAAAAATGGGAAATATGTGATTTAAACCCTTTAAAGATTGGAGACAAAAGAAATCCGACCGAGATTAAGCGTAAATATTTATATTTATGTACATCAGGAAATTTATATTTATTTTTGTAACAATGTTCGTTTTTGTTATTCATAAATAAAATTTATGAAATATAGTTATTTTGTTTTGAATTTACAACATGTTGTCTATTGTTTTAGAGAATGAGTTCTCCTCTGATGACGCGCGTCAGCTTCATCCTGTGTCTGTGCAAGAGTAGGTCTTCTGCCAACTAGGTCTTTTGCCAACTGCAAATTGCACATCTGAAGTGAAATCTATCAGAAAACATTAAAAGCTGACAACTTTTTAAAAAGAGTTCCAGAGTTGACGTCGGCAATTACCTACTGTGTTTTAGAGGGGCGGGCTTAACCTGAAAAGCTATAGCGAAAACTCTCACGGTAGTTGTAGAAGGAAGAACTTGAAAACAAAGAACTTGCAACGGTCTTGATAAGGTAAAGGTCTACGGGTCCTGGTTCAATTTAGGCTACAAATATTTCGGGGAGCAATTTAGCTTCATTTCCTTGTAAAATCTCAAAACAGCTCCTCAGTTATCTCACCCGCAAATATTTTTGCAACTCAGAAGAAATTCTGAAGGAGAGATAGTTTTTACTTGAACATAATTATGATGATAAGCTATAAGCATGAAGTAAGAAAGCAATAGCCGGGGCTCGGCATCTTCACAATACGAAGTTCGTAATGTTTTGACTTTCTGAAAGGTTAGTCCACATTAAACTGAGGGTTGGGGTAAGATTACTTCCTCTTTAGAATTTTAATGAACCGTAGTTTGACGTCATACACAATGACGTCATCTCTTAAATGTTTATAGAAACTGAAGTTGATTTTGCACTGTACAGCAAATCGGACGGACAATCTCTCTAGAGAGTACAATCTTAGTTCGGCCTTTTGATTTTAAAGTGCAATTTAATATGACATCTATCGGTATTGATTTGGGCACAACCTATTCTTGCGTCGGAGTCTTCCAACATGGAAAAGTGGAGATCATCGGCAACGACCAAGGAAACAGAACAACACCAAGTTATGTGGCGTTTACTAGTTCCGAGCGATTAATCGGAGACGCAGCAAAGAACCAGGCGGCATTGAATCCACTTTACACCCTTTACGACGCTAAACGTCTGATTGGAAGAAAATTCGCTGATGATACAGTCCAGAGGGACATGAAACATTGGCCGTTTAAAGTGATCGACGATGGCGGTAAGCCCAAGTTTCAGGTAAAATACAAACATGAAACAAAGGTCTTTCGTCCAGAGGAAATCAGCTCCATGGTTTTAACAAAGATGAAGGAAACAGCTGAAGCCTATTTGGGTAAAACAATTATCAACGCAGTCATCACAGTCCCAGCTTATTTCAACGATTCTCAAAGATTAGCCACAAAAGACGCTGGAACTATTGCTGGATTAAACGTTCTGAGAATCATCAACGAACCAACAGCCGCTGCCCTGGCTTATGGACTGGACAAATATCTTTCTGGTGAGAAAAATGTTCTGATTTTCGATTTGGGAGGAGGAACCTTTGATGTCTCTATCCTGACGATTGACGAAGGTTCCTTGTTCGAGGTGAAATCTACTTCTGGAGACACCCATCTCGGAGGAGCAGATTTCGACCAGAGATTGGTGGATTATTTTGTCAAAGAATTCAGGAAAAAAAACAAGAAAGACATGTCTAAAAATGCAAAAGCTATCGGAAGACTAAGAAATAGCTGTGAACGAGCTAAGAGAACTCTGTCCAGCACCACTGTTGCCAGTATTGAGATCGACTCATTGTTTGACGGGGTCGATTTCTACACCAATATATCCAGAGCCAAGTTCGAAGATCTATGTGCAGATTTGTTTAAAAGTACAATGGATCCAGTAAAGAAAGCTCTGAAAGATGCTAAAATGGACAAGAAACAGATCAATGAAATCGTTTTGGTCGGAGGATCAACAAGAATTCCAAAGATACAGAAACTGCTTCAGGAGTTCATGAATGGTAGAGAGCTGAATAAATCCATCAACCCGGATGAAGCTGTTGCTTATGGAGCAGCTGTTCAAGCTGCCATCTTGAGTGGAGACAAGAGTGAAATCATTAAAAATGTACTATTAGTAGATGTAACGCCCTTGTCCCTTGGCGTTGAAACTATCGGTGGAGAAATGAACATTTTGATTCCACGTAATACTAAAATCCCTGCCGAGGCACGTGGCATGTTCACGACATATTACGACAACCAAACTCGCGTTTATTTTGATGTTTATGAAGGAGAACGTCCGTTGACCAAGGACAACAATTTACTGGGAGATATTGAGCTGTCAGATATCCCACCTGCAAAAATGGAAGTTCCGGACATCGAGATCACCTTCAGTATTGATGCCGATGGTATTATGAATGTATCTGCCGAAGACAAACATACTGGGAACTCTAATCAGATCACCATTTCTAATAACAGAGATCGTCTAAGCCAGAGTGAGATTGTCCGACTAGTTCATGAAGCAGAGATGTACAAAGAAGAGGACAGTAAACAGTTGGAAAAAGTAGCGTCTAGAAATAAGCTTGATTCTTATGTTTACAGTGTCAAGCCCTCTCTTGAAGGTGCAGTCCAAAAATTGGCCCCTAAAAACAAGGAGTTAGTGAATAAAGTATATGATGAGGTAGTAAATTTATTGGAAAAAATTGATCTGGAAGAGAAGGAAGTATATGAGAAGAAGTTGGCAGAAGTCGAGAACATCTGTTACCTCCTCACAATCAAGATGAATGTTGCATCTGTTGGAGGGGGAGGTGATAATCTTAGTACTGTGTCCAGATCTTGAAGTTGATTAGAGAGCCGAGAGGGAGATTTTCTAGCCTTTTAAAATGCATTTAGGGCAATAGCAACCCATGCAACATTCCGGTTTTAAAACCTTCTAAAAATCCTTTCAATGCCAACATCAATCATCTGGAACCCGCACTGTAAACAACCGTATATAAATACGTAAATATGAAAATTTTTACTTGTTCATGTTGATTTTTTAATGTTCAAATTACGTTCACTTTTGTTATTCCAGAAGTATTTATGTAAATTTATGAATTACAAAATGTCCAGTGTGAAATTACCTAAACTGACAGGCAAAAGAAAGTTTTCACCGACTTCATTTGACCACACACCAAAGACAAAGGCATATTTGAGATATACGATGATTGATTTATTAATAGAAATCAATCTCCTTGAATTAAAAAGAAAATACATTGTAATACCGATATTCAATTATCCACAATACGCAAAGGAAGAGTCAAGGGGTCAAAATTAAAAATTAAACAAACCAGAGTTCATTGCAAAAGTGTATAAAGAATTTATTCCATGACAGTAAAAACAGGCAAAACGTCAACAGTGGCCGTGTACGCAAACACACGCCTCCTCATTGACGGCGGTTATCCCAGAGATGTTCAATGGGGTTCATGTCTGGGGAACAAGGTGGTCAGAGCAGTACTTCGACGTTGGTATTGTTCAGATGTCTTGAACAATTCGAGGCCTTGCGTTGTCTTGTTGTAAAATTAATCCTCTTGGCCGTTGTTGAATAAAAGGCACTACAACAGGTCTCAACACTTCATCAATATATCGCTGAGCATTCAGATTCCCTCAGATGATATCCAGCCATGTTGTAATCTGGCCACAAATGCCACCCCATACCATGACGCCTCCACCTCCAAACGGGTGAACTTCTGTGATGCAGTTTGGCGCTAGTCGCTCTAACCCTGTCATCGTTCCTGAACAGACAGAACCGACTCCCATCTGTAAAGAGCACCCTCGCCCAGTCACATCGCTGCCACCGACGTACAGTTCGTGCCCATTGCAGTCTGCGTTGACGATGTAGACGGGTCAACGCCATTCCACGGAAGGTCGGAAGGGTCGGTAGGCTCGTATACCAACCGAACGAAGTCTTCGAAGGACTGTTCGTCTACTGATGAAATGACCTAATGCTGTTGCTGCCGTCGACACCGCCGTCACCCATCTGTTTCGAAGATGAATCCTCCGAATGTAGCCGTCGTCGGCCGGTGTTGTCACCCTCGGTCTTCCTATCTTGCTCGGTCTTGGGTCTGTCCTGTCTGTTGGAGCCGGATTAACAAATTGCTGATGGTGGTCTGGGAGCAGTTGAAGGTTCTAGCTATCTGTCGTTGAGAAGCCTCCATATTGGCCATACCGATCGCTCTATCTCGTTGCGCTTGCGTAAGTCTTGGTATACTTTTGATGGTTTTGAATGCCGAAATCGTGCACGTGCATTTGGACCAATGTCGCAAAATCGCGTTTTGCACGTTTTTATGCATGCACGATTTGGAAAGGTGCGTTCGATAATCTGCTTTATGGTTATGATTACGTTGCATTTAGGCAAATGTTTGCTGCTGGGGTTCAAACCTTTATCCTTTGACTACGCACCATCCCACTTATTTTTGCATATTGTGCCAACATTATCAATGATGTGAAAAAAATAAAACAATCTTTGATTTTAATCCCTCAAATTCAACAATATCTATACATAACAGTATAAAGACATAAATAAGATATAAATATATAGTGAATCTATCTACATGATTATAGTGATAGGACTGTAGTCAATAGAGCAAATGAGGAGTTTTGCACCTTTCTCATGGAATTTCAACAACCAAACGCTTCTGTTGTCTGTCTTCACGACATGCATCAACATATGGGAAGCAAAGAAAAAATAAACACTTTAGAATTCCTCTTTAAATTAATATATTATTCATAGCTTTTATCAGGACTTTGAACCTAACCCACTTGTCCATACAATAATAATTGGCTAAGCTTTCTGATAGATGAGTTGCCACTTAATGGTTTAGACTGACAGCTTGTGTTAGATCATATTAAGTAAAATTTCCGCTCACTATGACCACTATCTAACTAGTACATAACAAAACAAATACTTTACTCTCTCAACTTAAACAGATCATTACCTCTATTGAAAACAGGACTGTCTTTTATATTCATAATCCATTATATCATCAATGCAGTAAGATATAAAAATGTGAATATTATGATTTATATAAAGAAATATGCATATATCTATATATATATGGCCATTTAAAAACAATTCACAAATATTCAAAATTTGCAAAGAATGGAAAAACTTATTACAGCTGAGGTATAAGAAAAAGGTTGCTGGCAAAGCTGAACATATCCACAATTGCAAAGTACATGGAATATGCAAAACACACAAGTATATCCAATAACAAGGAAGGTGTCCCAAGAAAGGCACAATACTAAATGTAAGATAAACAAATTAAAATAAGCAAAAGTAAAATAAAACAACTATTTTGAGTGTGACCAAGAACTAACAACTTTTAAAATTGAAAATATCACCCTTGAATCAAAACCTTTCAAAAGATATGTAATTACAGGGAATAAATACTAAGTTATCTACTGATTCAACTGATAAAATTGCTTAAAAATATAGGAACATTTCCATTCTAAAGTATTATTACTTTCAAAAATGACAGTTAAACATTATTTGACCCTCATTTCCAGATCAAAAAAGTCCAAATTTAATTTTGGATAGAGCTAAGGGTAGATGAAATCCATTCTATCTGTTAATTCAGTTGTTCGCTAGTAGATCATTTCCATATAAAGTTATTTTGATTGAGAGAAAACCTTTTAAATGAGATGAATTAAAATCATAATTTCTTTGTCAAATGCTGTAGGTTGTTTACATCAAAACAATATCACATCGTAAAACAAAATATTAATCCTTCAACCTCAATGATATTGTTAAAGGATAAATCTAATGAAATGAGGTACGTCAAGCGAAGTTTTTTATGCACTGAAGGTAATTTGTTTCCAGAAGAACTATATGCACATCATGGGACAATACAAAAGACTAAACTGAAGCTGAATAAATATAATTGAAGATTTATATAACAATCATTACTACAGGCACAACCTAAAAATAATATGGGCTGCTTGAGTTTTGATTTGAATCACCTCTGGATGTGCACCATTCTCCAAATCTGAAATTAATCTGCCATCTTACCCTTTAGGTAGCAGACTGAAATAATACCGTCAGTGAAATCTGTATACCTCCCTTAATTGGCATTGCATGCAATATTGTTTAGTGAGTGCCTTTCTGTTATAACATTTTTTACTATCAAACCAAATTAAAATATGAAATATTAATTAATCATAACAAATGAATAATATAGGTTAACAAAGAATACACGGTCAATAGTTTGTGACATAGAAATGGTATAAATTGCACTTCTCCATTTATAACATATAGGCACATATAAAAGGGTGATTGGTTTGCTATAAGAATAAAGTTGAACTAATACTGCACTATTTATCTATACTATAATGGCCCTTGTCTATATTCTAAATTGAATTTCCCTCAACCCAGTTTAATAACCTAGGCCCCTCGCTTCTTTAATCTGAGACTTCCAGTTTCCAAAAAGAAGAATATTTGTGCTTATGTTTTGAAATATTGTCCTCAAAGTAATGTAACATTATAAGCACAATTTTATCTTTTCTACAGAAATCCAAAAAATTGCAATCATATCACAAAATATATATAAACCCCCTGATAAAAGCATATTGTAGTCCCTTGTTTCTAAAATTCTAGAGTTATTCCCCCTGTGAGCCTTCTGTTGATATAGATTTTGTATTGGTTGTTAAGGAAGCAAATGTGGTATTAGCCACAGTTCTTACTACTTCCTGTAACTCATGAACTTCCTTTTCAATATCACTGAAAAATAAATCAGATTTTTACAAAGTAGAATAAATTTTGTTTCTTATTTATAACTTGGTGTAAAGGTATATTGTTGTCAAGTATTTACTTTAACAGTTGCGGAGCTTAATTTCAGCTATTGCATGCTAAACAGAAAGCAGGACATTTAGTATGAAAAGTGATATTGATAGCTTTATCAACTAGTTCAGCAAATATTTTGATGACCTTTTTATCCTTTTAAAACTTATGATTGTTTTTGAGAAAAATATTCAACCAATCACATATCTGGTGCAACAAAAGTTGGCTATAAGTTGGAATATCTTGGTAGAATTTCATCAGGATGCGAAAATAAAAATTTGTTATAATAAGAGCTTTAACATTGATACATCTGATATTGTCCATTTACCTTTCTACAACGAATAACAAGAATGAAAACCTACCAAGAAGTTTGATTAGAATTATGAATATTTGTAGTATGAACTTCCATTGACATATGTAGCCCATTAATCTGAGATTTCAATGAGATCAAACAAGACTGGAGATTATCTAATGGTCTGAAACAAAACAAACATTAACATCAGTGGAATCAGTACCATGGTGACATTTCTAACCGAGAGAACTATGGTTCTGTAGTGCAGTCATTAAGAGCATTGCATACTAACATACTAACATTGCATACTGACGTCAATTGCTTGGTTATGTAAAAAATGGTGGTCATGGCTTCTGTCTTGGTTGGCATGTGAAAGCCCTGACTAAGCCATCTTTCCTCATTATTCCAGTTGACCCATCTGTAATGGATACCAATAATCAGGGAAAGATAAATGCAATGCAGTTTGCCAATGACCAGCTAGTAGAAAGGATCCTAAATGAACTAAAGTTATTTTCCTGTGTGATAAATTGTTCTTCCCTTCTTTCCGTCTAATGAAACTTTTGACAACCTTCTCAATAATACCATGGTACTTACTTGCTCTCTAGAGTTTGAATAGCAGTTTGTTCTAATAGAGTTTCTATGGCATCAAGATCATATTCTGGTGCTGGTATCACAGTATTGTCCTGGAGTTCACATTGCACACCTTTCTCTACCATAGTAGAGCGTTCTAGGGTGCCAAGGGTGGTACCATTAGTAGCATCTGGTAAAACTGGCTGTTCCACCACTTCTTCTTCTTTCTTAACTTTACTTTTCTTGGAATTCAATTTCTTGGTTAGCTGCAAGTCAAAAATTAAATTTTTCCGTCTTTGCTGTGAATTATCCCAATCCAGTGGATTAAAAAGGCACTGTGACTACTCATATAAATTAAAGATTGTAAAATCATTCACAGTCGGGGTATTGATTGTTGCAATTTTATCTTTCATTTATCTTAGTTAAAAAAAATTGCCGGCAAAATAGTGTCAAAAATGAATTTATAAAAATCAATTGTTCTTAAATATTTTTCATTAAAGAAATCTTAATAAGACCATGTTATTATTTCATTATTTAATGTCATGTTATCATTTAAGGGTATACACAACAATTGCTGAAAATAATATAATCTACATACCTTATGATATTGAACAGAAGATTTTAAGGCACTTCTTAACTCAGTGACTCGCGATTTCTGGTTGATTTTCTCTTGTTTGGCACCTAATAATTCTCTCTGAAGCTCCTCTATTTCAGTCTGTTTCTCTTGGATTGTCTGTCTAAGTAGGTCTATCTCAGACTGTTGTCTTTCTTCTACCAGTTTCACTTGATTCTGGGCAAAATCCACTTCTCTATTCTTCTTGTTAATCTGCCACTGCAAACTCTGTGGATGGAAATATTTACTTACATTACGAATTTCAATCCAGAAACGTACAACATAAATTTGTGTGATTGTGTCAAAGCATGTTAATTATATTCTACATATATCGAACACAAAATTGACCACATACTTCAAAAATTCACTTCTTAAATCTCGTGCTGACCTGTTTCAATCAAAAAAATGTGGGTTAACTTTCATATAGGTGCATGAGAAAACTCACTGACAAAAAGATGAAGAGCAGCTTGTAAAATAATTTAGATCACATTTCTTTTACCCAAAGCAACCTACTGTAGGCATTAATGTATTTTGTAAATACAAAATCTAGACTACTATTGCCTCTTGGCTACTGATTTAGCTTAGCTAACTGACATGTGAAGAGGAGCAAATTCCAAGTAAGCAGCCCTCAGGTCTAACACAATTCAATATCTAACCTCCATTTCCTCATTAATAAGAGAATTTCTAGCAACATTGTCAGACAACTCTCTCTGGACATGTTCTAATTCTAACTGTAAACTTTTCTTCTCTAACTGTAGATTCTTCACTTCTGACTGGTGAGAGACACCAAAGTCACGATTATTGTCTAACTCAGTCTGTAATTTGACTACTTCCTGTTCATGTATCTCCACCTGGTGACGTAAAAGTTCCTGTTCCTTTTTAACCTCCTCATTATTCTTCTTCAATTTCTTATTTTCTGTTATTTTTAAACCAATCTAAAAATAAAAAATTTGAAATTAAAATCCAAGGTTTACAGTTTGAAAATACATAATCTTGGATAAACTCTGGATTGCTGAGAGTTTTGACTCACATGAAATAAAGAATTCTGTTATATGTGAAAATAGAGTGGCTGGGCTACCTTATGTGCAAATGACAACTTTTTCAGACTTTGTACAGTTTTGGTCATTGTTATAAAGATAAACATACAAATAAGATTAGTTTTGCTGATTTCAATGATGTCATTTTTTTTAATAAGATTTATAATATTACTTAGATATACAGCATATGAATTGTGAAGACTTCAATTCAAACTTCATCTTGAACATAGATAAAATCCACAAAACCTGCTCATTTTGATATTAAGACCAAAACCATTTTTCATCTTCACTAGATATGACTGCAAATGCTACAAAATCAACGGCCATGATCAGAAGCTTTATATTCAGTATTTTTATACCAACCTGTTTTCGGAGATCACGTTGCCCATCCTTTTCTTTCTGTAAAGCTGTTTCTAGAGAATGGACCTGTTTAATATAATCATCAGAGGTCAACTCCCTATCTTTATTACTATCCTGTAGATGTGTCTGTAGTTCTACTAAACTTGACTCACGACGTGCCAGTGCCTCCTCCAGCTGGCCCACATGTTGTTTTAATGATACATTATTCTGGATCAATCCTGAAAATACATTATACAAAATTGACAGGTAATGCTTCGTTCCAGTCTACTACTCTTGGTAGACCATATATTTTAAAGCTTCTAAAAACAAAACTGTAAAATAAAAAATGTCTGATCCTTGTATAAGTAAAGGGTACATTTTTTTCAGATCGTTTTGACATTTCTTTGTTTTTAGCTATTGCATTTTCAATATCTTTGTTTTTTTGTTCCAAATAAAAATGACCTGTACTGGACATCATACCAAACCTAAACTGACTATTTACTTCACTTGATACCAAATTGTCATTCATTCTTATTATTTCTATTATTATGTAATGATGTATGAATACTAACGGGTAAGAACTTATCTCATGCTGCCAACACTATTTAGAATCAACTACACATCAGGACAGCTGGGACATATGGGGGTTCCCTTAACAGTAAAACATATTGACATTTCATTACCAAGAGTAAGTGAAACTACAAATTTTACATTTTTTTTTTTATCTTAAAACAGCTAATAGTATATTGAACTGTTTCAAATTAATGATACCGTTTTAGAATCCTGTTAAACATTCAGTTCTAATTATAAATCCAATATGATGTATAATTATCATGGTTTGTGACACAATGCTATTAATCCTTCAAAATATGGCCCAAAAAGCTATAAGTTATATTGTTGACAAGTATTGTCAATGAATTGTATGTAGTGTAAAAAATCAATATACAAGTCTATATAAAAGTCTACTAGTAGACCAATATACATAATGATGACAGATGCTACATTTATGTTACATAGAAAAAAACATGGTATTTAAAGTTTACAACACGGTGGTCATGTTTAATTTCACAAATCTCAAGCTCTGGTTACATGAAGTGACATTAAAATGGCTAAGAAATACAACTGTTAAAGTCTTAATATAACATAAGAGCTAATGACTATATCAATTCACCAGTATAAAGAAATGATGACTGTACAAAAAAAAAAATTCAAATATGTAGAAAAGTATTGGAGGATTCTCACTCTTAGGCCTTACATGATATGAAGGATTTGAAAATATGTTCACAACCCATAAAATATAAGCAATTTAAAAATAAGATCCTGTACTTAGAAGTAATTGAGTTGTTGTACATCCATATTGTGCTTTATAAATCACATCAGCCATTTTGATCAAAGACAAACCAATTACCTCCCTTTTTGATGCAATAGTCATCCAGTCAATTTTCATAACTTAAAGTCATTATTGAGCATTATTCAGTATGAAGTAACTATCATTCAAAGAAATAATTAGTGCAACCTTACAACTAGATTACTTGAGCACTATTGAACAATTTAAGAAAGTAAAGGTATAAAGCTCCCTTTTTTCACTTGGAATTCTGAGTAAATGTTCAAGTTAAAAAGAAATCAAATTAGCCTATCTAAACTAATGCTGTTTGAGCTGTATTCAAGGGAACAATCTTTGAAAATAGAATATTTCAATACAGAAGTACTGCTCAGCCTTCATAGTTTACTGTTGTTTGAATCTTGTCATGCAAACAATCAAAACAATATTAGATCCATTGTTCATTATTGAGCTGTTTTGTAAACTTAGACACTATTTGGCAACAGACTCACTCCTTGTTTTCAGAGAATCAGAACAGTTGATTTTGAAATGGAAGTTCCCATATCAAGACTTCTACAAGCACAGTAAGTGAATTTTTTGATGCAATAACTGTTTAATGTTTTGTTTATTTTGCCTGTCTTTAGGTCATTAGGAAATCGAAAAAGAGCAGGCTAATGCTGCTGTCCTGGCAAAATTTCCCTCATTGCACCCTGCATGGCTTTGCACGTCTTCATTAGCCCATATGGTGCAGAAAGTAGGACATAAAACTTTATTCATTTCATTTTTTAGGTCATTTCAAACCTCTTGTTGATCCTCGTTCTATTTAAAATACCAGATGATTTATTTTTGTTAATGAGTTTTGTTTTCTTTGACAATGTAGAAAAGTTGAAATCATTTGTTCAGAAACAATTTTGGAGTTTTATTTGTTTGTTGCGATATTGATTCACATTTTGAGCATTTTGATGTTTCTTCAATTGTCAATAATTAACCAATCATCATTAAATATAGTTCCAAAAACGAAATTCACAGGCTGGTAATATTGAGAACAAACTGAAAGGGATTCGTTATGAATTGTTGGTTACTGAAGCTAACATGCTTTCACTTAACCTTTCAAATTAGAAATTCCCTAGACAGTATGCAAAGACTAATATCATTGAAGCAGTCCGAAACTAAATGCTTTTCCTTGGAATTGTCATGTTAGCATATCTAAGAACTAATAGAATAAAAAAAATATATCCATACCTTCTAATCTACCTCTTTCCTTTTCCAATTCTAATGCCAATTGTTGGTTTAATTCCTCAGTTTTAGTAGAACCTTCCTTCTCATTTTTTAAATCTTCAATATTTTGAACCAGTGTTGTAATATGTTGTTGTAGCTCTGTTATTTCATTGTTTTTAGATTCTTGAAAAGCTACAATGTAGTCTTCTAATTCCTTTACACGATTCAATGCTGTGTCCAATTCATTTTGTAGAAACTGAAACAGAGAGAAATAAGATCACTTAATTCAAATTCCATCATAACATTTAATGAAAATAAATAGTCTTTCAAAATAAACTATAAGTAAAATACTGTTACAGTTCTTGCTGTAGCTTCAGAGTTTCAGTGACCACTTGCCAAATAATCCCCTGAAGTCATAATATTGGTAGTTATTGCTTGCAAAGTCTTTCAGGGTATATTTTTGTTGAATCATACAAATCGGGTATTTTAAATTTGATGACTAGCTGATATTGAGCCAGTGTTGTTTTATAATCATTATGTACTACCTGTGAAGTCTTTCATCGTACATTTTTGTAATGGAAAGCCGGAAATTGGAGATTTAATTTTTACAAGTGATACAAATAGCTGAAAAAAAAGATAATAATTCCAATAAATTTTTACCTGTAAGCGTGACTTGTACTGTTCAGCACCAACATTATCGTTTTCAAATTTCTTCTGTAAACTCTTTAATTCACTCTCTAACTGCTGCTTCACCGTGAACGTTTCTCGTAATTTCTCACCCAGAACTTCAACATTCTGATCATAGTTCGATTGCCGATTTTTCAACTCTGTTTGCACAACCAATAAATTGTCACTTAATTTCGATATCACTTCCTTCGCTTCAGCACGATGAAACACTAAATTGTCCTCTAGGTTTACCACTTTCGATTTTAGACTAGTATTTTCTGCCATTATTTTTTGATGAATTTCGTTCGAGATACCATCTATGATCACAGATGATTGCAAAGGCTCTTCATGAATTTTTGCTTGGTTATTTTCTACAATATTTTTGTCTGTTTCTGAAACTTTTTGAAGATTGTCATAAGATTCAGAAGAATTATCACAGATTTTGGAATTAATGCCATCTACACTGTCACTATTGGAAGGCACAATATTTTGAAAGACTTCAGTGTTTGTCTCTTTGTTTGACTGTGAGACTTTCTTTAAATATTCAATAGTTTGCATTGAGGAGTCCATAAGAGATTTAGGAGTTTCAATAGGTTCAGTTTGAAATGAACCATCAGATGAAGGCATATTAGCACTTCCTTGAGAAGATTTAGCAAAGAACTCATTTTGTTGAATTAGTTCTGACATATCTGTGAGGTTCATTGTTGTCTGAGCTGAGGAGGCTGATGAAGGTTGTCCCACAATATCATCTGTTTGGCTATGGGAATGCTCTAAAGTGGCTCTGACACCCATAACAGACACATCATCTGTGTTGCTTGAGGAATCTGTTTGTGGCATCAACTTTTCAACAGTTTGGCTGTGAGCTTCAGTCAGCTCGATCAAGTCAGTATTGCTAGCCATTTGACTGGTTTGTCTTTCCAAAGTTTGCATCTGGCTATCACTGCTTTCAACCACAGTGGTGTTACTTTCTGAATGAGTCAATTGCTTTTCCAATGTTTGGCTGTGAGAATCTGCTTGCTGTATAGGAACTGTGTTCATGGAGGAATCAGTTTGACTGAGTTGTCTGTCTTTAGTTTCATTTAAAAATTCACCAGTTTGCTCAGTTTCTTTTGGAGTTTTGTCTTTCTTGATTCCAATAGCTTCAGTAACTACTGTATTATCAGCAGAGTCTTTTGTATCCACTATATGGTCAATAGTCTGAATATCTGCATCACTGCATCTTACTGGGATGGTGTTGCTTTGTGCATCCATTTGCTTGACACTTTGAGTTTGGCTCTGACCATCTGAATTCTGTACAGATACTGTATTTGTAGAGGACTCCATGCTTGGGACTTTATGGTCAATTGTGTTCATTTCAGCATCCATCAGTGGAACTCTTGATGACTGGACTATGTTGTTCAAGTTATCACTGGTTATGTCAGTTTGTTGCATTTGAGATGTGCATTGTGCATTTGATTGATCCTTTGGAGACATTTCAATTTCTGCTTGAATCTCTTTGTCATGCAGATCCTTCTGTTTGGCTGCAGACTCTAATTGGGACTGTTGCACCAGCTGAACTTGCTCCTTTCTGGTCATTTCTTCTTGAAGTTCTTGTTGAACATGAACAAGCTTTATTTTCACCTCCTGCAACTCTTTTACTAGTTCTGTTTCTCGTGCATTTTGCTCTTTTGTTCTCTTCTCACTAGAATCCTGTATTACCAAAA
This sequence comes from Lottia gigantea, assembly GCF_000327385.1. Lineage (NCBI taxonomy): Eukaryota > Metazoa > Mollusca > Gastropoda > Lottiidae > Lottia > Lottia gigantea. The sequence continues at coordinate 5,562,779 of NW_008708400.1, forward strand.
GTTCGTTCTTCAGATAGACAATCTGTGACTCTAAGGTTGATTTTTGTATTTGGATGTCATTCAATGCAGATGACTTCTCATCATAATCCTTGTGGATTGTGTCATAACTTCTTCTTTTGATTTCCAGCTCTTTCCTGACCTTATCCAGTTCCTCTGAGAATTCATGTTTCTCATTTTTTACCGATTCTAATTCTGTGACTTTGCTACTCAGCTCATGTCTCATCTGTTTGAAACTAACTTCCACTTTTCCCATATTTGACTTCAAGGCATCTAATGCATTATCTACCAATGCTTTTTCTTTTAAAGCTCCATTCAAAGCAATTTCAGCTGTGGCTTTTTCTTCCTTCAACTTCATGATCTCTGTGTCTTTCTCAGCAAGTCCTCTCTGAAATGCTTTCAACTGCTCATCAACTTCAATAATTTTTCTTCTCAGATCTTCCAGCATCCCATCCTTTTCATTGATCTTTTCTTGAGAGAGAGTAAGCTTCTTCTCCAATTCAATCTGGTGACTTTCAAGGGTAAGGATGTGCATCTGCTTCTTCTTGGCATCATCTTGTGCTTTCTCCAGCTGAGATTCAAGCTCTGAGTTACTCTGCATTAACATAGATATCCTTGAATATTCATCTTCCACAGACTTGCATTGAGAATCAAAAGAGTCTTCTATGAGTTTCTTCTCGCCTTGCATCTCACGAAAAGCAGCTTCTCTATCCATCATGTCCATTTGAATAGCTTCCAGATGCTTGGCCAACAATTCCTTCTCTTTCAAAGCTTTATTTTGTGATTCAGTTAGCTGCTGTCTAAGTTTTGTGTTGTCCATTTTCAATCTTTCTACCACTGATGACTGTGACACACTCTGGGCTTGGAGTATTGTAAGCTCCTTTTGGAGGCTGCATCTCACTTCATGGGCCAGCTGGAGTTGCTGTTGATACCATTCCTTAGCATTAATCAAAGCTGTTAAATCATTCTTGGATATTGAAGCTTCAGCATCAGCCTCTGACTTAGACTGCAGAGTATTCTGAACTTCAACATAAAGCTCAGCTATCTTGTTTTTCAAAGCCTGTATGGTCATTTCTTTCGCTGAAAGGGTGTCTCTTAATTCTTTCATCTTTAAATGGAGTTTGTCCGTTGCATCTTGCGTTACATGCAGTTCATCTTGTAAAATTTTTGACTCCTGGGCTTTTTCATCCAAATTTCTCTTGGCTTCCGCCATGGAGTCCTCCAAAGACTGTCTCACCATTCTCATTTCTTCAAGATCAGCTTTTAAAGCAAGTTTCTTTTCATCCTGGCCAGCAGTGGTTCTGTGAAGCAGTTTTAGTTTCAAAGAAGCCAGTTGTGCTTGAAGCTCTGCCCTTTCTTGAAGATTAGAATTGGATTCTGTGGTTAGGATTTCTAGCTGCCCTTCAAGTCTAGCCTTTTCTCTTAAAACAGCATCTAGTTGTATCTTTAAGGCTTGACTTGTGTCATCAGTGGGTTTATGGGGAGTAGGGACTGGTGTTCTTGGGACATTAAATATTGGTTTGGGAATATTTGGAAACAATGGACCTAATTTTGGAAGGACAAATTCAGATTTGGGAGCAGCTGTTGGCTCAGATGAGGTCTGAGGTGTATCCTGCATTTTTTTAGGTGTTTCAGCAATCATGGTTTTGGGGACTTCAGAGAAGGATTCTTGGCTTGAAGAGCTTAACTTTCGTGGAGGCAAAAACTGAGTCATATCTACACTTTTCACAGGAGATAACGACTCAAGGAAAGACTGGTTATCAGAGATATTATATTTATCAACCAGTCTTTCATTTGATGATTTTCTATATAGTCTATCATGTTGGTACTTTTGACCACTTTCAGGAGAGTCTTTTGTCTTACTGGTTCGCTTTTCTTGATTTTTTAATCCGCTTTTTTCTTTGGTGACTGATAACCCTTGAGCAGGGATTCTAATTAACTCCCTTGGGGAGGAATTGATTGGAGGAACTTCTATGTCTTGTGCAGACTGGGTGCTAGAATTAGAATTATTTCTATTCAATGCTGGTGACTGGGAAATGACTACATTTTCTTGGTTGGCTAGTGGAGATTCTCTTGCTTCAATGCCAGGTTCAATTTCTGGTTCTTTATTAGGTGACATTGTCTAAAATAGAAAAAAATGTATCAAAATTATAAGCTTTAAGGTAAGCTCAGAGAATCTGAGAAAAATGATGATTGTCAACTTAACACATCTTTCCTCACAGTTATGTCAATTATAATAAATACTACTTAATTTAAAGCAAGTAAAAAAATAAATGTGGTCTGTAACATACCTGATCTAGAGAATATAAACTAGAAGTCTCTGATAGTGATGACACACTACCATTACTCTCTGATTCAGCTCTCATCTTTCTCTCAGCCTCGGCTACAATCTGAGCCACTACATCAGGAGGGGCTGGAGTTAGTTTACTATTTCCTGTAATAAATATAACACTATTTAACAGTGAGAATTTGATATTGTTAATCACAGTATTAAAACACTCTAAGCTTAAACTCCACTACAAAAATAACCGTGGCATACAGCATACTCACATACAAAAATTTATGTCATTCTGAAACTGAATTTGTCAACTGTTTCACATGGTTTTAGGATTAAATATGTAATGTATGTAATAGTCTTTGGGATACACTTAAAGCTAACCATTCCAAAAATTTATATTTTCTTTCTCCAGCTTCAAAACTGTAAGGGATATTGTCCTTGAAATATATGCTTTAATATCTGAAAGTTGATGTTTTTTGAACATGAGAAATGAAAAGTTGTTATCATATCGTAAGAAAACTTGACGTCAATGCTTCTTTATGATTCTCAATACATTGATGAACGACCTACCAATAACAGTTCTCTGTAAATGTAGAGCCTCTGCTACGGTATCAAATGATGAATCTAATATAGGAGTTGTAGGAGAACTCATCTTGGATGTTATTTCTGTTTCACTAGGCATAGTGTATTTTCTAGAGGTCGTTAGTGAGGTTTTAACATGTCTTTTCAGGTTTTTTAAATTACTGAGTGGGATCTGTTTATTAGCAGCAGATGAATTTGATGAGATCTGGAAAGAAAAAGTTCAATTAACTTTAGCGACTACATTTCATCAAATTGAGTGACATGGATTCAATAAACAAACATGGCTCCTAATCATCAACTTTTTCCCTTAAATCAATTGATACCGAAAAAAAAGGTCTTAAAATATGAGATCAATACATGTATCTATGTTATCTCTTCCTTACATCATATTAATTTGCCTCTATCTTATAGATCATTTAATCATCAGAGTTTTGAAGAGTGCTTTGGGTGGCTTTATTTTTTTATTTTCCCTATTAAAAATGTATAAGTAATCATTAAAAGTATTTTGATTGAATTATGGCCCATTACCTGTGCTATGGTAGATATGTCAGTTACACTTGGTTTAAAGTTATCATTCTGACTAACAAAATCTGTATCAGCATTGATCACAAAATCATCTAGACCTTCTTCTTGTAGGGGATCTAAATAGTTATACCAATCTCTGGAACTAGATTTACCACTGCCTGATTTTCTCGGAACTTGTATTCCAACTGAATGGGTGGTATTATCTACAAAGAAAAGTTTGATCTCGTTAAGCCTGATATATTGTGGATTTTGTTGGTTCAACAATTATCAAAATATCCTTGAGATGCAGTCACAATAAGTTCAATTATCAAAATGTTAGATTAGTTTTACAATTGCTTAAAACACATGCGAAAAATGTTCATTATTAATCCTTTTATATATATTTTGAAAATTTCTTTTGCTCTAATAATGAATGTACAACAACATCTGGATATTCAAAAATGAAAAAAAAATTAGTATTTGAATTTGAAAACTTTATTTTGTCAAGAGATATTCTTAAAAATATCAAATTTCTTTTGCTTTTGCAGTAAATGTAAATTGTAAAGACATGATATACAAACACAATCATCTATTTATTCAATAATCAAAACTAGGATTTAAGTTATAGAAATAGAATACCTGTTAAAAATTGTTATACTTTGTTATAAATGCAATGAAGTCTCATTACTCTTGGGTGTGTCTAACAATAAATGTTTACATTTGAATAATTATTTATATCCTTTAGCTCTCAGTAATAGAGAAATCTATGAACATGAACAAAATCAGAGCAGTTTAAATCAGAGCAAGTACAACCTCGAAAAATCTTTGGTCATATTTTTTATCCAAGTCCTTGCCAACATGTTTTTAAGCATCAAAATGCGCACGAAGTTACAGACCAAATTGTATACTGTAGAATTATAGTTATTCATAAACAATTTGATATTCATGGGTTTCAGCAGCCAATCAATATTTATGTACCAGCAAAATATATAAAATAACATAGCTTCTGTTGGAAGACAACAAATTCATAATTTAAGAACATAACCCAAAGTTTAAGCCAAGGTTATCAAAGATTTTACATACATGCATAGTTAAAAGTATTAAGTTTAAGGAATTAGTACCCATTTGTTGTTATTCATGATTAATAGTCATTATCATTATGATTAATATAGTTTATATTTCCCTTTAACAGTAGGTGGCAATTAGTTATTTAATGAAGGAATACATCATGTTTTTAATAAAATAAATGAATGAATTGAACGTATTAAGAACAGCTGTTAGCTATAGGTATTGTGTACATGTATATATATATATTTCTATATCACTCTACAATTGATGTATTGAGGACTATTTTAACTGTGAGAATGTTTAGTTATTATAATATAATATATATTTATAGCACCTGGTTATAATGGATTTTCTCAATTGTAACAGGATACTAAATTACACTACATACAAATTATAATTAATGTATAAAACAGCTTGGTAATATAAGAGTTGTTTAAGAAATATTCTTTAATTATAATATTAGCTATTTCTTTTTCGTAATAAGCCTTACTCTAGGAATCTTTTCAAGAAAACTTTTTAGACTTCATGAATTGAGAATTCTTCTTCATTTTCTACAAAATACCAGATCGTCAGCATCAAATTGTATGTTAGTTCAGTTTGTTTCAGTTATAGTGGCATAACAATTTTGGTAACAAACTGCAACAACTTTACTTTATAAGACCAAAAAATAAGAGTCCCTCAGCCTTAAATATTGTTTTGTTCCTTGAGTGAGCGATTTTTTATAAAATTTGAAAGTCAAAATTACCTAGACCACAAGTTGTATACTGTATATTTTGATACTCATTCTTGTATTCTACAGTAGTATCTTTATCATTTGTTGGTTGTGAATCATAGTTACAGTTGATAACAGCATCAAATGAATTAAACAAATTATCTCCAGGATCTTCTTCACCTTCTTTAAATGTAACTTGTTGAAGAGTCAATTTAAATGGCTCCATAAAAATTCTTTACCAACTTTTTTCATCTTCTCCCTTTGCTGAAAGAAGATACAAATCAGAGACCTTCCCCACGGACAAAATTTTTTCTGAAAATTTCATATCCAGTTCAGCTTTTCCCTTCAATTTTTCTTAGAGCTATTAATATATCAATTATCAATCTATTTACATAAACATGAAAGATTCCTGGAATACAACACAACATTATTGATGATCTAGGGCAAAATTTTACACTGACTAAATATCACCCACTTGAGCAATGGTTTTACAACCTTAGCCCCTTTCTACTGACTGAATAGAGAATGACTTAAATTATAGTTGTCCGAAAAAATTTTGCCTGATTACCTTCAAAAACTTTCAAAATTACCCCCCTTGAGAGCAATTATCCCTTAGTCGAAAACCCCTGTACTAAAAACTGTTTAATCTTAGATATTTGTGTAACCGATTTTTAAGGCTTATAGTTATAAGCTTACATCTAAGAAGAATTTTCATGACCAAGTTTGACAATCGACAGAGACTGTGATATGCAAAGTATAATGAGCTCACATTTGCACTTAAAGTTTTCAATGACTGACAGTTTACAACAATGTAACTGTAATGAAAGTGACACTTTCTGACAGCGATTGTGACAGCAATTTGCAAACAAATGCAGAGATGTGCTATGTAAACAAACATCTCGACAGAGTGGAGAGGTGAAACAAAAAAGACTATAAACAGCACTCACCCCTTCTTGAATAGTCTAAGCGAAATGGTGTTTTTTTCTTAAAACGACGCTTGTTATAAACAGTCAAAAAGTGACTAATATGTAAAAAAAAAATTTATTTCAGGAAATTCTTTTCTAAGCCGACATATTTAATCCCGTGTGGAAACCCGAGACTACATGCGTGGCAATTTCGCCGATAAATGGAGTTTTCTCCCTTTAATCGCAAATAACACTGATGTGATGTTTGTAGTAAGTAATTAACTAGACACTGAAAAAATATTCAACAATGAATAGACCCTTTAGTCTTTATCTTTTGCACCTTATTGGGCTAATGAAGATGGGCATCACCATTCAGTGTGCAATTCGGGAAATTTTGCCAGGACCGAGGCATTAGCCAACTCTTTTCTATTTAAAATTGACAAGGAATCTTTTAAGATTCACAGCCTGTAGCACACAGGGCCTTGGTTTATTGTTCCATCCGAACGCCGAGATGTCAGACCCTCAGACATGCATCAGTGACAATGGTTGTTAATTTTTCTAATTTGGGAAGACAGGGTAAAGAAATGGCTTTAAAGCACTTCTATAATACCATAGTGAATAATTCAGTAACTGTTAGACTTGATGTCTTTCTCTTCTTATAAAAATATTATTTGGGAATTTTTATTCATTAAATATTTGATTATATTAATAATTTCTATATAACACCATTGGCAATCATTCCTGTATGTTTTTTTGTATAAAGAATATCAATAGGCTACAGCACCTAATACAAAAATACATCTAGGATATGACTTTACATAATACATATTTTGAATTCATTAATGACTTGATTTTATCATTACTTTTAATTTATTGATAATATTACAATATCACATTCAGTTTCATTGTGCTAATCTGAATTATCTATGTACCTGAACAGATCAAATATTGATACTGAGTTTTCCCTGAGCTATTTTTATTTCTACAATCATTTCAAATGTAATATACATGTACAATGTGTTCATAGTCAAACATACTGTTATTTCCTTTTTTATTTGTTTTAACAATCTTTTAAAATACATTAGAGCACTAGTTTGAAGGTAAAAATAAAACCTTTCTAATATAAAGTCAATAATTAAATGCTGTACAGAGTATGTGTATAAAATATCACAGATTATGATTCACTATCTTCTTTTAAATGTATGAGTAATGTCCCTTTAGATACTGTTTCACCAACTTGATGTACTATTTTCTCTACTACTCCTGATTTAGGTGCTCTTATAACATACTGAAATATAAATAATGCCAATTTGAAGTTTTTCTGTTCACACTATTAGAATGTTATGTTCAGTATTCAAAAACATAATTCAAAACCTCTGTCTTTTTGAAATGATAAGCCTTATTTAAATATTTGCAACTGCTCAATCTATTTGTTAAAAGATGAGAAGCTCTCCTCAGCTCTTTATCAACTGGAAAAGGGGCCTTTAGAACAAATAGAACTAGACAGTATTATTTTATAATTTGAGAGGGAAAATATTTTCACAAGAAAAGAGCTAAAATCATGCTATGTGTTTCAGATATGAAGTTTTCATCAGGAAAGCTTGGTTAAGCATTGAATATCACAACTTGAGGTATTCTCCCTTCCATTGAACCATAAAGTGCCAAAATGCTTAAATATATTTGACCTCACCTCCATTTTCATGGCAATCATAACTACTACAGGATCTCCTTGTTCTACCCTAGATCCTTCTTTTACTGATACACGTTCTATAACACCTGGCATTGGTGCTACAGCATCTCCTGCTGCCCCTCCTCCTATCTTAGATTCCATGTATTTAGGTACTGGAAGTTTTAATTCACGATTTCCAGTCTACAAAAATAAGAACAATAGTATTAAAGCTGATCATTTTCATTATCAATAAAAGTGAAGGACATGTAATGCTGCCTTGCTCTGAGAAACAACAGGTTTAATTAGCTTCTGTTTTAATATTTCTATATGGCTCTACAATGGATGTTTTGAGTACTATTTCAAAATTGAAAATATTTTATTATTGTATTTTCAAATGTATATCAATAATACTACTTTTAATTTCAATTTTGGGCATAAGACACTTTCACCACACTTATCAATATGCTGTCGGGCAAAACAATGGTATTTTTGGACTCAAGAACTAAACAAAACTTTCATAAACTTACCCCTGAGAAGAGATGTAGAGAGTTACCATTAATAACTATAGAAGATGATGATTTAATACCATCAATAAAACACGTTAGTTCTAATTTATCACCACTATTCTCTATCTCACCAGTTACTTCATGTATACTGCCATCAGGTGTCTTGATCTCAAACTCACTGTTAGAATACTGTATGATCTCTACTGATATTTCTAGTGGGAGGAAGGAACGAAAGGTTTGTTATATGTTTATTAGAAAGAGTTTGTTTTAAAATAAGGCTGACTTACACTAACCAAAACGATATGTCTTCACAGAATTAAGGTGCTTTTATACAATAATGGAGTTGCCTTAATGTAACATCACATAACTTGGAGTATACCAAAAAAAGTAAATTGAATACAATTTCAATGCTACTATAGATGTGCCGCTAGCATCACTCTTCCATAGAAACTCACATCAATTTGAAATCATTTCTGACAAAGAACAAAGGTATTTTGCTTGGCGTAGTAAACACATGATTTTATTTTTATGAGAAATATGAAACAAAAAATCTGCCCTACCATTATCTCCATCAAATAATGAAACTGTTTGTGTTCTATTTTCATTAACTCTCATACCAGTAGACCAGGAGAATGGTGAGTAGGGATCTAAAACAGACAGTTTTAGATATAAATATAATATGTATTAGACAATGGGAGAAAGTATAACTGAAATGTTTTTTTTAACAACTTATCAGTAGGTACACAGCTGGTTTGAGAATTTAGGTTTTTTTTCGTATTTCTACAAGTCACTGAACCTGTTGGAAATTTCCGCCTTATGTAGTGATGACTAGTTGATTTATAACCTACCTAGAGAATCAATACTGGTGCGATATAACTGATCTTGTTTATTTAATATCATAGTTAGAGCAGCTTGACATATAGCCTGTGAGGTCAAAGGTTGGTCTGGAAATAATTCTTTAGAATATTGTGGTATAAAATCTGTATTAACATTTCCTGCTTGAAACTCTTTATGGTTGGCTAAGTCTAATAGAAACTGGATGTTGGTGCTTAGACCAACTACCTGAAAAATGTAATAAGTTATTTTAGACCATTTCTATTAATCAGCTTCTATGTGTAACCTATATTTTTGGGAATTCGACTGAAGAAATTAGTGTCATAATACACTAGGCCTAAAATCATAAAATCCTGTGATACACGTGAGAATATCACCTAAAAACCAATAGTATAACATTAATACTGATGGATAACGTATTGATATATGAAGTATGAATGAGAAGACCTTACATTGAGAATATAAGATGAAAAGTGTACCTGATATTGTTTTAAAGCTGCTATTGTTCTCTGTAATGCTGATTGCCTGTCTTCAGACCATACTACTAGTTTAGCTATCATAGGATCATAGAACACTGATACTTCATCTCCTATAATACAACCAAAATACCACAAATAACTTACTATAACAGACAAACTAGACTCCATGTCATTATATTAGGTGATCCAAGGCACAACCAAACAGACAACTGTATACATTTCATTGATAATTAAATGTAAATCATAAAGTTATGAAACATCACCAAGAATTATGAGTACTGAGTCTTCCTTGATCGAGGTTGAAAGAAACAAAGATTAAGTTTTGCAGTGGTTTAAAAAACCTATCTATTTGAAGTTAAATGTGCAAACAGAATCAGGTTAAAACGGAGGACTCGTACCTTGTCTAACCCCTGTCTCTATTCTAATGTCATCAGTAGGATTAGGTGTAGATAGATGTAAGAGAGGACCTGCCCCAGGCATAAAATTAGAGTTGGGATCTTCTGCATATATTCTAGCTTCAAATGCATGACCTTTCAACTTGAGTTCTTTCTGAGTTTTAGGTATTTTTTCTCCTGCAGCAACCTAGAAAAGACAACGGTTCCATAATACTGCTGATGTGAACATTGTTTAGTTATTAGAAAGCCAACACCATTGTGCAATGGGAGAAATTCTACCAATATAACTGCAGAAAATTTGTTTCATCTAATGAAGTAGACACATCATCAATGACAACCTCACTGGACAATGTCAAAGAGAAACCATGGTTTAATTAATCAATTCAAACCCCACAAAGTGAACAAAGAGCTTAACTTGCTAAAGAATCAAGATAAATAAAGTTAAGAATATAGATTAACAAAGTGAGAGAGAGTTGCCTAGTGCACAAGACATGGGCAGCACAGCCTCTAATTCAATGCCCCAGCCCCCATGATTAAATATGTGTCATTTTACCCTGAGTTGCCATTCCACGAGATCTGTACCAGTTATCATCTCAGTTACAGGATGTTCAACTTGTAATCTGGTATTCATCTCCATAAAATAAAACTTCTGGTGTTTATCCATTATAAACTCTACAGTACCTATAATATATATAATAATAACACTGTTATTTCTACATTCTACATTATTTCAGATTAAAGAACTATTTGATAGTGAAATTATGAATGAAAAGCATTTCAAAACCAAAAATTTATGTATAACCAATATAAGAAATAAAATATGAATATAATATAACATTACCTGCACCAACATAATTAACAGCTTCAGCTGCTCTTACTGCAGCTTCTCCTATAGATCTCCTTACTTCTTCACTTAGTCCAGGCTGCAAAATATTTTACAAATTCCATTATTATATATTAAATCAACAGTTGCAAATGTAACAAGCATGTATATGCAAATTCTTAAATGTAAAATTTTTTAAGGCCTTTGAAAAATGTGTCAATATAAGGTTGTTAAAATACTTATGATAAAAATTAGTCGAAAGTTGTAATTTTATGTTGAGATATACCATTCTTAAGACAAGCTTTATTTCAAGATTTATTGAGAAACAGGATGTTATAATTTGAGAAAGCTTACAGCAGGTGCCTCTTCAATGATTTTTTGATGTCTTCTCTGTACACTACAATCTCTTTCAAATAAATATACATAGTTACCATGACGATCACCAAATACCTGAACTTCTACATGTCTGAAATATACCATAATTTATAATGCTGATTCTCGAATATTATTACAGAAAAAACATGTATTGGATGTAAGATAACGCAAATAATTCATACACATACACTTAACTTCAGTTATTCAATATCAAATCTGTAGTCTTTTTGATAAATAGATGATTTCTAGTCAAAGAATTTTAAAGTAACCATGAATATTCTATTAACATACCTTGGTGTCTCAACATACTTCTCCAATAACATAATCTGATCACCAAAAGATTTCATAGCCTCCGTTTTAGCTGATTCTAATTGATCATCAAAGTCATTTTTTGTCATGGCTATTCTCATACCCTGAAATATTCAAATATTCGTATTTAGTTCCAACTTGTTTTGTTGATTGATTTCATGAATCCCAAACGTGCATAACTCATTAATCGAACCACCCCTAAATCTAGGTCAAATTCTCTCCCTTTGCTGACTAACATGTAGCTGAAAGATTTGCTATTCAAATATTTGTTCTTCAACTGATGTTTAAATTTCTAATGGTCTCACCTTTCCCCCACCACCTCGGACAGCTTTTATCATGATAGGATAACCTATTTTATCAGCTTCTTGTTTTAATCTTTCAGTTGATTGGTCCTCACCATGGTAACCTTCTATTATAGGTACACCAGCTTTCGACATAATAGCCTTTGATGTACTGCAAGAAAAATCGATAAGCAAATGCATTTTAAAATACAATAATTTAGATACTCTAAATATTCAAATATACTAAACAGCTCTGACTCAATCAAATAATCCAAGAGTTTTAACAGAAGATGAATAAGATCCATTTTTGAATAAATCCTGAACATTTCAATATGGACCCTTTCTAGAATGTGATGTGTTCTTGTACAGCTATCAAACATCCGGGTGCAACGTAGGATCGCAGATGCTCTATGTTCTATACTCCATAAAAATTCTAAAGGTTTGCACCTGAGGTATAAAAATCTATAATATCTTCATTCAATCAGATGTCAAATACTAAACAATACGAGTTGAGAAAGCTGAAATATAAGCATACCTTTTAATACCCATATCTCTAATAGCAGAAGCAGGTGGCCCAATAAATATTATGTTTTCTTTCTCACATAACTCAGCAAACTCTGTATTCTCTGATAGAAAACCATAACCTGGATGAACTGCCTGCAATTAAAAATATCTTTTCTACTTCTAGAACAAACAAATAATGATATCCTAAGCAAAACCTAAAGACAAAGATATATCATCCTTACAAACAATTCAAGGTTTCTCTGTCTCACCTCTTTAAGCTGAAAAAAAAACACAGACATCTTATCTAAATTTTGAGAATGGTGCAAATCGAAGCTATCAGTGTCCCAAAAACACAAAAAATGATCTTTTTATAAATCCCTTTAAAGATGAGAATAAAAATGAAAGAATATTGTACCTGAGCACCAGAATGTTTTGCAACTTCTAGTATTTTATCTTGACATAAATAACTTTGACTGGCTGGTGGAGGACCAATAAAATATGCCTCATCTGCCTGCAATGATAAGAGCAAATTTGTAATCATCATTCTGCAGTGTACAATCCAGTAAATTAAATGATGCATTTTCTAAAAAACCACTTGGTTGTGAAATAAAACAAATTTTTCAAAGTTATAACGGAGCTAAGACATTTCTTAAAATGCCTTATAAATCATCACATAATACTATATATCTACAAGGATCACATTTTGAGAATTGGGTAAGATTGACTCCTCTTCTATCCTTCATACGCCATACCATAGCAGGAAACTTTGTATTTTGGCAAAAATTCATATTGTAGCATATAAAATAGTTACCATAGCAACATGTAAAGAGTTTCTATCAGCCTCACTATAAACAGCTACACTACGAATGCCCAGACTCTGAGCTGTTCTGATGACGCGACAAGCTATCTCTCCTCTATTAGCTATCAATACTTTAGTTATCGGTTGGTGAGGTATGGTAGACCCATGTCTTATTCCTTGCAGATTCCTGAAATTCATAATTCATAATATCAGTCAATAAAAGCACTGGCCAAGATCAGAAGAACGAAACATAAATTGTTCATACCATTTATCTATCAGTACCATCAATTACATACACATCTACATACACACAGGTTCTATAGAAGGTTATCAGAGCTGTCCACCATTCTGCTCTGCTGCCTCCAACAAAGTCATTAGGTTTGTAAACTCAACATGCCTTTCCAGAAGTCTGCTTACATTAGCCTACAAAAGATTATTACTTACCATGATTTGAGCCTGTTCAACAAATGTCTGGAACTGACACCAGGAATTCTTGAGGTCATGTTTACAGTAATAACAATATTATAAACTCAATCTGAAAAAATGCAATTCTGGTGGTTATGGTAAAAATCAGAAATGTCATATTCGTTGACATTGATTGAATCTTTTGATTTTTTTTATGCTTATATTATCTGATAAATTAAAATGATACCGATGATCAATTTATTTCAATTTCATTTGAGACATTTAGTTTCCATCCACAAAAATTGATGGCAATCACCACAAAGAAAAAAAATTGGATTTCCCTGATAAGAAATGTATATATGCATGACAAAAAGCGAAAAAAGACAAGCAATCACACTGTAATGAAGTAATTATCATTGAAATTTACCTTTTTCAAGAAATTTATTGACATTGAAGTAGGGGAGTTAACTCTTTCATGAACAATGTTTTAATGATATCAGCGGCTTCAGATTTATTTTCACCGCTTACAGCATTGACAACAAATGAATTATCTCCCTTCGACCACAGGAACATATTAGCTGCACAAATTGGTTATTCTTCCGATGCTTGCTTATTATAAAAGTCTTTTATCGACAATTAACTTAATTATGACACAATATCAAAACAATATACGAAGCCACGAAAGCGTATTCCCTATTAGTTAGGAACATCTAGATTAGCCTAATTATAACACTAGAGTAATGAACGATATCTTGGCACGAGATCTTAGCCCGCAAAAGTCAAGGCTATATTTTGTCCAAAGATCCTTTTTTGTGAAATGTTTGATTGGTCTATTTCTCAGTGTAAATTTTCATATATTTAGCTTTTAAATACTGCATTTATAATATCAATTCAAAGGGTTTTGTCGCTGTCCAAATAAACATGAGGCAAATGTTTTCGACTTGGAAGGCCATAGTCCATTATGGACCCGTTTTATAAATTGTTGCTATAGATCTGGAAGGGGTTTTCTCGATATTTTGTGTGTTTCGCAGAATGCTTCTATTTTAATCATTCTAGCTGTGTTTCCTTCTATTTCACGAAAAAATAAAATGACAAAAAAGTCAAGAAAATGTTTTGTAGACAATAATTGAATAAATTAGTTCAACAATTAAGTCATTCAATTGGTTTGTCCGCAAAATGCTTTGTTCACTCTATGAAGAAGTTTATGTTTCAGATATAATTAACTCGGAACTTTATGACCTCAAAAACATAAGTGTTAATAGTTGAGATCTTACCAACTTTCATCAAAGCCAGGAAAACACTTGAGATTCTTTTAGACACGCGCCAACAATAAACATCCTTAGTGGCACGTGCCTTAAGGAGGTGGCGAGATTGAAAAGAAATTAATGGTGACCACCGTCCGACAAAAACTCATAAGAATACCTCACGATTCTCAATTACTATAAAATTAGCTCAATGTTATCATTACTAAGATTTTTTGTCAATTCTACATAAACTCATTCATCATACCGATAAGAGTTGATAAATGGTTATAGATATTCTGTAAATGAAATAATAAGCAAATATAGGCTATGATTAATATATTGGACTATTACATGATATACGATCTACTAACTCATCCTTGCCCCTGTCAGTGCTGCAGGTCGGAATGACTGATGTGGAAAAAGCTGCTAGTCCAGGGTTTCTCAAGTAAATAAACTGAAGTGCCACTTTCACTGTTTGGAACTTTGCGTTACCTGCCATCATTAGCCCAATCAATTGCAGGAAAGTAGGACGTATAACTCCATTCAGTTTAGTTCATTTTTACTAACTCAAAAACATCTACCACACGGGATAGCCTATCACGAGAACCTATCTATATTTTAACACGAGATTTAGAATATCTTATCAAGAAAAGGAATAGGCCTGTCTTACAAGAATACAAGATTGTACCACACTTAAAATATCAGTTGTAGGATTTAGATTAGTACGAAACATCTACCTCTATTCTGGCTATAATAGCTATCACAGGCTGGAATATAGAGGCAGATATTTCGGACAAGATTTAGGTATATATCTTAATTGAAAAAGGATAGACTTTTATAAGTTAAAACGGATTTGATATATTCTTTACTTAAAATTTGAAAGTTCTCCAAGTAAAGTAATTATCTAGAAATTGGAAAGTTAGAATTTCAGATAAACAGAGATCAATTAATTATTTTATTTTTTGATAAACATGGATTCCTGCCAAATTCCATCTTATTGTGATTTATAGCTGAAATATTATCTCTATAACTTTTCTGGTTTCTTTTTACTTTGGTTGTTTCTAGTAGAGCCTGCAGTTAAAGAAGAGGAAAATTTCGGCATTCATATGACCAATTTTCTTTTCGTCGGGTTAGTTGACTAAGTCTTTATCCAAAGGGCGTGAGGACATCCATTAGTTTCGACTGGTAGGCTTAATACATGAAGCTATAATTGGATGCATATAATGATTACGATTTAGGTAAAGGTCGGGGTTTGGAGAATGTAATCTATACGCCATATATCCATTTTAAGAAGTTGATGCCATTTTATAAGCTCTGTTCGAGAAGGTGTGTATTACGTCACATGTTAAAAAATAATTAACCTACATTATAATTCTTCTATTTATGGTGGAATCATTCTATATTAAAAGCTCATAAGGCCTATTTGAGGACCTTATGTAGATTTATATTTCTCTATCTCAATTGGATACTGCACGATGTCAATGATTCTCAGACTGATCTCGTACCTTTTGACCGTAAAAAAAGATCAACTTTTCTGTGATCGTCATTTGAATATTGTTCTAAATAATTTTGAAGGTTATTTGGTGGTCAAGACATCTGATTTCAGTACGTCTGCTAGAATTTCCCGCGCTGTCAGAATGCTACCTGTTGCTTAGAGAATGTTTATCATCTGTTAACAGATGAAACAGGTTAAGATAAATAAAATAATAATATCAATGACTTTGTTTATATTTCTTATTAACAGAACTAGGCCTGTTTTATTCCTTTGTTCTGTGGTCACTCCACCCAAGGCATATGCGAAGGTTGCGAAGCCTAATATCATTTTTATGTATATTTGAAAATGCATGTATATGATTTCTTTGGTTAGGCTATGTTTTGGCTACTTTTAATTTATATAGGCCACCATTTCTGAAACCCATTTACTTCTTTTTACCCATGCCCATACTCTGTTCCTTCTTTGTCAATAAAAAGCTTTATTATTGTCAGACGCATTAAACGGCATTAAACTCTAAACAAATACTCAGAATGTAGCAGAAAATCATTTTCTCAATTTTTCCCTCTCTGGACGCCTGAATAATGCAGATAGAAGTAATGGCGAAATGAATAATGCAGATTTCTCCTTTGATTCTGTCTGGTTGGGTTTCCAATAAAGGGAAATTTTTTATGAAGTCAAAATGACACGATTGAAGTGAAAACTAATCAGAAATATCGATTATAATCAAGCAGGCTGCAGACAGAAAATAGTAATAATTGGATTGATTATAATTCTTTATCGCATGCACACACCCATTCAATATTCACATGGTTAGATAGATATTCCTAACTGCTCGTCCTTTCTTATATTTTAGACACAATTGGTGCTTTGACTGTATATATAATGTTTAATAGGATAAGTCTTTGTTAGATTTTCACTCTGTCTAAAGACCGATTTATTAACTAATTATTTGAATATTTGAAACACCCTTTCAGTCGAGATGTAATTGACATTGACATTGGTTTTTCCTCTTTAATTATTTCCCCAGTATAATTGTAAAGACCGGAGAATCATGTTCTAGGCATTTAATTACATTTGTCAAAAAAATAAATGAACAAACATATCAATCATATTGTGCTAATAATATAGGCAAGCTTTAAAAGACAAAAACGAATCATACATGCCCTTCCATAATGTTACACTCATATAATGAAAATGCCCATCGTCATAGACGGATCCCTTTCGAGCTCAAAAGACAAGAATCTTGTAAGGTCATAAAAATACACAGGTAAGAGGGCAGATTGTATTAACCGTTACTGCTTAATCTTCTTTGATCAAGCGAAAGAGAGTAACGATTTTTAAATTTTCCCCATTTCTTTATTGGCGCACCTGACTATATTACATTATAATAAGTCCTCAATGGGCCTTCGTACATCTATCCCAAACTAGAATAAAGAAGTCTATTTTTAGTTTAGTCTCTTTCAGAGGCGGTCGTATTGAACGTGTTCTGTACAATATTCTTCAAGGATTCCATGTTTAATAGACTTCAGGACGATGGCATCGAAATTAGAAGGATTAATAGGTGACAATGTAATTAAGAAAAACGGTGACAAAGTTCCAACAAAGTCATTATGTGGAAAAGACAAAATTGTCGGACTTTATTTTTCTGCTCATTGGTGTCCTCCTTGTAGAGGATTCACACCGAAACTTGCTGAATTTTATTCAAATTTTAAAAAATCCGATAAAGGTGAAAATTTAGAGATAATTTTTGTGAGTTGGGACAAAGATGAGGAAGGATTTAAAGAATATTTTTCATTAATGCCATGGCTTGCTATACCCTATTCTGATCGAGACAGGAAGGTAAGTACTGTTATATTGAGATAACTGCATTTCATAAGTGTGCGTTATGAGCTGTAATGCCCGGTTATGTAGTGTAGTATTACATGTAATTTGTTAACAGTTCCATGCATATCTTAGTTTAAGAATGATAAGGACAAAAGCAGACATATTCTCATTACATTATTAGATTGCTGGCAGCTCTATTATAATGACAGAGTGACAGACAAATTCATAACCTTTGATGGTATTAAATATAGTGCCACAAGGCATACAGGTAAATAGAAGAATGTAATCAAGGCATTTAATCTAGACTGTAATAATGTGTGCCTCTGATATGAGAAAAAAACACTACATACTTCAAAATAATAGATTTTGCGGCTAATTTTTTAATTTTAAAAATTTCCTCTATAATTGAATGAAAATATATTGTCTACCACTCATAGCATATGACACCATACTCTAAAGTTGTCAAAAACACAAGATGTTATTGACTTTTTCAATCATTATATTAATTTTTTTTTAAAACAAAACCTTGGCAATTAAGGGTTAAGTTTTTTCAGGCTTTCTGAACTCTTCCACTGGTAGACTTTGTTTTTCACCGATAATGTTCACAAAGTTTTGACTCTTTATGTCTTAGTCAAAGAGAAATGAGATCTCCATTTGCTTGACCAATCATACCTTAGAAACAGGAATTATTTGTCTTAGCTAATCGATAATATTGTTCATAGCTTGTCGTCAAACTTTGAGCCTTCAAATCCATGTGTGTCTAGAATTATCAGCGTTTAAATTTAAAATGACGACTTGTCCTTTCTTGAGGTCATATATAGAAAAGACAAATATAGAAATAGAAAGTGAAATCTCTAGTTTGAGGTATATTTGAAGGGATTATGCAATTTTTATGCAGTTTTAGTATCTCTGAAGACTATGTACATAAAATTTATGCAAGAAATCAACCATGAAAAACATACCAACTGTTCCCAAAAATAAATAGAGCAGCTAGAGCTAGTGACAGTGAAATATTAGGTTTCTATGCATGAAATTCAATAGTCTAATTATTTATCAAGTGAAAGTAGGGTGTGTCTGTTAGCTTTTAAATACATCTTTCATTTATGTCTTATCAATTGCAGTATTTAAATCTTAAATTACTGAAAAATATGCAGATATTAATGCTTTTTTGTTTGCATTTTTTGCAGTTGTCATCCATGATCTGACAAAATTCTTCTTTAAATTGTGTTCTATGGAGTTTTGATCCAATAGCTCAAAAGTTGTCATCATTTATGCTAACCAATCAAAAGAACTGTTAAAAGTTTGAGACTGTTTAAATCTCAGTTCATTTCAGATCAAAACCTGTGACAATTTTGTGACAATGCCGCCTATTCTCTGTGTGAAAAGAAATAATATAAGAGCATGTGGTTTGGGGGGGATTAAGAGATAATTTGGTCATTTAACTGATGAACAGATCTTGATTAGGATTGTTAGTGACAATAGTCTTGCATGTGAAGAAAAATTCAAATCCAGCTATATTTCATTGTGATTGATTATTATGTCAATTGAGCTTAAAATCAGAAAACTGAAACTGTCCAAATTATTAATTCAATATTAAATACATGTCTAGTGATTGATCATATTATTGAGATAGATCTGTGGCTGAAATTATTGGGTGGATGAGAATGATGAGCTTCTAACAGCTACCTAAATAATAAGTTAAGTTTCTAAATTCAAAACCTCACAACTAGCAGATTGAAATCACGTGCAAACATGTTATCAGGATATAATCTCAGACAACAAATTGGTGTGTAATAAGAATGTCAACAATCCTATTTTATCGCCCAGCTCCAAATATGACCTGTTTAAGGTTCAATTCAAATTCCTTTCTAAGTTAGTGAAAAGTTAACCAGAAACCGGGTTCAAAAACACTGTGCAAAATCTCCTATAAATCATGACTTTACCATCTGACCCTATTCAAGCCAAATACTGCAACTGCCATTCAAAGAATTTCACTGCCAATTTCGAAATATTTTTGATATTTTAATTAACTTTCATAATTTTATCAAAACTGGAGGTTATTTTTTTCTAGAGCCCCTCCTATAAAAACAAATTTGACAATTGTGTATATTGTTAATAAATGTTTTAAGTTTTTAATAGACAGACCAGTTTATATCAATATATATAATGACATAAAACCCTACAGAGTTGATATAACACTAGAGAGTCTATAGAATTAAACTACATACTCTTAACATATTGTTTATATATTTATTCTCCTTACAAAACATTACATTGATGGATTAGGTGAAACTAGAGCAGGCAAAGGTCTTTGCCCTCAAATTTTCTAGATTAAACATAGGACTTAATTTAATCATCAGCATTCTCTACGTGCCCCTATATGTATAATGACTTTAGTCACTGCCATAAAAATTGGCCCACTTGAAGCAAACTGTACTTGGTCTGGACCCAGCCAGTCTCATCTATACCGTTTACACTGCACTCTTTTCCACAACACGGCTATGTCACATGAGAAAGAGATCAATGGTATGTGAAGCTTCAACCAAGGTGAAAACATTTTCTCTTCCAACACTTCCAAAAACTGTTACTGTTACAGGTATTGAGGTTATAAATATTCATGATGTCACATGATTTTCAAACTGGCCAATCAACATACTTCTACATAGCTAATTTTACATTTTGTTTTGTAACAGTATATATGAACATGCATATAGTTAATGGCTTTAAAGTAAGATGCTTTGATTGGTTGATTAGAACAGAATGAGGCAATGCTCGCATATATTACATGAGTACAGGCAAATCCTCTCCTAAGAAAAACGTTGCTTTTATAGGTTGAAATTCATTGCTTAATTTAAACTATTTCAATAAAGTGAATCACTGTTGTATCTATTTATTGATAATGTGGCAATGAGACGAATATAATTTTGAAAACAAAAAACTAGTTAAAAGTATCCAAAATAATTGCTTTTATATATTGAAATCTGTGCTTCTAGTTTATTTTATATTCAGCAGGGCATGACTAGCAACTGAAGCAAATATTAACACTCCTGTCAGACACCAGCAAATGTACTAGTCAGTGAGTTCATATGATTAGAGTCATTTCCATTACTAACTATATGGTATTATAAATATTTAGAAAACCATAAACTGGACTAAAAAACATCTGCTTGTTATACTAACAATATATCTTTCACTATCTCCACTACTGAGATCAGTAAATAGATTACTACCAACTTCTTAATTTGAATCTATGTCCCTTTTCATAATAGCTCTTTATTGTTAAGAGAATAAAAAGGTAGATAAGTAGATAATAGAGGCAGATGTTAAATTTGTATATGTATTTAGTTATCTGTATTTATATCATAGAAATTTTTCTGAATAATTTGAGTCATAACAACATCTGAAGTTTTTGAAAAGGGATATGATGCCAAATAGTAAAAGTACTATATGACTATGTTACTTATTTGTATCCAAATTTATTTAAAAAAACAACTTCAAATACTATAACAAAATATCCATTCTGACAAAATCAAAAAGCTGAAAATTTAACTGAAAAAATAGAAAGATTGAATATGAATATAGTAACTGTGTAAAACATTCCAGTATTTGCTGTGTTTCACTTGCATATAAGATCTGCCAAAGTGCTTGTCATATACCAATTTTCATCTATATCTATTGGTATAACTGTTCTGATAGACTTATTCCTGTTTTATTCCATGATGTTATTTTCAGAGCTATTAAAAGATAGTAAATGATCTCTATCAACTATCACCTTCAGACAGTTTTATAGCTTTCAAGACATTATTCGTGAATCGAGAAACGTTTTGATGTGCTGGAAAATAGAAGTGTTTTATGTGAAGTTATCTTGGAATATTCCAGCAGACTTGACAGAACCTGATAATTATTCTCAATTTTACAACTGTCGTTATCTCGATTTCAATAAGTTTTACTGTCATTATCTCAATTTTCTCAAGATATCAGACAAGAAACCTAAATATGAAACTTAATGTTCAGCCATCCTCTAAATTATTACTCCATCAGCATAAGAATAACTGATTAGCTGTATGCCATAATTAGATAAAGTATTTAATAAAAAAAAACATGATATCACGGAATGGCGAATATCCTTCTCAAGGATATCCTTTATATCCCCCACCTCAGTCAGATGGCTACAAAGAATAGTAAGAAATCTTGTTGAAAATATGACAAAACATCCTGCAAAAGTCAGCCCCTTATGGTAAACATGAGAAGTTGGTTTACTGCCTTGATGCAGAAAAGTAGGATGGAAATCATTTATTCATTCTTGTGCCCAATTAACTATTGAACATTTCAATCCTTGTTTTCTCATTGAATGTTCTGCCTATTCATAAGCAATAAACACATTGCCATGCATTTTTGTCGCTGACCAATGTTTTCTTGTCTATATATATGAGATTTATATGTAAACAAGTGATTTATTGATGCAACTGTGTTATGACATTTCATTTTATTATCAAAAGACTAATTATTTCTGAAATAGAAAGTCTAATGTAGGGTAAGACATTCTCAAGGCTAGACAAGACATATTATGATTGACATTGCTGCAGGCAGTGCAGTATTTGTGCAGCCTAATGCAAGCTGACATTTTTTAGTCTGATTGTACTTTGGAATGTAAACAATAGACAATGCCTGAAGTTGTTATTGTGATTAATATGAGATGTTTTGATATGTCAATCTGCTGCAAGAAATATAAGATGGACAATGGTCTACTTATATAGTAATTAAATTTAGTATGAGCTTCCTCCAGAGAGGA
This sequence comes from Lottia gigantea, assembly GCF_000327385.1. NCBI lineage: Eukaryota > Metazoa > Mollusca > Gastropoda > Lottiidae > Lottia > Lottia gigantea. The sequence goes on from NW_008708400.1 coordinate 5,585,559, forward strand.
TGAGCAGCATTATATTTACTACTAGTCTTATACAACATGGGTCTTTGATGCCTAATTCTCAGGTCTGTTAGTAGACCAGGGAGGAGGTGAGCTGAAATTTTTCAATAAGGGGCTCTACTGTTTGACTTGACAAGCCAATCAAGACATTATCATACAACAGATTGTAACATGGTAATCGGACATGTTGAAAAAGACACCTTCAAGAAGAAAAATATATAACAGGAAATTGATCCAAATTTCGCCAGTTGGAAAAGTAGTGGAAGAAATATTTCTCCTCTGTCCCCCTTCCTTAACTGAAGGTCTGCTGTAACATACATCAGTATGTTAAATTGGTCAAGAATTAAGTTGACAACTTGTGAGGAAAAATTCTGTGCAAAATAGATTCCAATTTGTCATACTCTTTGAAAATTAGTGTATTGATAACATTATTTATAACAAGCAGTTGTTTTGTTTCTGATAATGTTGTGGAATTGTATTTTACCCTTCAAGATATTTCAAGTAAGCTTATAGTTTGCACCTAACAAGAAACATGATGTAGACCGGTGCATTTATTTGAATTCAAACTCTATGTTTCTGTCAGTTTCGTTTTTGTATTTACCCTAATTTCTATCACAGAAACACAGATTTGTTGCTTGGAGCAATAAATAAAAAATGTTAGACATCTAGATAGATTACACATGTTTGATATCTCAGACTCGGCAATGTCATGGGGGTATATTTATCTTCCTGATAGAAGAGCTCCAAAATAAAATGCTTGGAAATAAAGATAAAGATTTGAGGTTTATTTTACAGAAAGGGAAATATTTTGTATAATTTGAGGTCAAATGAAAATGTTATCATAATTAATATGTTCCGGGAAGGTATGTCATACATCAGCCTCACACCGTAGAGTAATTTTATACTAAAACCTCTACCGACTTTTCTTCAGAAAGAGAAAATATGTCAAGTTCTGAAATTCTTATGATTTGTTATCTAACATGCCTTTCACTTTTGTCTCTCATTTTTTAAAGTTAAACTTAAATATAGCAATAGGATAGAGTTTAGTTTTGGAAAGATGTAGCAATAGGATAGAGTTTTTTTTTGGATAGATATAGCAATAGGATAGAGTTTATTTTTGGATAGATATAGCAATACGATAGAGTTTAGCTTTGGATAGGACATATAAACTCCATGCCATGGTGGTGAAACTGTCCATTTGATATTTCTGTATGTCAGACTAGGGGTCTGTTGTTGTGAATTTAAGATCATCACAAGTGTTATATTTTTACATGAAAGAAATCAAAATTCAGTTTGATTTAACTTTTTTTGAGAAACATAACTGATTTAAGAAAATAACTTTAACTTTGCAGTGTGGATATTATTTATTATTACCCAACCAGAGATCATAAAATTATGCATATTGGAGAAAGAATCGTAGATTATAAGCTTTGAAACAGCAGGCCTTTTGAAAAATGAAAAATGTTCAGATTTTGCTGAGAATTATATGCAATGAGATGAAAAATATTATTAATGTGAAAATAGTAAAGCTTTCTTGCAAGAGACCTGTGTTTGATATATATTGCATTAATCCTTTGTTTGATATATATTGCATTAATCCTTTGTTTGATATATATTGCATTAATCCTTTGTTTGATATATATTGCATTAATCCTTTGTTTGATATATATTGCACCAATCCTGTGTTTGATATATATTGCATTAATCCTTTGTTTGATATATATTGCACCAATCCTGTGTTTGATATATATTGCATTAATCCTTTGTTTGATATATATATATTGGAATGAGGTGAAGATGAAGAATATTATATATAATAATAAGATATAGAATAACCAACCTGAGAGGAAAATATCTTCAAGTTTATTTATTCTTAGTCAACATCTTTTACATAAATAGACAATATCTCAGGTGTACAACAATTACTCTTTGTATATACCTGTAACTGCAGTTGTGTGTATCTTCTACATTCTTCTCATACAAGCTGATTAGATGTGTATTATTAGCTGACATAAATAATTTATATGTTGCAATTCCTCTTAAATCTCTAGAATCTTTCTAAGAAGATCATTATATTGACATGCTTTTTGACAACCAATTGTGCCACTTTACCCGCAGTTTTAACACTTTTTATAGTTACCAACCCAGTGTATGTTTTATCTGAAATTGTGAAGAATTACTGGATCACCTGCTGACCTTGCCTTGTCTGGATTTGATTTACATTGACCAGCTTTGATATTCACAAACTCAAGGCTGATTTTCTTTCAAAAGAGAAGAAATTGTATAATAGTGTAAGAAAGAAAGAAAGAAACCACTATATTTTACAAGGACAACAACTTAGTTTTACAGGATCCTTTCTACCAGCTGGTCATGGCATTGATCTTGGATTATCCATAGCCATTTACAGCTGGGTCGACTGGAATTATGATTGAAGATGACTTAATTAAGGTCACACGCTGATCGAGATCAGAACCCAAAGCCGTCATTCGCTTGACGTAACCAAGCAAAATGATGTCACGTAAAGAACCAACGCTCTAACCGACTCTCTATAGGTCCGCACAATGCCACTTATAAGTACAAAAAAATAAAACTTAGTCATTGAAACTTTGAGTAATATTTTTTTGTAAAAGAGCATCAACCCATGGAATCTGATATTAAGCTTCTTGTTCCACCATTAAGTACAACTTGGCAACTGATTCCTAGAAACTATATCAATTGTAGCCTATACCATATCAGTTAAGTGTGTTGCATAAAAGCGAGAGAAGATTATTCAAGAGTAAAGAGTAAGATATGTTAATTCCAGATGTGAGTGAGATTGAATCTTATACTGGTATACATGCTGGGTAGTGCTATTTGTATATTATATAATATATTGCACTTGTAGGTTATTAAACTGTATTGTCACTGCTCTGTAACCAGTAGAGCAATTGTGCACGGACATTTTCTGTCTCTTTTTGAGCCAGAGATAAATATTTCTATATATATTCCCAATGTTTGGCTGAGGTTCCAGAAAATGTTCATTAAAATTTACTCAAAATTTAGAGCATAATTGCTTGTACGTGATTGTTCACTTCTTTTTAGCGCTCACATTATTCACTGAAGACATTTTAAAAATTCTAAATACTTAGGTTTGTAAAATTCAGAATAGCATCTTGGCTATTGTCATTGAGAATCCAAGCATTTATCACTACTCCAGATACATATATTGTAATTAGGCGTATAAGACAAATATGTATATGTTTTTCCAGATTTGTAATAAATACAATTTTGATAAAAGTGTCACCAACTAAACCTCGTTCAATTTAGTAAGGAAATTGAAAGACCCATTACACCTTGTGCAAAGTTCAAAGTTTATTGCAAGACAAATATTGTTGGTACATCAAAGAGAGATGATAAGACATGTATTACCTAATCTTTACTAAACAACAGTCAAATTACCCTAGAGTTTATTAGGGTATTATTATAATATTCTGCTTTGGTAAACACTAACGAAGCCTGAAATGCCGATATTATGATCAAGATATTCTTTATGATCCACAATAAAAGAAATACCGGGTCATAAATTCTGCCTTGTCACATAAACTAATCTTTAACTTCCGCATCACAGACTTCTAGACTGCTGTATGATTCATAGTTTCTGATCTACTTTCTGCTTCTGCTACAGATCTGGGCCCTGTTTTTTTAAAATTCTTGAATAAATTTTTGTGTCATGTGTGGTATTTCTCAATATTAATTATCAGAGATTTTCAAGGTACAATCTGGGGCCCCGAGTCTCAATTCATCATGTGTAAAATTCAACACTTATGACAAATTCTTATTGTAAGACTTTTTGTAAAGTAGGACCAGAATCTTACTTTACTTCTGATAATGAAGACAAATTCATGCAGTGTGCAATGAGGCAAATTTTTCACATTTTCATATATGGATCTTTAATGTGCACAGGACAGGAATTTGATTTATAGTCCAATCCAAATGATAAAACATTTTTTTCATGTCAGCCCAATCAATGTGCATCACTTTAGAAAATAAATCTATCATCTTCACCAATGCCAACAGGAAACCCAAGACCTCTTGTTGATGTGAGGATGTCTTGTTACTGGAAAAACTGAAAATAACTCTCTAGCAATTCTGTTGACATGGCTGCATTTTAGCTGCTAATGTTTTCATTAAGTGTTTTTATTCGTTTTCAAAACTGATCAATGACAACTGTCTTTGAAATTTGATTAACTGTAACAGACAACCTCTTAGTATGTTTAGTGTTGAATACAGCATTGTTCTCTTGAATAGTCAAAGAATGATGAAAGATTCAATAGAGAGCCTATGATGTTAAAAGTTTGTTGAGATCTTTACAATGTCAAATCTGCCAACAATCATATCATTAAGAGTAAAATTGTAATAATTCACGCTATGTCTAATCATGCCTCTCTTTCATGTAACGAAATTATGTAATCTCATCAATTCAACCTATTCATTGAGCTCAACCATTAACAGTATTAACATTCCAATGCAGTTAGTATCACCTAGTCTGGTACAATCAGACTGAACTTTGCTATCTTTATCAGCTCGCTTCATTTAATCTGGACATAATGGTCAGTGCTCCTTTTTTTCTATTTGTCATGTCATCACTTATGATATACTTCCTCATTTGAAAAGTTCATTAGCTGCTATTGATAAGATCTCGGTCAAGCTCGAAGTTGGTAGACCTAATAATCATATAAACGGTTATAAACCGAGTTATTGTAATGGTATAAAAAATTCTCATTCTTCATCATTGGGTGCTTTTTTACCTCTGTTAAGCACCTCCCTTCTGTAAGCAACCAATTTTGAGCATTCCCCTGACCGCTTGCTTAATAGTAATACATATTTGCATGTACTTTGTTATCCATTTTCACCAGAAAGACGCTATTGAACAATTAAACTGCATATTCATAGCAGCCTATAACTATTTGGTTAGATGATGTGAGACTACTGTTTTTTCCAGAATAAATTTCATGATTTATGATATTGTAAAATCTTTCATGTTTGTTGTTGAAATTAATGTCTTTATACCTCTATTGATTTTTAATTGATAATGCATGAACAGTCAAAAGAATTTGCCTTAATCACATAGAACTAAAAAGTTGTGATTTTGTCAAAAGAGAAAACCAGATTAAAAGCAGAAATAAAAGAGAATCCTGGGAAATGGGGAAAAATAAATGAGAATAAAATTGTAAAGTAGAGAAAGAATTTAAACAAATATTCGTAATAGCCTACAATAATCTTTTTTTCTCGATTTTGTGACTTATTTCATGAAAGTTATTGTACAAAGTTGTTTTATCTGCAGCCTAATGTACAGCTTGTGCAAAAAACAACCTATAAGCTTTCAGCTTCATTACAGCTGAAATGAGGAATTCATCTAAATGCATAATCTGATAACCTGTGAACTGATAGACTTCTAGTCCATGTCTTAAGCTGTTTGCTAAGTTTACGTTCCACTACACTTGCACAAGAATGTTGGAAAGGGTTGCTATTGAATCAGGTTGTACTCTTGTAGAATAGCTAGTGCTGCTCTTTAACTGGGTTCATCAACCTGGACAGAGTACTTCATATTCCAAAAGATTATATGACAAGTAATTAATAGATGTAGTGGAACTTGGAAACTCTGCTGGGTTACTTTTAGTTGGAAAACAAAGAGAGTTCAGAATTCAGAACACCCATTCAGAACTCATTCATTAATTTCCTTTAGTTCCTATTTAGTTACTGAATTTTCCGTAGTGACTTGATCAAATTTCACCATTTTCAAATGTACAAAATACCAACAATACTGAGCTGTAAAAACTGATGAGAAACTTTGACTCTTGATTGAAAACATCATCACCATTGTTTATCTTACAACATGTTAGTCTTACTTTACTATTAGTTGTATGGTTTCTTTCTTTTTCTTCACATTTTTTTTTGTTATTTTAAAGAAAAATAGTGTTCAGTTTGTCAGCAGTTCAGCCATTCTTTTCTCTGCTGACCTTTTCTGATATTATTTTTAGTAGAATTAGCTCTACAGTAAAAAAAATGTGATAATTTCTGTTGTTTGACCTTTCTTCTGTTATTTTCCTGAAGAATATAATTGTACTGACTGTGAAATGTTTATTTTTGAGTTTTTAGGCCTACTGCTTTTCTCAGCTTGGTACATAATTATGCGATTTTTTAACTAACCTTTACTCGGAATGTGTGAAAAATTAAACTTGTTGGCACTTTAAAAGGATAAAAAAACAAAATCATCAATTTAATGGATTTATCTGAATAGCTCAATCATATTATGGCTATGTATGATTTTCCTCTTTATTTAGATGACCGAGTATTAAGATCAAAATGGTTGTAAACAAAACTGTACCCCTGTGCCAGTGCTTTCCTTTGAATAGTAATAAAAATCTGTACAAGCAAGACATTTCCGTGGATCAAAAATCTTGTTCAAAGAATGGCAAACTTGGGAACAAAGGTTGTAAAATAGTGGACTCCTTCAAAGAGTGTTTTGAAAAGAGTAAGCATGGTATGCATCACATGTGACAACCACAACTACTATAATGGTCAAAATCTTAAGATAAAACTTGATCAATTTAGGTCTGACCAAACAAATCAGAAACTTGTTATTTCATAATCACCCTGGTCTCAAAAGAGCAGTGGGAACAGAACAAATATATTTTAGAATTAAAGACGTTCATATGAAATCTTTTCTCATACAAGTAGACGTTGAAAATGTTCCTGATGAATATAAAAAAGACCTGAAAGTTCCCTTAGACTAAATTTTTATGATAGATAATCAATTTATATTAAGTGTTTTTTTGACTGAGAGTCTATTTCTTATATCATGAAGAAAATTGATCTTTCAGAGAAATATTTATGATCAAAATATCTAGCCTGGATCAATTTAATTTGTTGGCATGAGTTTATCTCAATCATTGATAGCTGTTAGGTTAAAAAATAGATATCAAGTGCATTCCATAGTCATTTAACATTACAAAAAATATTTTACATCTTACTTTTGATTTTATAAACATTACACTGAAAAGATGCCAATCAAAACTTGTACAGCTTTAGGATGAAATTTTATAGTGATATTGATCACAAGCCTATTACCTTTCAAATTTTATAAGTTTAGATAACTGGTCCAAACCTCCAATTTTTTAAAGAAGCTCATGAAGTTGTCCATCCACTTATTACAACTAAATTGTACAAGGAGCTTGTCTATAAAATGCACCAGAAAAGAGGCACCCCCACCCTCCTTTAAATATATTTTTAATCATTTTACATAGTGAAAGAATGACCTATCGCCTCCCTGGAAAATTCTGTAGCCCCTGCTCGGCCCTGTCACATAATGTTTCCTAAAAACACCCCTGGTCTTGAATTGACCCACCAATTTTTTGTTGTTGTTGGAAAAGGGAGTTTCGGAATCAGAAATTAGATAGCTCCTTCAGGAATCCAGACAGTCATTCAATGATCTAGACAAAATCAAGCTCTAGATTTCACAGTTTAAAAAAACAGACTGCTATAAAAATTTACTAAAACTTTGAGAAAGTAATCAATTTAGATTTCATTTACACTCCAACATAGAAAAACATAGATAGCGATATCAACAGTACTATCGGCTGCTCGGTAGGAGATAATTTTAAACTGATGACTAAATTACTTCATATCAGTTTGATTTACTAGGTCTCTATATTCGACAGGTTATTCTGACACAATATACCAAGATGTAATTATTTTCATTAGAGTTCCTGCAGTTAACTTACATTTCATTTCAGATGTTTTCCATTTCTAGAAATTTTAAATCATTACCAAGGTTTTGTAGTGCAAGTAATTACCTAATCTCTGCATGCTACACAGTTTCAGCATTGAATAATATAAGTTGCTAAAAGTCTTGGAATCAATTCAAACATTTTAACTTATAAAAAGCACCAGGGATCTTGATTTGATGTATAGTTGCCAGTCATCTTAGAGAGTTTTTGTGACATGATTGACTGTTTTTATGAAATTAACTACTCTCTGCTTTTGGACATGAATAGCTACATTATATGAAGCAATTAACTATTCTCTGCATGCCATTAAAGATGGGTTTCCTTACTCTTTAGTGTCAAATTAAGCAAACTATTTGATTAATTGGTATTTCTAATGAATTATCAT